>NC_090911.1:1005805-1305805 GCF_040956055.1 Brachionichthys hirsutus | reverse complement strand
AATCAGGTGACGGTTTGTTCACCTGAAGGACTCGTACGAAAGGA
Source organism: Brachionichthys hirsutus (assembly GCF_040956055.1). Lineage (NCBI taxonomy): Eukaryota > Metazoa > Chordata > Actinopteri > Lophiiformes > Brachionichthyidae > Brachionichthys > Brachionichthys hirsutus. The sequence continues at coordinate 1,305,761 of NC_090911.1, read as the reverse complement.
GCCGCTCTGATGGACATTTATATTGACAGAGATTTTCTCCTGCAATAAAAACCTCATTACCTATTTCTTTCATAACCTGCTATCTGTGATTGGTGCTCGTTGGTGAGGTGTGAAAGCAAACAAACTGTGGAAGAACATGAGTGATGTCTCATTAAGGAAAGCCAACCTCTGGGTTTTATGCATTTTTATTCTGCCATTACTCACAGACAGAATATTGAATTGTTTCTCCAAGTTATTTTCAGAATAATCAAAGGTTGCACAGCTTTTCTCATTTTTTTCTCCCACAAATCAAATCCGTTCAGCTGCCGTCTTTCTCCCTCCTCCTCTTCTCGGCAGAAGGATATCAAACTCCTGGCTGAGCACCGGCTGGTTCACGATGACCATCGCTCTGGAGCTGTGTGATAGGATCAACGTCTACGGCATGGTGGCGCCGGACTTCTGCAGGTGAGACAACACAAGCCCACCAGCACCACCAGCACCACCACGCCGCTGTTTCATGTTTCACGTGCACGCCAAGTCCCATCAGCACAGTCGCCTGATAAGACGCATCAAAGTGTGCGTAACATGAGCAAAAGTAGAAATGCAACGCGTTCGTTATTGCTCCTATTATTCCACAAAAGGCCATATTCATATTCTGTTCACAAATCTTATATTATATAATATAATATATATTTCTGTTGTCGTTATCGTTACAAACATTACCGACATGTTTCTCATCCCTTTAAGGAGCACGCGTTCCTTTTCTTTTGTGTTGCTTTTTACTGAACTGCAATAACGACCGCAGTAAAGTTTAGTGTCTTCATTAGCTGCGAGGACTTGCCAATGGATATTAACCTCCTCATGTTTACTTTAAAACAATGAAAAGATGGCTATAAATAGTAGTTTATGCTCCATAAACACAAAAATACAAGAGAAAACCCTCCATGTCTAACAGCCTGCTGCTGATAAACGTATGAAATATTATTGCCTTTATTCTCTGTGCGAGTGAAAAACATTTCCTTTAAATGAAACACGGTTGTTATGGCAGAAACACAAAGCACCATGGGATTCGTAGTTGCCTCTGACTCTTCGCAGCCTCATTAGTGGTGTTTAATGGTTTGCATTACGGCTCATGTCTCATCCATCTCAGCCGTTACTTTAATTGAGGGCGTTTATTGGACACGGAGCAAGTCTCAATAGATTTCTACATAAAACCTGAACATTTTCACTATATCTTTCTTGATGGATTGCAGTTACTGCTTTTATTTTGGGCACAGATTCAATCTTAATGGCCATGATGAAGAGGGAAAGACTTCATTTCTTTAAAAAATAAAAACGTTTGGCTTAAGTCTGCAATCATTTTTAGTTCTGTAGATTCTACTGGATGTAATCCAAAAGCTCGGTTTGTATAGATACGCTCTCGATATGAAGGGTAGATACTTATAAAGCCCAAACATTAAGAAATAATCAATATAAAAGATGCATTACCTGCAAACCCCCCACCCCCACCCCCCAGCTCTCCTCCCCGTCCAACTCCTCCCTCAGCCTTCCACTTCTCTCTCACAACTCTGTCTTGCCACCAGATCAAATGTCTCCTTCCTCCCGACTCACTTCAATCACAAGACGGGAAATTTCCTTCATGCTGGAAGAGGTCAAAATACACCTTCTGCTTCTTCCGCTTCGTTGCTTTACGATCCTGTGAAGATGAGTTCTTATTTATTTCTGGATCCAGCAGCTCAAAGACGGAAATGAATCGAGATAATGAAAGAAATCAAAGATAATTTCAAGCTACGTGAAGCAGCACTAACAATAAACGCAAACGTGGCAAACAATAGCCGCTAAGGAATAAATCACAGGCTGAGAAAGGCACTGGTGTGTGAGGCAGCGCTCTGCATCTCGCTACCAGCGTTTCTCTGCACTCACACAAGGCTAATATATTCTATTATCAAATGTAGTAAACATGGGCGCATCCCAAAGGAAGCAGCTTGCGTGTCCAGGAAGAGGCGAGGCAATGCTGGAATGGAAAACTTGCATTGTGAAAGAGTAACCGTGATTGGACATGTGACTGAGAAAGGGCCTCCTTGGCTACTGACATGCGTTTGATGTAGATTTGTATTATTTATACTACTAGAATAAAACACTGTTTTGTCTTTTCACTGTGGCATTTAAATGTCGCTGAATCAGGCCAACTTCAAAGGCAAATCAAATAATGCCCACTCTGAAACTCAAATGGCTCGTCTCCACTTCCTGAAACGTCGGTTGTCTCTCCTCTCTTGCCGCCACTGCAGGGAGCCTCAGCACCATTCCATCCCGTACCACTACTACGAGCCCCGCGGCCCAGACGAGTGCGCCATGTACATCTCTCACGAGCGTGGGCGACGGGGCAGCCATCACCGCTTCATCACCGAGAAAAGGGTCTTTGCCAACTGGGCCCGGACTTTTGACATCCACTTCTACCAGCCAGACTGGAGCCCCCCACCGCTCCCAGCCAACCAGACCGTCACGGCGGCGGCGCTGGTGCCCCAAAAGGCAGGACTGCTGGGGCAAATGAAGGAGATGGCTCAGAGATAAATCTCGGACATTCGAAGAATGGAGAACAACGCGATGAATACCGATGTTGCCCCTGCTGGACATTCCTTCTGGACTTTCCTCCACCACTGCGGCTCCGTCATTGTGCTTTGATCACGAAGCCGAAGTGGTTCCACGAGGAGGTAGCGTACCTGCAGACTGCCGTCTCCTGCCGTTGACTCTCCTTTGTGCAGGTGTGAGTTTCACAGAAGCTGAATGTGTTCCTTCTGCTGGATCGACGCAGGACAGTGAGTGCTGGAGTGAACACTAACGCGGCTGTCGTCGGGTTAAATGTGAGCAGTCTAAATCGCTCTGTCATTTCTACAGAGGGATGGAGTTACGTTTCTTCAGACCCCTTCAGACCAACAAAGGCCCAGAAACCCTCAGAGCAGGCAGCCCCCTCCCTGAATGTCATTTATACTGCCTTTCAGATGTGTGCATTGCGTGCTCAATAGCGTGTCACCCAAGTCAAACCCTGTAATGCAGCACTCTGTCGCATTGACCCGAGGTTGTATTTCATGCGTGTTCACCTGCACAGCCCCACACGTGTATCATCAGGCTTTGTTTGCTCCTGTCACGAGTTAATAGAGCAAATGATAGCTACAAGCCTGATTTCCATCTAAATGCACAACTGTGTCACACAAGACAGGAGGGAGATTAGGAGGGTGCAGGGAGGCGGCGGCGGCACCCGTCTTATATTCTTCTGCTGCTGCTTCCGTGAGCACACCCGTATTCTGTTGTTGGACTTTAAATGATGTGATCTGTCGCTCTTCTCCTCCCGGTTGTCTTTCGGTTAACTCTCCTCACAGTTAATGCGGTGTCTTCTTGTGAAGACTGCTTCTTCCTTGCTTCTAGATCTTCGATTTTGCCTCTTCTCCACTCTATGAATAAGAATCGGGGTTTCGCTCTGGCCAAAGTGATGTGAGACGTGTGGTTATCTTAATGATACGTCCCCGCAGCAGAGTTCCTATCGATTTTGCCCTCATCTCTGTGACGACTAATGACGAGAGCGATGCTGCGGGTCAGATGCATCGGTACACGCACTTCTGGGACGTGTTGCTCATCATCATCCTCAATGGAGACGAGAGGATGTCTCTCCATGCATCACTAGCAGCTGTAGGAGAGGTGTCACCGCGCTGTTTGTCAGCTGACCCAGAGTCCTGCTGAAGCAGAGGGCTAGGCTCGGGTTCGCTGTCGCTTTTACACCCGTTAGCACAGCTTGCGTCACTCATAGCATGTTCTGTAAGGCTGCAAACCGATGAATTATTGGAAACAATTCAGACAAATAAGGGATCGATGCACCTTTCATGTCTGTGGAATTAAAATGTAGCTGTTAGCTTAGCATAAAGTGGAAAGAAAAACGAACTCTGAACAACATCTTTACTGCACACAGTGATTTCTGAGTTTACCTTGAAGTTGAAGATTGGCCAGGTTTTGGAATTACAAAAAAATATGGCGCAGGCAGTTTGGTGGCAAAAACACCCTGAAGAGTTGAACATGAATAACTTGTGTTGTATTCCGCCCTCGCCAACTCAATCTTTATTTGGATGACACAGAGAGAAAAGAGGGAGAGACAGAATGTATGTCCTTCATCAGGGCTCGATTTCATTTTTTGCTGCTCTTCAACAATAAAGAACACCGTTTGGAAGGATTTGTCTTTTTATTCAGCCAAGAGTTTAGCCGAGAGAAAGAAGCACGGCAGGATCGGCACCTTGGAGCCCGCCACGCCTCAGACGTGACCATGGTGCTAATATAATGTTTAAAGCTCGAGGTTGGGTTGGGTCGGGCGGTCGATCAGTGTATATTCGTGCAGGGTAGGTACGGGTCAGGTGAGTGTCTATCTAAACAGCAACTCACCCGAAGTTCACCAAACTATATGTTCACTAGACTTCATTGAAAATCATCAAATAGGGTTTGTCTTCCGGTGGCGCAGTGCATAGCGCTGTTGCCTCACAGCAAGGGGGTTCCGGATGGATGACTGAACGATTACTCCTGTCTGTCTGTCTGGCAACGCCTCCGGGGTGTACCCCTGGGACAGGCTCCAGCACTACCCGCGACCCACAAGGCAGATAAAGCGATTGAGGACGTCTACACGAGGAAGGATGGATGAACAGACGGGCTTGTTTTCAGCATTTCTGTCAATTGTGAATTAAATACTTGACGGGTTTTCATTAACATTGGTGGAAGGGTCGGGGTCAGGCCAATAACGAATGCATTTTGGAGTGACGCCAGATTAAAGGGTTGGCCCGTCGCCTTTGTTTCCCCACTCACACTCTCGGAACCTGGAGGGCAGCCATTCTGTTGCTGCACACGTTTAGCTGGAATTTGTATTGGGGTTTAATTTAATTAAAAGGGACGGTTGGACCTTGGTGGGGGTTTAAGCTCTGTTGAGTGCCCTTCCCTTTTATTATATCAATTTATTGTTCAGGACTTCCAAGCAGTACATAACAATTATATCTAATGATGTAAATCATCAGTTAAAAATAATGATTTCAGTTTATTAGAGTCTTTGCTGAAATTGAAACTTGCCCTTTATGAGTATTTAGCCTCCTAACAGTGTCGGATACGGGTCTGAAAATCACACTCGTGTTATAAATACAGACAGACAGTCAGTGTACACAGGCAGAGTGGATTACATTGTCTAGGCTAACATGCTGTTGCCATGCGACTCTACATTATACAAATTGCAATTGACCAACTCGACCTCGGCGTCCATAGAGAATCTGTTCTGCAGTTTTCCCTTGTACCGAGACGTAGATCGATATCAGGGAACAGCGTTCAAATTTAAATGTTTTAGTTTAGTCTTCACCTTGGAGACATTGTCTTACGTTTCCCAAAAGACAAGCATTCAGTCTTATAGGGTTAGGGTTAGTGCGGAGCCACAAAACAGTGCCCTCCATTGCTTAGCATGACTCTGCAGTCCTTCAGTTGAATTATGCCGGCTTTGTACTTGGTGCAAAATGGACTTTGCATAAATGCGTGAATTTCAAACAGTGCAATCTGGCCAAGAAAAAGCTGTTCCTATTTATCAGAGGGCTTTCCGACTAAGCCACAGTCAGAGTGTGATGCTTTCTTGCCTCTTTTTATTCCTGTTTTATTACTTAAAGTTTAAGACAAAAGAATCCACTTTTGAAACTTAAAACGCAATAACGGCGCCACGGAGCGGGTTCATGCCGCAGCCATTTCTGCAGATGAGAATGAAAATCTGTGCCTGCTAAAATGACTGCAATCATTCCTGAGAATGATTGACATTACAAAGGCTCACCGACAGGCAAGCGGTGGGAAAACGAGTTTCCATGGAAATTGGACAACCTGTCAGGCGAGTACACACACACACACACACACAGTCTCTGACACAGCATGCACTTGTGTTTGTTTGTGCATAAATCATTATATTTAGCAGGCTGCCACACGGGGCTAATGTCGATGTTCTCCCACTTCTAATGAGAACGAGCGCTAAGCCGTTTGAACAACCTGTTTGACACGTTCAGCGCATCCTGCCCGGCTCTTCGGCGTGACATTTCGCTGCCTCCTTGGAGATACGGCTGCTCTAATATTGTCCTGCCCTCCCCAAGTCAGGTGTGAAGGCAGGCACCGATCTTTATTAGCATGAGTCCACAGAGACGGGAGACGGGAGAGTGCATCACACAAGAGGCAAAATAACAAGAGCCCCCCCCCCCCCCCCCCCCCCCCGAGATCAGGTGGTCCTAACTTCTTTTGCACGTTCTGCTAGCTTGTTCCACAGCGATTCTATATTTGTTTTTGGAATGAATGGATCGCTATTTTTATTGTTATTTTATATGAGACTGAAACACAATTAAAACGACATTGAAAAACCTTTCTGGATCGTTTGAAAGAACAACAGAGCAGGAGTGCAAGTCAACTCAAGCAGCAGCAATTTGAAGGAGTTCTGGTATGAAATAACTGCGTACTGGGGCCTGCCAAGTATATCTTCAGGGTAGGGGGTCCTGTATTGTGAAATATTCCAGAATAATTCAGAAAAGTGAATCTAAAATAACAGGCAGATCAAAATTACATTTATTTGATCCAGTGTTTCGTGTTTATTCAAGGTATAAAAATCCAACCAGCAGAAGAAATAAAATGGGCTTGCTTTCTGAAAAGGGAATAAAATAAAAAGGGGAAATAGGACGGAGGAGAGGAGAAAACGTGCCTTGCATGAATAATGCACAAGAAAAGGTGGTTGGTGGCTGATGCAGAATCTGCCTTCTGATAGTTCAATTTCCAACACCATCCATTTCCCTCTTGAGCTGCATGGAAGAGTGGCAGCAGGTACCCGGTGGGCGGGTCCTCGCGCCAAGGAGGGAAAGATAAACTACTGCAGGTTCGATCCGTACGCTTTGAGCATCAGCCACTTCCCCAACAATGAGCTTAATGCATGTGGAAAAAGGGAAGGAGAAAAGGAGGCAAACGGAGCATATGAGCACAAAGTAGATTCATGTGGGATGGAAGTCGGCTTACGGGGCTATTACTCACTTAGCGCTGCTAGCGCGAGAAGCGGAATGACCGGAGAAATAGCTGTCCATCACCCGGAATACAATCAGTGGAGTACAGGGCTGGAGCGCTAATGGATGTTTCCACAGGGAGGGCAATTTAGTGAAAGTGGATGGGTCCATTGTAGGAGACGGTATTATATGCAATCGGTATCAAGCCTGATACGACAATGACGGTCAAGGGGTGTAATGCATACGGGCAAGGGGGGCATTAAATAGCAATCTCTACGCAGCCGCTCACAGACAATCAGCCTGCCTCCGTCCCACAGTTTCCTTTGCCGATTGGGCTGAATGACACTTCAACAAATCAGCTTTGACTTACAAAGCAGAGACATTTCTTATCTGCGACTTGATTCAGTGCATTTTGTGTTTTTGTGGAACAAAATGTCAAAACGAGACATTTCAAAATGACATCTTAAAAACGAGTTGATGTCTAAGTAGATGGTGAAACATTTTTAACACAGAGCGTTCGGGCTTCGTACATCTGTTGCATAACATTGAGGTATTTGTCCCATCTGGTTCAATACACAAATGCTAATCCCCAGAGAGGAATAGTCCGAAACAAAACAAAAAAGGCACACATTACACACACAATTTCTGGTCAAGCAGTTGAGGTGCAATACCTCTTTTTTTTGTGCATTTAAGAAAATTGCACCTTTCCTCTAACACTCAGTAAAAGCTCCCAATCTGCAGCCGCCGGGCCTCAGAAGATGTGTTTGAGGTGCTTCATGCCATACGTCTTGAAAAACACCAGGAGGATTAGAGTCCACAGGCCCAGGATGAAGCCATCTGGAGGATGCCAGTCTTTCTGCTTTGGGTTCTGAGTGGAGAGGAGGGGGTGAGGGGGGGGGGGGATTTCAGGTTACCACCACGGATTACTCTGTCATTCACGCTGGCAGCAAGATGCAGAATCGTGCATCCACTCATTTCATCTCTTCACACACTTTATGTACAATATACATGCAGCAACACACAACTACAAGAAGCTGGTGGCAAATCTCATCAGGACACTTCCTCTGTCTAATGTTTGTCCCATTCACCGCCACATCATCACTTTGTGTATGATTAGACTTTTAGATCTGGCCATTTTAAACATGCATCTCACACGGAGCACATTTGTATGCTAATGCAATGGAGATGAGATTTAACCTCTAAAAAAATCGTTCTTCCTCCTCTGCTGGTGGCAGAACTATGGATAGACGGCGAGGACGCACGTAAGAGATTTCTGCGATCCCTCACCAGACAAGCCGACAATATCCAGAGAGGAAATCGCCAGTCAGAAAAGGTGCCCCCCCCGCTCCCCGGAAATCCTGGCAGAGAGGATGAAGTCGGAAGTGTTGCAAGTCTCCCAGAGTCGCAAACTGTGCCAACGCTAGGACAGCATTTATTGTGTGAACCTCCGACACAGATCTGTGTCGACGCTATTTCCGTTTCCTCATGTGGGGTTTGCCTCCTCGGTGGAGGCCTGAGAGCATCCCCTGGTTTACGATCCAGATATCATGGGTTCCACGCATGTTCATGCTGCTTTAGGTTTATAAGTGTGTTTCTGTGTGTGTCAAAAAATAAATATATCAATAAAGTATCACCAAAAAAAGGCTTAATCATCACAGACTTCTGTCAGCTGGTGAGGTTAAAGACGGAATGTGGTGCTGATCCAAAGAATAAAGCACGTTAAGGCCGGGGCGCCATCATGTGTGCAGAGAGGAATTCAATATGTAAAAGACAATCTGCCTTCGATTGCATATTTCTGGGAGGTCCCACCGGGAGGAGACCACGGGGAAGACCCAGGACACGCTGGAGAGACTATGTCGTCGTCGTCCCCCCCCCCCCCCGGAAGAGCTGGAAGAAGTGGCCGGGGAGAGGGAAGTCTGGGCTTCCCTGCTTAGGCTGCTGCCCCCTGCGGCCCAGTTTGAGAGGGCTTCCGAATCCAACATCAAATGCGTTTCCGATGGTTAAGGGCGTCTTGGTTGAACTCGGCACATCGTCTGATAGATCGTAGATTCGTGACTTGCAGACAAACAGTTAGCGGACTCGTTTCTGGAGTCAACTGACACACAGGCTGCGTGATAGAGAGAGCGTGTTGCTTCCATAAAGAGCTGGTAAAAGCCTAAGCGTTTACGGAGAGTACCCTAACCCTGCTACACTGCAGAGTTCGTTTGTTTTTTACACTTTTATGGGCACATTGTTAGAATTTCTGCATTTGTGGAGCTGATTGCTCCTGCTCCCCCCCTCAGTGGGCATAGTTTTCAGAAGAGGATGCATTTACCTCTGCATCAAACACACCCTCTCAGTGTCCAACTAATACTTCAGCATTGTCTCCACTGGAGGGGGGGCGGGGTAATAAAGAGCATGACCCGCTGAATGACAGCGTTAACGTAACACGCTGCACCAAATAGCATTTAGAATGAGCATGATTGCATCTCCTAAGAATAATGAACACTAATTTCCTTGGCTGGTGAACCTTATTGTAATTTATTTTTTGTAGTTTAATCGTTCTCGGTGACTGAGGTAAGAAGTTCATTTTTAGGAAATGGGCAAGGCTGTGTCCTTGAGCCGCTGTGTGCGGGGGACGGCCTTCTCGAGGCTGCCTTTCCAATCCAAACTTCAGGTCATGTGATCATGCTTCCAGTTCCTAAGGCTGAGGACGGCAGTAAAATTGAATTAGATCTGCCTCTAAAATTGACTTAACTGCTCAATCAGGTCAAATCAATACAAGCGCCACTGCCATCTGGATTGCTAACGCAGAGGCAGCGTAACGATCGCAGCACTCGTCAGGCCGCTGCTCCAGGCATGGAGCTGGAGCTCCAAGGAGGAGAGCGAGCATGTTCTGGATATGATCGGGGGTTATTCGCCCATGTCAGGGGAGCCGATGCTTGTAAAATGTGTCTAACCTATAGTCTGTTGGATGCCAGTTCTACTTTAGATGATGTCTGACAGACTCTGAGCTGCAGGTTACGTTTTGGAAGCAGCTCGGATAAAGCTAAAACTAACAAAGTGAGTCACTTATCAGCTAAGATGCGACTTTCAGCTCTAACAATTGTCTCTACTCAAGTCTCTATATTCAAGCACTAACGTCTCGTACCTTATTGGAACCGGCACAGGGTCCGACCTCCACCGAGGAGGTCACGTTTTCGCCTGCGTCTGTCTGTCTGGCTGTCTGTTAGCACAATAACTCCAACGGTTTCGGACGGATCCTGATTAAATTTTCAGGAAATGTTGGGAATCATACCAGGAACTGTTGACTCAATTTTGGCGATAATCCAGAAGAGATCCTGGATTCTGGATTGAAATTCCGGCAACATTGCAGTTAATGGATCTTCAATAATATCTCAGTTGATTATTGACTGATGGTTGTGGAATTTTACACAGCCATGCAATCTCTATCTTACCACAGAATTTCATCTGGATCCAGAATGCTGATACTGTCGCGATCCGGATTTTCCCTCTTACTTATAAAGGAGGCTAATTTAAAAAAATTATATCTTGTAAAATATGCATTCAATTCACTCAGTTGGTAGAGTGGGTCGTCCAGTGATCAGAAAGTCAGTGGTTCGAATCCCAGCTCTGACTGTCCGCATGTCGAAGTGTCGTTGGGCAAGACACTGCACCCTGCATGGCAGCAGTCGCCCACTGGAGTGTGAATGTGTGTGTGAACGGGTGAATGTGAGGCCTCATGTAAAGCGCTTTGAGCACTGCAAAGGTGGAGAAAGCGCTTTCTAAGTGCAGTCCATTTACCATTTACCAAAAATCGCAGATATGAACGATATGCTGGATCCAGAATGAGGTCAGGAAAACATTACATTTAAACATTATACCCCATTTGTGAGGGTTGCTATGGTGACCTCTGCTGCAGTAAGTTGGAGTAAATCACAACATGTGGAGACTGAGGTGCTCGGCGGAGGTCTGCGCTCTCAGAGTGCTTTTCTAGTTCACATTCAGATTCATTCCATTACACAGGGTTTTTATTTTAATTTGGGAAGCTTGTTTAATTTTTCTTTGAAGATGTTGCCAGCCAGATTGAGACGGCCCCCGGGCCAGTTACGGCCCCGGGGCCATATAACGCCCATGTGTTGTAAAGGAATGTTTTCGGAGGCGGATTCAATGGTGCTTTTGTGAGAGAGCAAAGAGAAACATCTCTAATGAGACCAATTCTGTTCTCCTGTGTCTGGCAACAGACTAGCAGGTGTCTCAGTGGGTAGTTTGTCCAAAAGCAACCCTGAAAACCTATTTCCATGACAAACTTCCTCTCAGGAACTGTGGGAGCCAACAAGGACACATTATTTTCTGCTGAAGTCAGAAGCTTTTGGTGTTATTTCACATAAGAGATTTCTGTCTTTGTTTTCTTGTCTGTGCACTTCTTACTGGACTGGGGGGGGGGGGGGGGGGGATCATGGATTTCAATGCAGAAATGATGATGATAGATTCCTGTGAGTCCGCTAATTACTGCGTGTGACAATCAAATTGGACCAAATCAGTGGCAGTAAGTTAGACGAGGAAAGTTTCTGAATGTATTTTCTTATGTCTTGTGCATCTGTGATTTACGCTATTTCATTTCTTTATCATGCTGTTTTGCTGTTTATTTTAGTCATTATCTGTGATGCAAAGATAGAGGAACACATGGAGCACATGGGAGGGAGCCTGCAGCCATTGTGGGGAAGTTGACCTCGGGACAATGGTAGGTAGAGGTGTGCGCGACTATGTGGGTGTGCACATGTATATATATTGTGTGTATTTGTTAAAGTGCACGTCTCTTGGGTAAAGAAGAGCAGAGGGTGATGGATCGACTGTGACAGGTCGCCATGTCAACACAGCCGGCAGACCGAGGACAAAACGGCAAGACAGAAGAGAGACAACACAAGAGTAAACGGAAGAGGGCGAGAACGGTACATGTTCCTCTAATTAAGTCAAATCAACAAGTAATTGTTTGAGTTTTAATGTTTACAACTCAAGCTCCGGAGAAAAAGGTAAAAAACATCCTTTAGGCAAATTGCCACGCTCCAAGGTGACAACTTCAAATAGCTTCTACTCTGACCAGCAGTGTGAAATCCAAAAGCAGAACTTTTGCTTGATAAATAACTTCCACAAATAGTATTTTACCAAATTATTTAGATTAACACAGCAGTGTCTTTAACACAGAACATTTAGTAGCTAGATCTGAGGTTTAGGGGAAAGAAAAAAAAAGGTTCCACAATGACAATACAGGGTCCTCATAAACTGAGTAGCAGCGATGCTGACCTTGACGAACAGAAGCATTCACACTGGACTGTAGCGGCTTGCCTCACTCACACAGGCTTTGTGTTTTGTATTCAATTCCCAAGTAAATTCAATTAAAAGCTTCCCACCTGATTGATTGGAGTTAATTAATGGCCTTGCAGGATGCTAACAGTGAATGAGGGAGGTCTGAAACGCCCCGCCACATATCAGCAATCCAAGGGCAACGCTGCAGAAAATGCCTGGTGTGCACAGCTAACGAAAACAGCAGCCATTGTTTACTGCCAGGACGATTCCCTGCACCGTCTGTACATTTACACCCCCCCCCCCCCCGAACCGGGGCAGTCAAAGTAGGTTCATGGCTGATTCTTCTTGCTGCGGACAATGATATTGTGATTGATGATCAACAAAGAAAATGTTTAAGAAGTAGCTTTTCTGACTGTGTATAGCCTGTGAGTCACCCAGCAAGCATGACGGAAGGGGGGGGGGGAGGCAAAGCACTCGTTTACACTTGAAACCATATGGTGGGGCATCAAGCTGGCACGAGCACAAATACTTTGATGCCAGAGAACAGGACTCGCAGTGGGGGGGGGGGGGGGGGGCAGAATCTACAAGAGAGTGGGAAGAAAAAGGCACTCCTAGTTATTTCCAGAACTGAACATATTGTGAGTAGGTATTGGCAACAAGATGAGATGTGTGAGGTTGGGAAGAGGAGGCAGAAAGAGGAGGGGGCCTGTCACCAGTAGCAACCCAACTGTGAACAGCGACAGGGCATTAATCAACCCTTTACATGGAACCATTCCACGGATGCAAGGAGGTGAAGCCTCATATAAAACCACCTTATACATCCAGACACTCTCCGCCTCTTATATTTGCAAGCTGCTGCCTGATCGACAGGCAACACTGAGGTTTGAACAGAAACCTGCAACAGAAAACTGGGGAACACTTTAGACATTACATCTTATGAGATTCAATTCTATATAGATCTTCAAATAATCTACATTTCTTGATCAGCGAGCTGCTAATCACAAAGAAGAGAGCTGCCAATAGGCTTTACGGGCACTCCCCATACTTCTGGAGAGCAAATGGATTCTGGTGAAGAGGAGAAATGAATCTCCTTCTTCAACCCAGCAGGAGCGCTAACCAATAATCGAAATCTGACAGGGGTCATTGGGTTGACTAGTGTGTTTGTGTGTTGGATATGTGGGCTGCATGTAAAAAAGAGCACAGAGGTAGACAGAAAACAGAAAGATGTGTGGGGGGGGGACAAATAAATAGGTAAACGTGCAAGTAAGCTTTCATAAATTCATACATTTACACACTTATTAGATGTTCGTTCAGCTGCGGATCTAAGACTAGCCCACATCTGCCACATTCTTGAGGCATTCCCCCATCATCAATTACCCAGAATGCCTCTGTGTATTGTGAAAGCTCCTATTTCCCATCATGGATCATGGCCCTCAATAATCACCTGTGGTTAGCTCCGTTTCTCAAGACAGACATTCGCTCACACTGAATGAATTGTCAGACTGACATGTTTCCACCAGCAAAAGCCTGTTGGACTTTCCAGACACTTCTGTTTATTGCTTTGTCCGGGTTTATCTGGACCTGACCTTTGGTATCAATGGATTTGATATTATTCACATACACAGTGGAGACAAGCATCAATATCACTCCTGCTCTAGTAACTGATCTCAACCTGGAGACTCTATTTTCTACAATTTCACAATTTGGTATCTCCGAGGTCTCAACTAAAAACAAAGTAAACAGTAATCCTAGGAGACGAGAACGGAAGGTGGTGAATACCTGAACCGAACGAGTGTCTCAAAGCAACATATTGCTCGCAGGTTTGCTCGTGTCTCAGAACACCTCGTTTGTGAAAAGCACTCGTATGTCGAGGCATCGCTGTACTAGTATTCCTTCAGTCATTCCTTTGTACATAGATTTTATTGATTTTTTGTTACAGAACATAAACAATAACAAGCACTCTGTAATCAAATATATCAAAATACAAAGAAATATACACCACCATCCAAGATAAAGTTGCTTCATATAACTCCATACCATCGTCACTCAAAAACCCAACCCTGTAACCCCGCACCGCCCACTCGTTCCGCTCTAAGAGAAAAGAGAGAAAAAAAAAGGAGAAAATCTAACAAAGTTAAGAATTAAAATATAGAAATAACTGAAATAAATACAACAAAAATAATAACATGCACAGTAAATTAAATCAAGTCACCAGGAAACAAAAACAATAAGTTCTGAGGTAAATGATGACATTAGATCACGGGGACACTCCAGTTTAGCGCATATCTCCCCTTATTTACTGTGTCCCGAAGGGACGGGGGCAAGTACATCAGAAAGGCTGACCACGTTCTCTCGAAGAGGCCATCATCCCCTTTCATACGTGCAGTAAGCCTTTCTAAGGGCAGAACTTTGTACGCTTCTTGGTACCATTGTGTAACAGTGGGAGGTTCGTCACTTATCCACTGTTTCAGAATGCATCTCCTAGCCAGAAACAGCAGCTTGTCACAGAGTCTGAAATCAAATCTGCTCAGGGATAAGGTTTTTGAAGGCAAGCCTAAAATGAAAAGTCCCTTTCAGTCATTCCTGACAGGTAGTCTGTGCGCACAAGCAGGGACTGGAAACCTTTCAATGTGCCAGTCATAATTACGACAGAGTACACTAAACTTCACAATTACAGCACTGATGGCATGGATACTACGTTGTATAATACTCTTTAGACATTAATATTACATTAGACATTTTTTAGTGCATTTTTCAGAAACAGCTGAATACCAAATGCAAGAAACATTAATGTCTGTGCTGGCCTGCGGTAAAGATGAATTTGACTTCTTTACTTTTCTGAGACACGGGTTGAATGAGAAGTATAGAAATCCTATTTTTAATACGCCCATAATGGAAAATCGTACAAGAGTAATACAGGAGCCGAGACCATCTGTTGTGAATGTGGAGCACGTTGTAAAGGGGCAATGAGAATGAATAGGTGTTCATTTGTGAAGGTCGGCTCGACTGAGAGCCGCCATCCTTTTGGCAATGAGGTGAATACACAATTCCTCGCCACAATCCTGCCTATCCATTCTGCTGGGTTTCACGGTAGGCCCTCCACTCTGGGGTCAGAGCCGTCACCATGGAAACGACACAAAGAATCAGTTGGTGAATGCCGCACATAACTTATGTTCCATAGGGCAATTGTGGAGAAACTTCTGATTACAAAAACACAGGAGTGTGAAAGAAGGGCTGCCTGTACCAAAGGCAGGAAAGATGACAAATATCAAAGCTCAATGTTCAAGTTTAAAAGAATGTGGTGTGTGCCCCCAACATAGCCAGGTGGGCCTCCTACCTGATGGATGATCTCAGACACTGGCAGCTGGTCCACATATGAGTATCTCTGCAGTTCAGTTAGAGGGCTGAAAGACAAAACAGTCAATCAATGCCTTTCCCTAGTGAAGGAATATAATATAATATGCAGTACTGACTGATGTAAACTACATAAGTGGAAAAAATATGTAGAGCCATAAGAGTCTTAATCATCTTGACAATAATAGCTGTGAATGATTCGTGTCCAGAACACTATAAAACTGGAAAGGATGAGACAAATTAAACTGAAAAATGTGTGTCCAAGGACAAAGCTGTCCCTGCTACTGAGAAAACTCAATTTACGAGGACGTGGTTGGACCATACGATCCATCATAAATGGAAAATGAGCATACTGAAGAGCCACCTTCTGATTTACAAACAAGTTCAAATGTTCCTAAAAATTCTTTTTTAAAGAAGAAAAAAGCAAATTGTTGAAAAGAAACCAATTGTGCACATTTAGTGTGTCTTTATGAAGAACGCGTGAATTTTAATTGAATTCTTGAGGACATGTTGACAAACCACATCTCTACAGAGATGGGCAAGGTTAACCTGATAGACCCTCTTCTAACTAGTACTACTAATGAGGGAAGCCCAGGCTGAACTTTAATACTAAGAGGGTTAGTGTTTAACCAGGTAAAGACCAAATACAGCCCATGTTTGGCACTAATGCTGCACAGAACAGAAAGAGGACAGGCATTCAACTGTGTTTCTTTCTTTCCTGTCTGTCTCTGGCAGCGTGTCACAATGAGTCTTTGTTAGGGTGAAGAAATAAATGGGAATACAGCTTTTAATGTGGGCGAAGCAGTGAAGCATTGAATTACCCAAATCCAGGAGAAAAGGAAATAATATGAAAGACTCAGAAAGCATGCAGGAAATTGAGCGAATTTAAAGTCCTCAGTATTTGCACAGACGATGATGATGATGAACATGAACAGCCATGAAAGCCTTAAAATAGCAGCTACTCTTCATTCAAGAGAAACCCATTTTCAAATTTCCACACATTCCTTTTCACTGTCAAAACCTTGTGCCAACTTCTCCCCCATGATAGAATTTGACAAAACCCATTCACATGAGTATTCTGGTGCACTCTGGTGCACTCTGGTGCATTCTGGTGCTCTCGAGCTGTGACTAGCATAATATACAGCATGGATGAGGAGCAGGATGTAAATTTCACAGGAAGTCGGAACATATTTGGAAGATTATTGTTGATTTGGTTTATTTTATAAGATTTAATAAATAAACCATCTGTCTTCCCTGGCAAAAACCTGATTGTAGGTGGGGGGACAGCTAAGTAAAACCTGATTGTAGGTGGGGGGACAGCTAAGTAAAACCTGATTGTAGGTGGGGGGACAGCTAAGTAAAACCTGATTGTAGGTGGGGGGACAGCTAGGTAAAACCTGATCTTAGGTTGGGGGACAGCTAGGTAAAACCTGATTGTAGGTGGGGGGACAGCTAGGTAAAACCTGATTGTAGGTGGGGGGACAGCTAAGTAAAACCTGATTGTAGGTGGGGGGACAGCTAAGTAAAACCTGATTGTAGGTGGGGGGACAGCTAGGTAAAACCTGATTTTAGGTTGGGGGACAGCTAAGTAAAACCTGATTTTAGGTTGGGGGACAGCTAAGTAAAACCTGATTTTAGGTTGGGGGACAGCTAGGTAAAACCTGATTTTAGGTGTGGGGACAGCTAGGTAAAACTCGATTTTAGGTTGGGGGACAGCTAGGTAAAACCTGATTTTAGGTTGGGGGACAGCTAGGTAAAACTCGATTTTAGGTTGGGGGACAGCTAGGTAAAACCTGATTGTAGGTTGGGGGACAGCTAGGTAAAACCTGATTTTAGCCAGTGAAGACAGATCAACAACCCCCAGCCACACCTGTGTGCCCCCCCCCACCTGTCTGAATTGACATCTTATAACCCTGTACTACTATCTTACTCATAATACATTTTTCACATTATAGTCATGTATTTCAATTTCATATACAGTATGTAAATTACCGTACTTCACAGAACTTTGCATCTATTTAGACAATTAAGTGTTTCTATTCTGATGAAGAGCACTTCTCAATGTCTAAAGCAGAAATGTCCTCATAATGCAGTGTGAATACAGCACTGAAGTAAATCAATTATTACTAGACATACACAGTGTCCAGCATTCTCTCCTTAACCCGCATATATGACTGACCTAGGCCTACGTACAGTATACATAGCCCTTATAGAAGACGATGGCTTGGCTGTTAGGTCATTGAGCCGCTTGTATTTGTCTTGAATGTTTACTGAGTATACATAAATGCATAATACATAACTATAAAAAGTGCATAATGCCGTTATTGCTTTACATGGAACCATTCCACGGATGCAAGGAGGTGAAGTCTCATATAAAACCACCTTATACATCCAGACACTCTCCGCCTCTTAATTCTGCTGAGACCGATCCGGGTCGTGAGAATGATTAAAAGAATCTTACGCTTCCATTTCCTGCCTCTGAATAGTTTTTTTCTTTTCAAGCACAGTTTGCTACTGAGCATGTTTATTCATTTCCTGTCATCTTGTACACTCCTACACTTTCACGGCCTGTGTCGATGGTAAACACCTTTTGTACGCTAACAGAATTGGAATAGAAATAAATACATATGAATGGAAGGAAAGGCCCTTCACCTCCAGAATACAGTGTCAGAGGTCCTAGCTAAAGGTCACTGCTGAGAGCGAGGCGGTCCCGTCAAAGAAAGCTCGGGTCAGACAGCTGCTGACAAAGCAAGGCATATCCTCAGCGCGGCTCGTCTCCAACCCCTTGCTCTGCAAAGCAAACTGTTCTCTTGCTTTTGTCCTTTCTTCTTTCTGAGCTACTAAACATTTTGTCCATGGCTTTCACTCTCTGGCCCACCCTCCATTTGTACCCTTTTATATTCAATCCCATTTCTTCGCTCCCTGTCTCTTTTTGCCATGGCTGTGTGGGAGGGCTGGAGCTGCTCTGACAGGAACAGACCGGGAAACAATCCCAATGTGCTGCTGGAAGCATGTCAGCGGCGGGGAGGGCCGATATCGCACCACCAATTCTCCTCATTTCACGGACGTAGTGAGGGAGGACATGAGAGTGGCTGGTGTTGGGGAGGACAATGCAAAGGACAGGACTAGAGGACGACCCAGGAGAAGAGACATGGACGTAGTGAGGGAGGACATGAGAGTGGCTGGTGTTGGGGAGGACGATGCAAAGGACAGGGTGAAGTGGAGAAGGTTGGTTTGCTGTGGTGACCCCGCAGGGGACAAGCAGAACGTGCAGTAGTATATCCAAGGAGTAAAATTAGGACTCAAAATGATGATATTATTGGAAGAATTTCCCTTTGATGATACGTTTTAAGTTATTCACAAAGCATCTCAGCCCTTGGAGTTGAGTAAGGAGGATAACTTTTGAGAGGCTGAGGAGTTTGACAAAAACACTGAGGAAGGAGAAACATTCTTCAAATGCTAAATGAAAACAAGTCTATGAAACACTACAGACGGGCTTGTGCAGGTGGAAAAAACAAAACATCCCGGCCACCGTCATGATGCATGATAATAACAGTGAACAGTGAATAATTAAATGAAGCGGCGTTCACAATGTCCCAATAGAGACTACAATTTAGGAGGAGGTCTACTGAGTAGTTTCTACAAAAAGCACATTTTCATTTTTTTATTTTTGGATTAAGTAATCATCATTTAAAGTGTGGAACAGCTTTCACTACACAATAAGGCAAGAGTTGGCGTGAGAAGCATCTTAATTTATAATGTTGTAGAATGTTTCAGTTAATTTATGAGCTCTCCAACAGCCTCAGATCGGCTATGACGACGGCCACTACTCCGCATGAAAATAACTTTATGATCACTTGCAATGCGATTCAGGATAATAATTTAAAAAAAAACACTTTTGAATAGACGTCTGAGCAGCAAAACAAGCTTTGTTCAGCAAGCGCCTATGGCTGAAGTGAGTAATAAGGAATCATTATACTGTTAAGCATATGAATAATGAGGAGGACTGCTGGAGTCTATTACAACATCCTCATCATCAAGCGCAATTCACTTAATGGAGGAGCCTGTTCTGAGGAAAGACTGAGCCATTTGGAAACGGGTGAGAAGAGAAGAGACGAAGCGAGGCATGAAAGTCAGAGGTGAACACACAACTCTAGAGCACATGCAGCATGTCCTCCTCTACTTGACCCAGCTGTCAAAAGTGGAATAAAGTAGCACTGCATTTAATAACAGCTTGTTTCAGAGGACATCGGGGATCATTCTCACATATTTTGAAAGACTATTATTACACTGAATAATGGCGCTGATGAAGTTACACCAGAGGTGTCCGGGCCGGGGTTTCATTGGCATCCTGTGCCTGTCGTCACTAACTGGTTGGGTTAGGAATGTTTTTGCAAAGATTCAACCAATCGGTACTGATTTTGTAGGCGAAAAATATATTTTAATCGATTATCGCTCCATTTGATTCATTTCTTAAAGGAAAGCCGGATGATTATTATAAGTAAGACTACAACAGCAATCGTTTTCATTACTGATAACTTGCAGATCATTTTTTCTAATTAACTGATTGCGGGAATGCCCAAGTACAATAATTATAATTAGTAACCTGAGGTGACAAATTAAAATTACTTTTGAACATTGCAATGAACCAGCAGAATAAAACACAGAGATTTAATTTAATATCTTGCGTGCGAATGTATTTACCGGTAAGTGTGTATGCATGTATATATGAATATATGTTTCTGTTTATAATATTTATATATATGAGAATCTAAAATCAGTTGCATCGTCTTGAATAATGACATTAACCATTTCATTGCTACTGGAAAGTCATAGGTTGATGCGTCAGCCGATCCACGCCTTTATCCCTTTAGCTGGATCCTCTCCAGAAGGCAATGGTCTCGTCTTTGGGACAATGCCCACTTTTCCACAGAACATTAATAATCTGTCAAGAATTTAAGTCTATTTGTGGAAAAAAATTAATTAAAATGGTGAAAAGGTTCCTGTATCAGAAAACCCATTTAGTCTTTTGATTATTTCTGTTAAATGTTTAAAAATAATAATAAACCAAAGTGCTCATTGATCACAGGCCCGTCTACGTTCTATGTTTCCAGCTGTAATTAACGTAAACTACAAGAAAAGTTTTTTTCTTTTACTGTGCTGGCTCCTGTGAAGATTGGATTCCACCAGAATTACAGAATTTGTACACTGCTAGCAGAATACATAGTGATGAGCTAATGCCAGGAACCAGCTAACTACATAAATGCACACATTTACTTGTACAGTATTTAGTTTTAAACATATTTTATGGCTCTCATGGAATTACGTGGTGTTCATGGCTCTCTCAGCCAAAAAGGTTCCCGACCCCTGAGCTAATGTCTTATTTATGGTAGACGGACAGGCAAACTGATAGATAATTAGACAGGTAAATAGACCGAGAGCTACAGATAGATAAATAAACAGATAGATAGATACATTATTGATCCCAAAGGAAATCTGGGGAGTCGGGCACAAATAAAAATAAAAAAACAGCGACAGAAATAGCAGCAAACTGTAGACCGGTTAAAGAGCAGCGAATGTGTAAACAGAATAGACAAACAATATTAACATGAAGATAATTATACAGACTATTAAAGACTCAAGTTCCACTTGAATTTTGTTTCCTCTTCTCAACACAGTGCTTTGTGGAGGGATTTGGGGAGGATGGAGGGCAGTGGCCGAGTCTCTGTGGTGAGCAGTAATCACATCGCTATCACGGCTGGCGCCGCTAAACTGTTCATACATAAGCAGGACTCCAGAGGTGGTGGCACAAATTTAGCATCTAAACAGTGGGGCACCTTGAAAAACAGGAAATCACTCAAAACAGATGCTACATAGAGCAACACCCACAGGAGACAAGGTCTGTCTGCAATGGCAAAACAAGCTCAACTTGGTTTTGGTGCTATTGAAGCTACACAGATGCATCACATCCTCGTCCTGGTTGCTTATACATCTTATAGAGGCATCAGCAACAGGCACAGTTTCATAAGCGGTCGATATGTTTTGCCCATAGATTCATGCACGTCGAATTCGATTTTGTCATCATCATCCCTAATTTTAAATGGTAAATGGACTGCACTTATATAGTGCTTTTTCCACCGCGAAGCATTCACCCATTCACACACACATTCACCCTCCAGTGGGCGACTGCTGCCATGCAAGGTGCTGCCAGACCCACTGGGAGACATTTGGGGTTCAGTGTCTTGCCCAAGGACACTTCGACATGCAGACAGTCAGAGCTGGGATTCAAACCACCGACCCTCTGATCACTGGGCGACCCTGCCAGACTATTTTACTGTGTCCCAGCCCCTGCCTCTCGGCGCCCCCTCGATGCTCTTAGCTGAGTGTCCCGCGGGGTCTGAAGCGTTTACTTTTATACATAAGTGAAGTTCAGTGATTCTCTAGAAGCAGAAACAATCCGTATGTCTTACATCGCTTTTGATTAAAGTATCCTGTCATCTGCCACAGCTTAACTGTCATGTAGTCCACTGCACATGTTTAACACTGCAACACCACCGGCCCGAAAACACCAGGTCAGAGTCTTCTCACAATATATTAAATGATATTACATGAGAGGCAGCGTGAAAGCCATGCTTTTTCCTGCCCGAGTATCCGTGCGGACCAAACAGCCATCTCCAGAACACCGCGGAAAGCACAAGCAGATATTTTATCGCCAGCATCTTCATGAAATGTTAATCTCATCCAGCGCTTGATGATAACAGCACACTCTAATGCGAAATACAAAATGACAGAAGGCATCGTTAGCCTGCCTGATAGCTTTGAACTTTGCAGTGTTGCTTTCTATTACTCTTAAAAGTAGAAAGACAGAATGAAAGAAAGATGCTCCTCGGGTTTTGCAGAACGAGTAAACTCCATTAAACATTAAAATGAATCGGGTGGGGGGGGAATTGCTGGATCCTCGCATCAGAAGTAGAGATAAAAACATTGCTCTCTAAGATTGATTTCGGGCAACAGCTCGATGACACTGGTGTGTTTCTGTGTTGCATTTGGGAACGGCAGACCTAATAGGTTGGTTCTAATCAATAATAAAGTAATTTGGGAAGTTGTGTGAAATGATTAACTAGTCTGACTCCAAAACAGCCGATGACTAAAATCGGTGGCAATTGTCTCTAATTACTAATTAGCAGCAAACCTCATTACAATCTTTATAATACTTGCCAGCGGTCAAATTAAATTCCAGCTTAATCAAATTAATGGAAGTGGGGAAGTGTAATTATGAATGAAGGTTTAATTTCAAGCACATCTGTTTGTACAGCACGATCATTTATTACTTTGCCATGTTCCTGAGTCAGTAAAGGAAGGACTGCTGGATGTTTGGCGCACGTTTACTGAGATTTCTGGTAATTGTCCTTATTGTGGGATTGGTTTGTGTTTCTATGGACTGGCAAATGAGAAAACAAACAAAGAAACAATTCCCAGACACAGATTCAGTTTAAAAGTTCTCTACCGCCATCTAGAGGACAGATATTGTCATTGCAGCATGTGTACGTTCTGGTGGGATCAATGTTTGTGATAATCCTTTGACGTTAATTAAATGATTCACAAAAGCAGCAGCATAGAGAGTTTGAGAGATGAATGAATCTGTCCATTTGTAAAGCCATCTTTTATGAGGTGGGGTAACGTCGGCTCCTCCACCCTTCAGCTGCGGGCGATAAGGCGGTTTCATCACCATCCCTCCTAGCGTTCTACTTCGAGGAAATAGGACTTTCCTCGAAGTAGAAACTGTTGTTGTATTTTTCCCTTTGTTATAAGCTCCAATTTTAACACTTTTTTTTAAAGTTTTCTAACCTTTTAAAATTATTATAAATTACTGCAGTCCAGTTTACCACAGGATGACAACACAGACAATCCATCAAGCATAACCTGAGGCCAACAGGAAATCAGTTCTGCCTGTAATCATTCATTTACAGGGAAAGAGCGAGCATTAGGTGCCGACTGATTCTAAACAGCAGGATATACTACCTAAATGAGAAATATTATTACCGCTAGCAGTCCTATTATTAGTCAGCCTTGCAATCAATCCTCAGATCTCAATTGGCAGGGAGCCACAACAACATCCAGAGCGTGCTGCACCAGAAAGCCAAGCCACACTAGGAGAAGTCATTAGGAGAAATCAATATCACTAATGCAGAGTGTTCTAAGTAGGAATCCGAGTCTAGTTAGGAGGGAAGCAAAAGTCAATCAATTTGGCCTTCAGCAATTCAGTTAAAACAAAGACAGTTCAAGTCTTTATGTCCCGCTTGTCCTGAATCCAACTCGAGCTGCTCGGCGGAGGTTCGACCTCTTCAAGTGCTTTTCTAGTTTTTAATTGTGACGATACTTACAGTATATCAAGATATCACAAGTCAAAATGTATATTTATTCCCTGATACACCCCAGTCATCACAAGGCCACACTGAAGGACAGACACACACTCACGCCTAGGTTTTTGGTGGTGGGAGGTAGCCGAAGAACCCGGAGAGACCCCAGGGAGACATGGGGGGAACAAACTCTGCACAGAAATGGAATTGATCCAAGAACCGTCTTGCTGTGAGTCAAACAGCACAACCCACTGCACCACGGCGCTGCCCTACAGATAAACGATATAAATGCTGTAAAGGCATTTGGGCTTCGTTCAACTCCGCTTTGCTACACAAACATCCTAATCTGGGAGTTGAATTCAAGAAAAAGGAGCAAATACTATTGTTTATTCTAATTATCCAAAGGTTTCTTGTGCGCCACATGAATGTAACCAATCAATAGTCATTTCTCATTCTGTTTAAAAGCCAGGCGTGCCCAAACATGATGCATGACTACTATTTATCAGTGCCACTCATCTGCAGTGATCTGTATGTGGTTATTGATCACGCTCCGTTCCCCCCACTCCGATTGCTCCTTTCTATGCATATGAGCACATGCCCCAATGATCGATATGGATGAGGACTGCTGCACCCCCTCTTTGTATGTTATAGTCCTTTTGATGCACAGATTGCTGTCCACAGATTGGGCAAGCCAGATTGTGAAAGTGAAGTTCAGTGATTCTCTAGAAGCAGAAACGATCCGTATGTCTTACATTATCGGGACTAGACCTTAAAGGCTTCGGCCCTCACACGGGGGGGGCTATTTGTTTGATTCCGACTCGTGGAGTTTGCCCACTGTCTACCCCTCACCATCGCTTCTATTTCCAGTCACATATCTTTGGCTGTGCTACCTACTATACTATCAATTTAAAAGCAGAATTGATCAATAGATAATAACAACAACAAAACAACAAATCACTAACAGGATGGAGTGTAAAATAAGCAAAGACACTTGCTGCGCTTTGCAGGCGGGGTTTGTTTTATATGACATGTCTGGTGCAGGAAAGCAAAAGCAGCCTGATCATAGTTGCACGACGCATTTGGCTTACTTCTGTTCCAGCTGCTTGATGGGGATGGTCAAGTTGATGGTTTCCATGGTGATCTCCACTTTGCGGACGCTCCCAAAGAAGTCTGTGATGAGGACACTCCCTGGGTCCCGCAGAAAAAGGTCGGTACGGTGGCCAGGAGTGGACACGCACTGACTCTTGGGGCACACTTTAAACTGGGTAAGCAGGCATGGAAAAACAGTTTTCATATCAGAGCCAACCAATCAATGAAACACATACAAGTACTATAGATACACAGTAATGATGATGGACTTTAACATAAAAGTATACGGAACAGGTAAATTTTTCAGAGACAACGGGAAATCTAATACTCAGAGCTGGATATTCACAGCATCTATTGTCATTAATGCTGTTTGTTTACCATAATAACTCCATGCCTGCTCTGTCCTTTGTATTGTTCTTGTTCTTTTTTTTAATTCACCTTCACCATTTCTTGTACTTGTGCGGAGCCTGCTTAATTTCATTGCATCACTGTGTGAAATGACAATAAAGTGTTATTCTATTCTATTCTATTCTGAAGAGTTTCGATCTCCTACTTTTCAAACCAGTGATATTGAACGGCCAGCAGCATCAAACATGGCGACATTTTTATGAGTAAAAAAATGAGTGAGTGTGGAAAGGATTAGAGACATGGAGCCTGACATTTGTGCATGTTGTAGTACCTGGTGTGTTACCACTTGTGGGTTAATCCTCTTAGGGGTGTAAATCATCAGTGTAATGTCTGACTGGGCTTTCCCTTTGAGCACACAAACAGGACTGAAAAAGGGTGGCTGTGGAGGATTTAGCTCAGGGGAGAGACATCAAAACAGACTGCAGACGGGAGTTATAGAAATAGATCCACATTAGTGCACTTTACATCTACAAGAATAAAGATTACCTCTTCAAAAACAAGAAAATTAGAAGAAGAAGAAGAAACTTTCATTACAGTGCACTGATTGTCTGCCTGTCAGAAAAAGGATTTGTTGTATTTGAGGAGGAATGTATGTGGAGGGAATACGCAGAGCTCCTTTAGGCCAGTGATCTTTGCATGAGAGAAAAGAGAGCGGCTGCTGAGATTAAGGCGCGGCTTTGTGCTGCGCCGCCTCCGTCCAGCAGCCTTAACAGAGCATCAGACATTCTGCTTCAAGGCCCTTTGCCACTTCCGTCTGGACGCCAGGGATACGCGTGATTAGTCAATGGTTTGCCCCTAATCAGAACTACACCCCGATACCGTTTCTATTCCTGTAAATGTATGGCTTTAAAGGACATAAACTCAATAGATTTATATCATAGATCAAAGATGATCTATGATAAAGGTGATCCATTTAAAAGCTGCAACGTTTATTAAGCGTAGCATACACACTTCCTGTCTCCAATTTGGATTTGGTCGGCACCACGTCACCTACGATCCCACACCCACTGGGCATTTTAACACCAACGCATTAACGGGGACTCCTGCTTAGTCCATGTTAAGGAATAAATCAACGCTCTCTTCTGCTACCTGTCGCACATTTTCAGCTGTCCTGTCAGCTAAAGCCAAAAAAAGCATGTCACAAATTTATACAGACACAGGAAATGACCCCTTGGGACACTTCACAGTATATGTAGCAGCTGTAACATGGGGACAGATGTTTCTGAGCAGAGGAGCACGCAAACAGCTGGTCCTCACTTAACGGCGGAGCGACGTTCTGAAGACCCGGTCGCTAAATGAAACCCCCGTTAACCGATAACTATTGTTTTTATATTTCCATACATAAAGGCCATTTATATTGAACATATTGATCCTGGTATATATCTATTTAGACTGTATGTATTGTGTTGGGTATGCCAGGTGATTTTTGTTGATCTTTTTTTCCCTGCATGAATGTCGCTGTTATTTATTATTAGTTATTTATTATTTAAAAAGATAAGCTTCACATCAATATTTGCAAGATATTTAAATGAAATAATTAGTTTAATTTATGAAGGTCACATACCGGTACTGTATATTCTTTATTATTTTCAACTGTACAATGAAAGCTAACTTATATTGTTTACAAATGTTTTACATATTAAGGCATAAAAGCTTTTGCTTCTGCCTGTTTTAGACTTTTATGTAGAGGAAAATTATGTTTCCCTCTACATAATTATATGACTTAAACAAATCAAACTAAACTGAACTGAATATTTTGTGGAATGAGAACGTTCACCTGATGGATGAGACCACATTTTTGGGGAGAACAGTTTCTTTAAAAGCGAGCAGCACATATTTGATCAAAGCAAGAAGCGCAGCTGCTCATGAGAATGAAGGTGAGCGACTCAATCATAATCGCACACGCTCTGACGCAAAAAGTAAAAGGCATTTACAGAAGCACATAAATCCTCACCAGGTCGTTCATGTTGGTTTTGCTTGCAGGATGGATGTCCTCCAGGAACTCAAGCAGATAGAAGGTGTAACGATCCATCAAATGGACTCCAATGGCCAAATCTGGCTGGTGCTAGACAGGATGAAAAAGAGCGAAGACAAATACAGTCTAGATGCAATTCGGTGCAGGTGATTGGTGGCATGCTTAGTTTTGCTTTGAGTCACTTTTTAGGTCCCGCATACATAAACATGTTAGTTTTGTTTTGTGTTGTGTTGATGAAGTCTGACAGTGATTAACAGAGATCCATCCTCTAAATAGAACATATAAGATGGGATGTACGCTAGTGTCAATGATCTCTCAGCAATGCTGCTAAAGCCTGATTAGAAAGGAGAAATCATAATTTAGCGCTCAGCACCGAGTCCAGAAGGGACTGTGGTAACATTTCTGACAGAGGTGGTGAGAAGCTTTCATTCCTAAATCACAAAGAGCAAAAGCAAAGAATCAACTGGACTTGCTCAAGTTTGATTTAATTTGTTTTACCTCTCAAAGAGTTCAGTTCTCAGAACTGAAGAAGCTTCTTGATTTACGTCTACCTGGATGACAGAGAACCTACACTTTCATGCCTAGATAGGCTAGTAGTTCAATGAGTTAGTTTAAGATGCATATCCAGGGGTCTTTTAGACATTTCTAGCAGTCAGAATTAGAACTATACGCCTGTATGTGCACCTGAAGGCAACATGCATGATCCTGTGCAGAAAAAGACCGAGGCTTTGTCACACAGCAAATATAAGGCTGCATCCATTCTTGTGTAAATGTTCAGCTTCATCACTTAAAGGTGGAAGAAGGAGACCAAACAATGCAAGTAGAAAACATCACCTTGGGTGGGGCTGACAGTAGCTACTGAATTAAGGAAACCCTTACATGCAGTAAAGAGCCAAAAACTGCAGAAAATAAAAACCTAATCTTTCAGAAAGGATCGGTTTTTCATTTCAAGTGCATTCAACTCACAGACAAGGAGTCCTCTCCAATCTGACTGCTGGCCAGGGCCATGATGTTTGGGGAGTAGAACCTCTCATACATGGACGCCCCCTGACACGTGTCAATGATGAAGAGCAGCTCATTGTACCTGGACACAAGCGCGTACGCAGCAACCTTTACTTTCTGGGCACAGATAGCACATCGCTCATCCAAGGCCTCCGACCACTTCTTCGTACTGCGGATGCGATGACGAGCAAGAGCAGCTCGCTGCTCTAATTATACAGACTATTAAAGACTCAAGTTCCACTTGAATTTTGTTTCCTCTTCTCAACACAGTGCTTTGTGGAGGGATTTGGGGAGGATGGAGTCTCTGTGGTGAGCAGTAATCACATCGCTATCACGGCTGGCGCCGCTAAACTGTTCATACATAAGCAGGACTCCAGAGGTGGTGGCACAAATTTAACATGAAATTTAGCATCTAAACCAGGCATGGGCAAACCCAGGCCCGGGGGCCATATGCGGCCCGTTGGTCTCTTTAATCCGGCCCGCCAAACTTGTCCAAATTATATTATTAAATAAAATTGTATTATAATTAAACCTCAGTCATTTAACCTTTTCCCTGTAATGCTGCCTGTAAAAGGCCAAATCCTTTAATGCAATAGCTTTCATGTGTCATTTATATTAGCTCACACAAATACTCCATCCATCTGTTCTTGGTCCGGCCCCTCTGCCAAATTTTAGAACCTATTGTGGCCCGCGAGTCAAAAAGTTTGCCCAGCCCTGATCTAAACAGTGGGGCACCTTGAAAAACAGGAAATCACTCAAAACGGATGCTTCATATCTGAAGTTGAGCTAACTCGTGTTTGCTAGTAATTTATCTGCTGTCGTAGCACTGTGCAGGTACATTCTCAGGAATGTTTTTTATTACTACTAACACACTGAGAACTAAAACAGTAGCTACAACTCGGTGATTTCTTTGCCAGGTTAAGTTAGGTCCGTTTACCTTCTCTTCTGCCACATCTGCTCGAAAGCGTCAGCCAGTTCTACATTACTAATTTCCTCTGAGTCTTGGAACTTCAGGAAGCCGTTCCCACCGTGGCCTAATTTAAAAAAAGAAAAGCAAAGCAAAATCCATCAATAATTCACTCCAACTCCGATTCATAATGCAAAACCGTGATATGAAATGGAAAAGTACAAGATGAGACATTAAAGGAGAAAGGCACACTCTGCACTGGGTGTGGAGAAATTACTGTAGCAACAGATAAAGACCAGGTTGGATAACAATGGACTCCTTTGGGGTTACAAAAGTTATTTTAAAAAGCACTTATTAAAGATATGTGGTACATAATGGTCAGTGTTAAAGGTATTCATTCATTCATTGTGGGTCATTTTAATATGCTATTCTGTGTTTCTGGTGTTTCTTCAAGAATAAAAATCATCAGCTCAGTGCCACAAAAAGCAAAGTTCTGTCTGAGTGGTGCTAGACAGCTGTAACTGTCCCCAATAATGGAAAAACGCTTCTGATATCATCAGTGAAGTGCATCAACTTCAGGGGCCGAGAACAGAAGTTCTATTTCTCACAACGTTTGAGTGACTATTGTTGAGGACCTTTCTTGCCATCTTGCTTGACTAACTGCCTGGTCGGTACCTTGCTATGAACTCGTTGTATTCATGAACTCAAAGCCATTGCTGAAAGTCAACCCAAGTCTTTCATCTAAGCCAGCAGTGGAGACACTGTAGGCATTAGTCGGCATATAAATTAAATATATTGCAATGATTCAGTCATAAAAATCTTGTTGCAAATGGCATCCTCCTGATTAAAGGTACCGTAAGTGTGTAAAGTGGAGTATTTACAGCTGGGATTGTCCCTTCACTACCTGTCAGATAAATGAGGATGTTGCTGCGGTCGTCAGAGAGAAGCCGTTTGGAGCGCGGCGTGCTGAGCGGCAGCCTTCCAGTCAAAACACGCAGGAAATTCTCCACCGTCACCTGAAACATGATCAGGATTGGAAGGATCGGCACCTATTTCATTTTTCTTTAAAAAGACGAGTACCACATCTTTTGCCCCTTACTTTTACCACCATATGGTAGTAATGCAGTACTAGCACTGGAAGCTGGTGAAGCTACATCTGCTATAGAAGAATGCTCTACAACCACACAACAGACAGCAGAAGTAGCTAGCTGTGGAAAAAGTCCAGTGTGGATCAAGGAAGAAATGAGGTGCAGTCGAGGCTCTGCCTGGTAAAACCTATTAAGCATCTAATACGGCTATTACTAGCTTTATCATTTGTCCAAATAAGAGTCTCAAACAAAAAACATATGTCCGCCAATACATTTTGTATGGTAGCATCCTGAATCCTCTTTTAATTCATTTACAGTAAAACATATGTATCCATTCTTTACTCTGAATGACTTGCCCATGATTATTGTACAACAGCAAATATAATTGGCAGTGCAGCGGTAATAGCTATTTACAAGGCCAGGACAAAACTCTGATAATAGAAAATAAATCAGTGGGGCTCTACCTTGCAATAACAAACACACTTGAAACTCCTCTATTTGGGATTGCACATGATATCAAGTCATTTCCTGTTCAACAGACTGAGCAAACACTAGACAGAGTGGCCCATGTTTGCTTCAAGTTCCCCACGGCACCTGTATAATATTTATCTATAAAAGGGCCTTTCTGTCGTTTCTGGGTACTAGTTTTTATACATATACAGATAGTTCAGCACAAACATCTGACACATTCACCAATGTAGTGCAGCTAGCAACAAGTGCAGATACCGCTTGTCTTAAATTAAAAGGATTGATGACTTATGCACTCCTCTTTCATCAGATTAGAACATGCATTCGGGACATTTAATAACATTTAATATATAGAGAATATTTTTTCATGCCTGAATATATTTTGAAGAGTGATCTGCTTTTTTCAAGTAATTTAAACATAGAAATTAGATTTTGACCAGACCGATTTATTTTGTTTTTGTTTTAACAAATAGAGGTTCAGGTAGAAAAACAAACTAAATTTGTAAAAATATTCATTTCTGTAAACGTGCTTCTTGCTACTTGACTGCAATGCGTACTGACTTCATAACCTCTGTAGTCCACCTCCACATCGTCACCATACACATTCAGCTCCATGTTCTTGTGGCTGAACACTGTGGCAGGTTTGGGGTTTCTATGGTTACAAGCCATGTCATCGGCCAGCATCAGAACTATGTGACTGGGAATGGAGAACAAGACAGAGCCATTCAAAAATGATTCATTTGTATCATACAAAAAAAAGACTACTGATGTTTCATTGATGTGATCAAACACATATAGTGTTATGTTATGTTGTTCTGTACCATGAGGAGAATGCGTTACCTCAAATTCACATTTTTTTGTACAGTGACTCACATGTTCGTTTTGAGAACACACACGGCAGGAAAGTTCGGAGTCATGCTTATAACAAATTTACAATGTCACGGAGGCAGCTACTGAACTGCTATTGAACCCTAAAATAAAGCCCCACCTGAGGCACAGAAGGAAATTAACGAGGCGCGGTATACAGTCACTTAGCAAATACAATGAAATCACATTTTAAAGTATCTTCTTGTCATATTGTAAAACAAGGCAAAAATCAAGAGTGCAGGTTCTAAGCATAAGCCTATTTATAAGTCTACATGATCAATACATGCATATACCCTTAATAATTCATGTTAATATCAACATTGAATATCTAAAGGGGCCACAATTAATAGTGAATCCTATCACAGTTACCTGTCGGGAATCCCCAGCCTCTTAACACTCCTATAAACAGACAGAGTATTGGCCACATGACGGTAGTTGAACCAGAACCGAGATGTGCACACCTGTAAATCAAGCACAGCACGTCACGTTCACACACAAGTGTCTTTAAACAGCAGCCATCAATGAGTACTGACCAGAACAGCCCAGTTGTTGGTGTGGCCGCTGCTAAAGAACTGCCCTGCCGTGTTCTGAGAAACAAGTGGGGGGTGAGATTAAAAGAAACTTTGTTTGTGATCGTATAAGCAGTTAAAACATGATTCATATTCACAGCATCTACTGCCATTAATGCTGTTTGTTTACGTTTATCATAATAACTCCATGCCTGCTCTGTCCTGTGTATTGTTCTTGTTCTTTTTTTCTGTTATGCACCTTCACTATTTATGTATTGTACTTGTGCGGAGCCTGCTTAATTTCATTGCATCACTGTGTGAAATGATACTAAAGTGCTATTCTATTCTATTCTATTCTGAGATGTAAATTGTAAATAAAATAGCTAGTAAGATAGCATGCTAACAGAGCAACGTCATTTCAATCCAAAAAAGAAGACAGTTGTATTTATATTCATATCCATGACTTTGAGCAATACAAATATACACTCACCTCAACGTTAATGCTGTTCGCTAGTAAATAGATGGAAAATAAATTCAATAAAATAAGCAGTTTCATCGTTGGGCACTCTCTGCTATTCATAATAAGGAAGTAGAATCGGTTGCTCCACCCACCCACCAATCGTTTCCGGTACGAGACACTTCAGAATAAAAGCTACGTATTTGTAATTAATAAACAATCGTTATTCTGTCCTGACTCAACCGAGTCAATAAAGATAAAGAGAACAAAAAAATGTGCATTCTCTCTTTTCTGAATGTGGAATGTAATTGTATTGTATGTCAAAACAAATGCCATATTATTATAATTAGGTTGCAGCATTTTTTTTGTATAATCATGTTGAAGTTATTAGACTTCTGTTTTTGATAGAATATTTAAGGAATTGAACAGATTTGAAGAGAAGAGACATGCAGTAAAGCACCTCAGGTTGTATTTGAATCTTTCTTTCATTCTAAACCGTTTATCCTGTTGAGGGTCACAGGCAACGTTCCCTCTAAGGTGCGCTCGTGCGTAATTACGCACAGCTGACACTGGTCGGTGGGGTCGATCTACCACACGGCCACAAGAAAGAACAACTAATCACACTCACATTCATGTCTGTGAGCAATTCACTCACCATTTCACACATACACACACTTCTGATGGTGGGAGGAAGCCAGGGAACCCACGCAGACACAGAGTGTACATGAGAAATCCCATGACTTCCTGCTATGAGGCACCAGAACCACCGTCTCATCGAGCCCTGCTGCCAAACGCACGGGAATTAGAATTGTAGCGTAAAAATATCACAAGCCTCTTTATATTTTATTTTAGTTCCTTTAGTTGAGATTACGACTCAAAGGTCGGTCACCTCAGTTTGTCTCACTCCATATTAAAAATGATCATTCATATTAACATTGTAATAATCATATCATTGTCATTTGTCTGAGAATATTAAGCAGCTGCAGATGAGACGATTTGAGGTCATCTCGTCTACAAGAAAATGGATGAATGGATGGATGAATGGATGGACGGATGATCATGTCATTGAACTGATCTAAAGTTGTGCTGTGACTGACCAACAACAAAGTCATCTGTCCAGCTGTCGAGGACTGATGTCCCAGGGATCATATCTTATGGGACAAACCATTAAATATCATTTTTCCATTCATAATATAATCTACTGTTATACCAAATGTGTGGTGGCCTCGAGGCAAGAACAGGCCCTCAATTATATCAATTAAGCAGGACGTTGCGATTGTTTTGGTCCTTTATTCAAGTCATGCAAATCTTATTACCTTCATTTTGTGGCTGTATTTCCTGACGTAATGTCATAATTTAAGACACTGTAAATTCTGAAAATAGAAAATATATATATACAAATGAATCAAAAAAGTCGGACGCTTTGACAAAAAACTTAAAATACAAATCCCAGGGAACCACGAATCTGTTTAAGGAAACCTGCAAAAGGAGTCATGGTCTGAACAATTATCAATCAGGTCGGATCAATATCGACTTCGAAGGTTGAAAGAACGCAAAGTGGAGGAGGCGCGCGAGCATTTGTTTTTCTTTTCTTGTTTGTTTGTTTGTTTGTTTGTTTGTTGGGGGCGGGGCTGCAGCGTCAGAAAACACGCGGTGAGCGCTGGAAGACGCGCCACGCATCCGCATCACCGACCGGGGCGTTCAGGAATCCGGTTGCGTGAAGTCCACGCAGGAGGCAAAATGCGCTGACGGCGAGCTGGAGCTCGGTCGACCGCAGATCCCCGAAGAGAAAGACGCTCCGCGGCTCCGGACAGGTCGGGATTCCCGGAGAAGCCCGGTTCCTCTGGGGGAGATGAACACCAACGACGCGAAGGAGTATCTGGCGCGGCGGGAGATCCCGCACCTGTTCGAGGTGAGACGCTGCGTGGCCGTGAAACCACATCCATTACAACGCGCCTCGACGCGCACGTCCATGCGCGCTCACTTCTTGATTGAAATCGTCGTTATTAAACGCGAACCCTTTGCGCGTTGCAGGCTGTGTTTTCAGAATCTATCCATAATCAGCCCAACTGTAATTAAAAGACTCATTTGCATAATGACGCAGCTGTGCGCGCCTCCGCGCGTCGTGCCGTTTTCCTGTCATTACATTATAGTGGATAGACACGGGATTGATTATTTATCCGATTGTTATCAGAATTAACTTTTGCATCAGCGACGAAGCCTCCACAGCAGGATTATATTATATTATAATAAAACCCGCTCCGGATGGGGCCGACAATAAAGAGATTGTTTTTAGGAGGCGTGTGATATTATTTTACCTCTGATTACGGCTTTCCCTGCTTCCCAGAGTAAAGATGGATAATAAAGCGATTCTAACTTCCGCCATGCAGAAAGGACGTGGAAAATGGTGCCTATTCATATTTATATAGTATAATATTATACCGGCTTGTCCACTTTATTAAACTCGTTCCCAAATGTAATGAGAATGAGCGGCAGCAATCATCACCTCCTTGTTTACGGCCTGTTCAAAGAACACATAGCAGTGAAGAGACATCCTCCTCATCCTCATCCTCCAAACTCCATCTGAATTTGAACGCTTATAATTGCCTCTCATATGGACATCATTCCTCATCCAGTGCGCTGGAACGTTGGAGCGTTGCCGTGGCAGTTGTCCGTAAGGATGGAGATGAAGAAGGGGCGTTCCAGGGACAGCTTCTGTTCTGGAACATCAACAAGCCACCGGCTTGTGTTCGGGCCAGCGTTCCTCCTCACATTCCTGTGGTGGTTTTTCCAGGCAGCCACCGCTCACGTTCCAGGCTCAGACCACTTCCATGGGCCTCTGACATTAACAGGATTGTGCATTCCCTCGGTGGAGTCAAGCCGAGGCCACATCGGCGACGGGCGTGGCGCTCCCAGAACGAGTGTTCCCGTCCTGCCTCTGTCCGATCTCATCCTCTCTTGTCGTCCCCAGAGCCTGCTGACGGGTTTGATGTACCACCGGCCGGATGACCCCATCGACTACTTGGATGGCTGTTTGAAGAAAGTCAGGGAGCTGGGAGGACCAGACAAGGTGCGCTGGGATACGTTTGTGGGCCAGGAGAAGAAGCCCCTCCCCCCTCTGAATGGCGGCCAGTCACGCAGGTCCCTCTTTAGAAATGGTGAGCCATGAATGAACCCACATTAGCGTAAAAATATTAGTGTATGCCTCCAGCAAGGCCAAATGTTCCCCTTTAATTCAGTTTATCCCGAACACAAAAGCACCTCTGAGCCCCGAAACATGACTGAAGGTTACTGGACTCTTAATATCTGTGGATTTGTATCTGGATCCACACCCGTACAGCAGATGAGTCAACCCACTTAATATACCTTTCCTTCTTTTTTTTTTTGTATCACACATATTCTCTCCTGAGACATTAAATAAAATGAATGTCATTTTAAAGAGAGCAAGAAAAAGTCCTTCTTTTTCTGGGAATGTAAGTCTGTTCTGATCCGAAGGTCGATGATCCCAACAATGGGACGGAAACCCGTCGGGCCTGGTTGAAATGTGTCTGGCTTTGTGATTACGTCTTTAAACCACGACTCTCATCTTAGATGTGGAGAGTTCCTCGACTAGTTTGTTTTATATTGCAGAACAGGTTTGAGTACTTCACACTCTAAAAACGTTTCTCGCAGCCTTTTAAACGTCAGCGTGAGGCATATCCTCCACTGCTTTGGGGAACGTCTGAGTATTAAATATTTGGAGATGAGCAACCTTTTTGTCTCACCCGCCATGGAAACAACATGTTTAATCGGATTGTGTCTCGTCACACAGCTTCTTTATTTTGAGACTCAATCGGTACGTGCTAGAGCCATATTTATTTCTTTTTAACCTCTTGACTGGTTTTCAGGACTCTGGCCAGCAGAACTTCGCCCACTCCTCTGCAACCTCAAGCCGGCCCACAGTTTAGAAAAAACACAGTTGAAACCTTTTGTGATACTTTTGTAAATACGGGTCATAGGAAAACCTTTCAGGTCACAATGAGGGCAGCAAGATATTTTTTCTCATGCTCTCCATTATTTTTAGCTTCTAAATGTAGCATTTCCTGAGACCTCAGAGAAACGCAGCCTTTGATGTGCCGGTGCTGCCTCACTGGTGGATTTGCTGGGAGCCGGCTGCTGTGCAGCAAAACGCAGATGAACCTGAGCGGATAATATTTCCCAGTGAAACCAAAAGGCTCACCAGCAGGTCAATCCAACGTGGGGGAAACGCTGCAAATGCAACCCTGGATTTGACCTCGGCTCCTGTATGCCGATTTGCACGTTCCTCTCCTTTTGTTCGATGGGTCTGAGTGTTGAGCACGAGACAAGTACGAGGGCACAAATGTGCTTTGCCTCTTGGAGACATGCAACTCACGCCGCACAGGCACGAAGTGTCTTCTCAGTCAGAGAGTTTGGAGAGTAATGCTTTGAGTAATTCACATTTACTCCACTTCACTTAAGGTGTTGGTGAAGATGCCGGAAAGATTTAACTACTGGAAACTGCAGCCCAATCAGGGATCGACGTTCCCACGTCCAGGGATGTTGCTCTGGGCTGAATGCTGATGCACGGCGCTGCCATGCTGTCTCTCGCTTCCTAAATTACCCCTATTTATTTATTTATTTCTACCTGGCGGCCTGGCAGGCGGGCCACCATTAGCTATTTGCGGCCGTGTTTTTCTCTGTGTTTTCATCTTAACGAGAGCAATTTGTGGATTTTGGCCAATTGTAAAATATCCTCTCTGTTCTGTTGGGATTCAGGAAACGCTCTGAATTGTGGGACAAATCCCAGCAGTTATTTCAAATGCAGACTAATTACAACCAATCTGCTTCCCTGGATCACACGTGGCACGCAGTGGTGATCGCTGCGGGCTCGGCGCCGTGAGCACAAGAGACACAACGTCTTTCCAAGATGAATGTCTTCTCACATTTAATGTGCGATTGTTCAAACAGGCGCCATTTCTCCCATCTTGTTCCGAACAGGGATTAGCAGCGTTTGCGATTAAGGCACATCCACGCCTGTGAATCACTAGAACCATTTTACTTCAGTGATTATCAATGAAAACAAATGAATAATCCTGTATTGATTGTCCTAATGAAAGAAGGAAAAACCAGTTTTCCTTTGTGTGTTTGTGTGCGTTTGTGTTCAGTGCTGCCCGACAGTCCCAGTTTTCCCTACAGACGCTATGACCGCCTCCCTCCCATCAACCAGTTCTCCATCGAGAGCGACTCGGACCTGTCAGAGACAGCGGAACTCATCGAGGAGTATGAGGTGTTCGATCCATCCAGACCACGACCCAAAGTCATCCTTGTCATCGGTAAAGGGCCAGTTCACACACAAACCTCCCGTCTTACGTGCTCTTACAGTGTGATGATTCAGATGTTTTCTGTTAGAGAAGATCTCCGTGTGTAGAAAACGTACCAGGACTGCCGCACGGCTGCCTTCATGCCTGAGATCATAGTTTTATCTATTTATGGAAGAAGGTAATGAAAAAAAAACATGCGATGCGAAGTTCTGCCTCAATCATGATCTTAAAATAAATGACGGCGTGTGTGCGCCTGTGCACGCAGTGTGTTTCCTGCTATATTAGTATCAGCGGGAGACAATCTCTTCAGACGCTTACGTTCACTTACCGGTAATCTGATTTCCGCGATGGGCCCGCTTGAACCCGTCAAACACCGTCGCACGTTTTATCAGTCTTATAAATTAAGTACCGTACAGCAATTAAGAGCAATGATGCTGGCTGGATTAGCTGCTAAAGCTAACCCAATCCATTTCATATCGTGACTAAGACTGCGCTACGTCGAAGTATTCCCCATTGTTGCTTTCATTGCACATATTTCCCCGTTGAAGAGCTGCATCGTTGCAAAAGTCAAAATGACTGCATTTATAAAGTTATTTCCCCTCCTATAAGCACCATATGAGATTCAGATAAAAATAGTTACGACAATAATCATTTCTCAAAAGGCCAGCGTGCTATATTTGTAACTCAGCATTTTGGGAAGTGCTTTGTACTCTCTCACCGAGGGTCAGGTGATATATCCATGAATAGATACGAAGAAATGTGTCTGTTAATGTCGCACTTAAAAAAGGAAGAAGTCGTCTGATCTGTTGTCCCTTTCAGCCGGATTTCTTCTCTTGGAGGGGGCGGGAGTTCAGGGAGGTTGGATGCAGGTCAGAATTTGAGGAGGTTTCAGCGACCTCAACCAGAGTCTCAGATAAAACCCGACACAGAATAACTGAAGACTTTTTTCTTCACACCATTGAGACACTTTAGTCAGTCACTCCGCTGAAACGCCAAAGAGCACAAAATGTAATATTGATTGCCGATTTATCATGAAATTGTGCACTTGGGTGAAAAACCTTCTACTCGTCCCTAAAATAATCATTGATTATAGGAACGCCGCGGCGTTATCTGCTGCTGCTCAACAGCTCGTATGCATGAGCCCGGCCTCGGGGGGCAGAGCCGTCTGCTCCCGTTCTAATTTCCTTCTGGATTCCCGAAAAGCAGAGGATTTCTGAGCCGGCGTGGGAGTTTCACACGTACCTGTCTCTGTCGTCTGCTCCGCCACATGGGGCGCCACATCATCTCGCCCCCGGGCATTTATAAAACCCACATAGTCAGTAAAACACACACAGTCGCAAAGTAGACTCATGCACACACACACACACACACACACACACAGTAAGTATCACATAGTCTGGGCTTCTCTCAACAACACACATACCGCCCACGCTAACACACCCACACACACAATGCTTCACACTCGCACAGACACATTTCACAACGATGACACAGTCCGTTCCCCAAACATCAACAGCTCCCTCTTTTCCCAGGTGGCCCTGGCAGCGGCAAAGGCACGCAGTGCCTGAAGATCGCCGAGCGCCATGGATTCCAGTACGTGTCCGTGGGCGAGCTACTGAGGAAGAAGATGATCCACAACGCCACCAGCAACAGAAAGTGGAGCCTGATCGCTAAGATCATCACCAATGGAGAGCTGGCGCCGCAGGTAGCCGAGGAACCAGTCGGGTGAAACGGGGGAGAGAGTGTCCACCCACTTGTGGGCCATTTTCACGGCACGAGTGTGAAGGGAGAGTAATTAGCAGCATCCGGTCATGCGTGTGTAGGAGAGAGGGATGTCTTCTTAGAGGGAGGACGACTCGATGCAAACGTGTGTGTGAAGCTTTAAACATCAAGGACTCAGTCGGCTGAAGCCAAACTACGAACGGCCAGAAGCCGTTTGCTTGTTCAGCGCACGACTCAACACGCGGCTAGAAACGTTTAATCTAAAGGGCGAGGCCCAATACAATCTCCACTGGCAGTCATTGTGAAAAAAGGATGAGAGAAAGATGAAATATATACCGAAGAAGATGACAAAATAAATCATACATTATATATATATAGATAGGAGACATTTAAATCAAGTCAATACATTTATTGTTTTATTCATCTTCATCTCATTTATCCTGGCCATGGTCACAATTTGTTGAAGTCTCCATGAGCCTCCTTTGTTACCCTCGCCGAAGAGGAGGCAAGGGTATTGCAATTGGGTGCCTTTGTTTGTCTGTCTGTCTGTCTGTTTGTTTGTTTGCTTGTTTGTCTGTCCGAGCGCATAACTCAAAAACTAGTAACCCAATCGACTTGAAAATTTTACACAAGCAAGGTTCTGTCCGTGGCTCGGTCCTCCCCGAGAATGGCGTTGATCCGGATCTGGATCCAGATTCTAGAATTATTTTTACATCTGGAATTGTGCCTGTGCTGTAAACTGCCACTATAAGAGGGAGGGACACGAATGGCATGATGGGAAAAAGAGTCCAGAAGGAGTCTTGTAGTACGTTCCGGAGCAGCAAGCTAGAGCAGGTTTGGCCCCTCTGATCCGGAAGCCCTGTTTACTGTCTCACAAGATCCAATAGTCTATTGGAGGCGGGGTCTGCAATCTCTGATTGTCTTTCTAGTTGGGCTTGATTTGGGTCGGCCCGGCTGATCAGAGTTACAAAATAAGAGCATCTATCAAGGGTTTATTGAAGAAATGTTGTGAACAGTTGAAGGGAGTGACTGATTGACCCCCCCCCCCCCCCCGCTCACCAGATGTC
The DNA here is from genome assembly GCF_040956055.1 of Brachionichthys hirsutus. NCBI lineage: Eukaryota > Metazoa > Chordata > Actinopteri > Lophiiformes > Brachionichthyidae > Brachionichthys > Brachionichthys hirsutus. Next base: position 1,264,871 of record NC_090911.1, on the reverse strand, counting down.
GGTCCAGGACCCGGACAGATAAACAGCAAAGTAGGCCAAGCTGTCGACATTCCAGATATGACAAATTGACTTACGGCGGTTTGGCATTTAATTTCCTGCCAGGAGTATTTCAGCAAAGCAGATTAAATCCCTAACAAATATGCGAATAGTTCTGCATCTGAGGATGAGAGGAAGAGGATAAATAGTAGCATGTGAGAGGAGTGAGGGCTTCTCGTGTGTGTGGTTACGACTTCCTCCTGATTCACTGTCATGAAAAACACGCCAGAACCTCAAGGCGCTGGCGTTATAAAGGATCGTTCACGACGGGGGAGAGGCTTTTATTTGGACTTGCTGATGAAGAGTGTTTGTCAGTTTGTGACATTAAAGGTATTTTTATTTTTGAAGTGCCTTTTATTAAACAAATTATTTTATTATTTATTAATGTAAGTACTTCAAGAGTTTAATAAGATTCTAGATGTATTTGGTGGAAAAACTAATGCTAATTTGGCTCAGGTTAGTGTAGATCAGGGGTCGAGAACCTTTTTGGCCGTGAACACATGTAATTCCGTGAGACCCATAAAATACATTTAAAACTAAACTAAGTAAATGTGTGCATTTTTTGTAATAACACTTTTAAAGTACAATAAGTCTCTGAATTTTGACCATGTTATGCTGTTTCTAACCAATGATGGATATTTCTTATCATTGATGTGACTTCTGGTGCTGCACGAGGAGACAAGGAGTATCGGACAAAGTGAATTGTACGATACTCCTTCTCAAAAGGGTTTCTAAAGTTAGCGAGCTGACAACGCGGTTAAAACGAGGGAAGTTTACTTCCTGATCTCACGCCCAACAGGCCGTTGGACGGACCCTTTTGCACGTCGACCGCTATTTTCGAAAATACAGAAACCCCACATGAACAGTGTCTCTGCCTCATCTGCGTTGCCTCGGCGATTGATTGATAGATGGATAGATAGATAGATAGACACGGCATGTATGTTTGCCACATTCCCACTGAAATTACTGGTTTTTGAACGCAGATTGACCCGCTATCAATCGGCTTTTGTCCCTTTCTCAGTGAGCAGAACGGCGTATATAAGCCGGACTTCCTCTGATCGCTGCCTCATAGCGAACCAGCTTTCTAGTCGCCAGTTCGCTCATGCGCAAAGGAGTGTAACAAAACAATTTTTTTTTATAATTAAAGATTGTCTGCGAGCCAGTCGCAGCCATCAAAAGAGCCACATTTGGCTCCCGAGCCATAGGTTCCTGGCCCCTGGTGTAGATGCTAGAAACAGGAAAGCGACAGCTTGGCACTTGCAACTTTGCATTTCCAAGACGACAACCTCCTCCTGTAAAGGCGTGTTTATCGTTTCTGCACTTTCCCCCAGACAATGGAAGGTTTGAACGTGCAGCACTTTATTTCTTCTGGGAATAACTCTGTGTCATAGCTGTCATCTTTCTGTCTGTTGTCTTGCAGAACAGACGTGCATTTATTTAAAACCCCCAATCCTGAAGGTCGACACCCTCCCACCCCCCTAACTGGCAGATAAGTGGTCAAACTCGCTCTGGTTTTATTGTCGTCATTTGCGTCCTTTAAATCGCTCACGCTGGCTGCAGAAGCAGGAATGTGCAAGAAAGACTGGAAACTCCCTCATCTAATCCCAATGAGCACTTTTAAATCTAAATTAAGAGTTTTTGAGGCTGATTCCACAACATGCACTTGTTCTTTATAGTCGGTTTTAAACATATTATATATGGTTACTATTTACATAGTTGTACTATTTGTATTTGCTTGTGTTTTAACTGATTAACCTTGTATGGTGTGTTTTTGTCCAGGGCCCCCTTAAAAAAGAGGTTCTTAACCTCAACGGGTTATTTTCCTGGTTAAATAAAATAAAAGATATTGAGAGCATATTCTATTGGGGGAACCCCCCAGCGTGCAGTCAGCATGTTCCATTCCTCCTCATTTATTTTCAGGGGTTATAAATAATCAGCATCCTTTATGAGTCCGCACTGAGAACCCAGCAAAATGAATAAGGATGATCAAGAGATCCTTAGGAGTGAGAACGCTTGCTGCAAAACCAAATTGCAATTGTATTTACGACTAGCGTTTTTTGCTCTTTAGTTTGTTGCGGAATGTTCCGCCGCTCCTCGCCCACCAGACATCTGCCGCCATTGTTTGTGCGGTGTGCTAATCGCTGCTGATCCAACGCCTGATGAACTCCCTGGCAGGATTGGCAGCAGAAGTCTCGTTGATCGCTCTGACATTTGTGCACAGACTCCGGAGATTGTAACTATGGATCCTGTCACCTTCCCGTGTTTTCCAGGAGACAACGATCACCGAGATCAAGCAGAAGATCATGAAGATTCCAGATGCTAACGGGATCATCATTGATGGGTTCCCTCGAGATGTTGGACAGGCTTTGTCCTTTGAAGATCAGGTGTGCTGCACGTACTGTAATTCCGATATTCAAATCCATATTTAGGAATATCTCATGATCTTACATTAAAACTTCACAAATGGTGTGTTTACAAGTTTGCAAAGACGCAGCGTGTTCAGACAAACGTCAGCAGATCAGTCCACAGGGAGCCCCTAAGAGCCCCCGTCTCACGTCTCTCGCTCCACGTTTGTATGTCCAGTGTGTCTGTAAAAAACATACTGTGTGGGGAAAAAAAGCATTTTCCCAATGATGGATCAATTGAAAATAGCCATCGATCCATTCGTTCATCCACAAATCCTTCCTTGAAGGCATTTGCTTTGTGTGCTTCTAGAGATGTTAGGACACCTGCGTCTCTGCTACATTGCATGGTTCACAATTAAAGGCCTTTAATCTAAAAATAATAGTTTGCATTAGGTATGTCCCGATCAAGTTTTTCTGCGCCATTCGATTTTGAACTGATACTGATATAGTCCCGAGACCTGATCCGATGCTTCTATAATACTTCAAATAAATAAAGACGAGTGAAGCAAAGGATCCAGGATGTCCTTTGTTTTTATTTTATAATCTTATTTCAACATTTAACTCTTAAACAGAGCACTTCTGTGGCGTAGCTTGAACATTCAAGTCATAAATTAAATACTTTTTTTCACTTTGGACTTGGACTAGTCACTAGTGCAACAGGAAATATTCAATATGAATATTTATAATAAAATGAACGGCAGCTCAATCGCCAGGTTTTAGTCGTCCACTTCAGGATACCGCCACACCGCAGACAAACTCGCACGACTAGCGTCAAGCTGCTTGCCTGTTTAGCAGCATTCAACCAACAGTGTCAGTGTTTTGGAACCCATTGTGTGGTTCACCGTTTTCCACTGTGGGAGTGGGAGCTGTTCAGCCTGACGCTGCACCGCTCGCTGTACCTGCTCGGCAGCCGGCGGCGGCCTCTTTTTGAGTATGTGGCATTAAAGTGATGGTATTTTGGGCATTGTTTATCTCCCTAATGTTAGCGAGGCTACATATGATGCTATGGTCAAAGGCCTGCAGGGGCAGGTTGAACACTTGCTGTTGAGCATGATCAGTTCTTCCAGTCCCTGCTTGATCTTCCTGGAATGAACTGGTGCAGACAAAGCGAGAGCTAAAGCTCTTATTTTATACGATGGGGTTTTGTAGCAGCAACTTTTAGGCTGCAGCCCATCTATTGAGCGGCCACCTGTGTGACGCGATGGCCAATTACTTTTAGTAGGATGGGCTCGCTTCATCACATTCATGCGCCTTCAACATTCAGCAACTTTTAAATGAGTTCTTTTTGACTTCTGAAGTGTTTGGGGAGCGGGTTTGGATCAGTGCAAATAGATCCTGACCTCCTAATCTGCTTTTATTAGCTGTATTCCAGGGCACAAGGAAGAAGGACATCAGACATCAGACAGGATTAATGGTCAAGGAGGTGATATATCTTAATTGCGCAAACAAAATTACAAAAAATAATTGCTTATGTCAGCAGATTCAACTGCAGGAGGTGGATCATGGTTCACCGGGAGAACAAAGTTTACTCTGTTCCTGATTTGTGTAAGTGAAAACAGAAGTGCAGTTTCTCTTTATTCTCCAGTCCCTCAATGGTTCCACTGCAGGGACTGACCCAAATGTTTGTTTTACACAAACAATGTAAAAAGCTACTGTCAGTAAATCACTGTTCGAGTTCCAGTGAGAGTCGATTGGCGTTTTCTTGGGCTGGTCCACTGGCTCACTTTACCCTGAATCAAGTCTGCACCTTCAAAGGTTTCCCATTCTGAAGTCTTCTGAGAAAGTGCTGGGGGGGGGGATCAATGGGTGTTACCTGCTATTGTGAAGGCAAGGTGTGTGAGGCGTCTGTGCTTCCTATCGGAGAGAAGCCGTGTGTCTGAGAACGAAAGCTGGAGATGGGAAACATGGCAGCGGAGCCGCACAGCCAGATGAGGTGCGTTATTATACGTGGGTGGAAATATTGCTTTGGGTTTTCTGGGTGACACAGAGCACTCACTAATGTTTTATTTTATCGATAGAAGAGATGTGTTTATTAAAACTTGCTTTATTGTTTGGAGCTAGATCCAGAGCACAAACCTGAGTTGCTTCCGTTATGCCATTGGGCCGAGAGGCAACGATCCCCTGATAGTCTGACGCTCACTCAACCATGATGACCCCCCCCCCTAGAATTTAGAATCATGTTGATATTAAGTTATTTTTATTTATTAGGCAGATTTTCAAGAGAAACTATATTTGAGTAGTTCTTAAAGATGGAGCCCCACAATGTACTCTCTACTTCTCAACCAACCCAGCCGGCCTAGACAGATGGTCGTCCCCTATGAGCCTTAGGTTCTGTCCAAGGTTTCTGCCTGTTAATAGGAAGTTTGGCCTCCGTTGCCAAAGTTCTTGCTCTTGTGGGTCAAGTTGGGTTCTGTCTTTCCCTGCTACTCCTGTAAAGTGCCTTGAGATGACTTCCTGTTGTGATCTGGTGCGAGATAAATAACTTTGAATTGAATTGAATTGATAACACACAGCATTAGAGCTGTGGGCTCTCGTGGGGTAAAACCAGATGGGCTCTTCTATGGAGGTAGCATTTGGCAAACGATGTGATGGCGCTGTGTCTCGTCATCTCTCCGGCCCACACATGTAAATCGCCAGCGTCCATCTGCTCCTGCCGGTTACTGTACATGAGCAAATGGCAAATGCAATCTCGGTCTCTCCTGTTGTGTGTCTGATTGCAAATTTCACATCAGTTGCTGATTGTGCAGCTAATGAACACACACAAGCAAAGGGGAAACATTTGTTTTACACACACACACACGTTAATGACACACACATGCAAATATGATCTAAACACACAACTGTGCACGGAAGCACAGATCACACCTTCCGGTGCAGAGTTGGCGCCTGCACTGCATGCATTAATAATATTATACATGCATAATACGTGAGCCTAACATGGACACTGCAGGCAGTGAGACGCAACATTGAAACATGTTTTTGGCTGGCTCTGAGGACAAACACAACAGGAAGTGACAAACTCACCAACAGCCAATTCCACGCTGACGGAGCCTGGAATTAAACGATGCTCTCATCTCATAATTTACCTTTTATAGCCGATACATTAGACTCAGAGAAATATCCACTGTCTCTATTTTGTTTAACCTGTTCCTTTAAAGAGCTGCTAAACGGGTTGATGACGGCCTGCAGAGAGGCTGCAGGGTCAGACAAGGACCGAAGGAAGTTCACGGTAGATCAAGCCGTGGAGATAACACGCGTGTTCAGAGCTGTGTCCCAGCGACGGGCGCTGATGACATCTCAGCCCGTCGGCACAGATGCTGCAGCCTGGGAACGACCACAGAGCGCACTGTTGATGAAGCAGGCTTTTGTGCAGCTCTCACAAGCAAGATGCTGAAACTTTGCATTATCATGGACTCTAAAGGTACTGCAGGTTTAGTTTCTAGCTCAAGTATTTCACAAGATGATTCTTTTACCACACTCCTCCGAGCCAGCATCAGTTATCACTGAGCAATGAGCCTAACGAGAAGCCTTGGATGATGAAGACATGGTCCGTGCCGGTTCATCGCTCAGGCTGAGTGTTATTGGTAGACGGGGTCATGGTGTAGGATGGGATGCCCTGCTGATGCTACATGGATTTTAAAATGGTTAGCCATCAGAAAGTATCAGGAGCTCATCAGTTTTGCGTGGATACGCTGTTTTGTCGTTTGTTGTATTTTTATACTTCACAAAACTGGAGCATGAGCCTGGAGGCTGCCTGTTTGTCCCAGCGTAAAGACACGGCACTGATAACACATCACGTCACGTTATTTGAGTCAAAGTGGAAGACTTCACCTGCCAAGTTGTGATTTCATGGTGTGTTGCTCTCATCAGGTGATTAAGATATATAGCAGCTACAATTATATATGTATATATATACAGGTATATAAAAAGGATGGTCATTACTGTTGAGCCGGTACTACGCAGTGGCGGTGGGGTCGGACTGCTTCTTGGCCTGGTGCAGTGACTTCAAGTCAAGGCATTGGTCCTAAAGAGGGTAGGAAATCAGCTTGAGGCTTGTCGACTGGTGAACGTCTGCCAGAAAAAAGCAGCTGAGCTGGGAAACATATCAAATCGACGGAAGCACCAAACTGAACTTCACTCCAATTGAAACGGATTTGTTGGCAGGATGACCCAGTTTAACGCTTCAGGGAAGGTATCGCACCAATGACTAGCATCAGCAGTAAATATGTGCAGTCGATTTTACTCGTTTGTCTCATTTTCAGGAAAAAGATTGATTTGTGGTGCAAAAGACGTCTCTTCAACTTTGCGCAGGCCAGAAGTCCAAATATTTTGGGGGGGGGGAGACTTTTAAACGTGATGAACTTCTTACCCGGTGGTCAAAATGACTTTTAAACAGCGCTGCTTGATCCATCATATTCAGAAAAGTTCATCATTCCCTATCACACTTTTATCTGCGGCAGCAAGCGACTGATCCTCGGGAGCTTTCCGATCCGTTTCCTCTTCCCGTCGTGCTGCTGCTGCTGCTTTGCCCTTTACAGTCGCCCTTTCTGTCTCCTCTGGGCCGCCGTCCTTTTGACGGTTTCCCATAGAGACTGTATCCTTCATCGTCCCCCTGCAGCTGTTTACCTGCTCTCAGTCTTTCTGTTCATCCCTGCCAATCAACCTGTATGGGCGTTGAACTCACTTAAACTCACACGTGCGCTGAGGCTTGAGCTTTGACTTTAATAACTGTAATATGCACTGATGCACGATGTGTGTGTGTGTGTGTGTGTGTGTGTGTGTCGTGCTGATTGCGCTCGTTACTGCGGCTTTCTGTAACTTCTACAAAGAAGAGCGCTGTGTTGGCGGCGCGACAGATTGCTGCGGCCCGACGCTCGCTCATCGTACAGGTTTCGTTATTCTTATGACTGAATTAAGTATTAATGCATTAATGCATTAAATGACTGACGATAAAAGCATTCCACCTCTGTCTGGGGTCAGTTTTAGGCCCCCTGCGTTTTACGTTTCTACTTTGTACTTACTTCCTCTATGTCCCATTTTTGGGTACGCATGGAATCTCCTTCCATTGTTTATGCTGACGACAGTCAGGTTTATGTGGCACGCAAGAAAAGCAATGCTTCCTCGCTGAAACAGGCATAATAAATAGTTGTCAGAATAAACTCAAAGAAGTTTAGTGTCTGTTAGTCGGATGGGAAAGCTGGTTGATTGTATTTTAGATCAATCAGCTGCTTGATTGATTTTTATTCACTGGAGAATGAACTGGTCGTGTTCTTTGGGTCTCTTCACTGGCGATTGGTCTCCAGCTTTAGCTATAATCGACTGGATGAAACCTTTCACTCCCAAACCCTGGCCGAAAAGCCAGCTACTTTCAGAAGCCCTGCTTTCAGTTGCATACGAGAGATCCAGTGTTTTATCATCTCTGGTTGTACAGGACGTAATCCATTGTTATTGACTGCACTTTGAACAGATGGAAGATTTTTTATTGCCACACCAAGGGCAGTGCAAATATGCAGTATTTAAAAAAAAAGGCTAAACCTGCTTAGACTCGGTAAGCGACTCCAATTTTGCCTCAGGAAGTGGAATCTCTTGCAACAAATAATCGGAATGAAATGTTCCCCTTCAGCTCTGAGCTCGGCTGACAGCTAGACATTTCCCATCATGCCCTGGGGTTTTGCACTGGAGTGGAGAGCAAATGCAGCGTTTCTTCTTTTTTTCCCCATCTTTGATCAGGTGCATTTTGCAGAACCCCGCTAAGCGCTGTCATCTTTGGAATCAGGTCAGCGTCTGCTGCTCATGTGCTGCTTTTCTGACTGTCCATGTGTTTGATGGAGATGGGGCGATGGAGCCAACGACGGCGCCGCTGGCATTGAAGCAGACGCTGTGTGATGGGAAAGTCATGCATCACTGGAGCTCTTCGAACAATAAGAAATGACACATACTAATAGCTTTCTGATATGACTGCTACTCCGCATGGATAGCAGCATCTAAAGTGAAGCTTGGATTTTGAGTGGCTCCTTAATGAATAAAAAGGGAGCGTTATTTTTGGCTCTGGGAGGCAGCCATGTCGTCTCTGGAGTGTTCCTCGTGTCACGTTCATCTGACAAAGAGACGCGGTGAATTCTAACAAACCACCCTTTATGCTTTTCCATTCAGCAGAGGTTAGTTAGTCCTTTCTGCTCGCCGGGGGTTGACGGCGAAGCCCGAGAGACGATGCAGGGACAAGTCTTACACAACTATATTCTTCATCTTCGGTCATGTGCTTCTTTGAATCATTGGGCCTTTTGAAATGAGTTCGCTGGTTACCATTTAGAAAAAAGATCAATTTGCAGACTTTCTTTCATGCATGTCAGTAAAAAGCAGGCAGTACGGTGGTGCAGTGGTCAGCGCTGTTGTATGTATGCAAATACAAGAGAGCCGCTTTCACCGTGCTAATAAAAGGTCCGAAAGGACCCGGTTGGAGGGTCTTTGGTTGCAGCTGCTGGGCGAGCAGAGTCCCTCCCAACTGGTAAAGTATCGAAGTTTGTCTGCCTGATTCATTTTGTGTGCGTTTAATTATTTCTTACACAGGGTGTCAGGGAATTACCCCGACACCCCCCCCCCCCCCCCCCACCCCTGTCCTACATACGGGCGCCAGTTGATTTGTACGGCTTTAATGAGTTCTGAGTACGGGCTTGACAGGTATGTGATGATGCTCCTAAAAGGAGGCTCGGATTGTTCACAAGGTGGGACAGACATGGTCATGAGCCCAGTCGGGGGGGGGGGGGGGGGTGGGACCGCACGTCCCACGAAACAACCCTGTCAAAAGGGTAAATGAGGAGGATGACAGCGGTCAGGTATTACCAAGAGGGTATTTGAGACAGAACGCCCCCCCCCCCCCCCCTGTCGTTTGAGTGGGGTTGCTTTGCTCAGTGCTGCATGTCGTGGATCCTTCAGCAGCTAAATGGACAGACATTCAGCTCAGTCGTCAGTAAACTAAACAAGCGCTGAGACCCTGATTAGCAGGCCGATGATACCAAACACATCTCTAAATGAGTGCCAGAACCAGACAGCTAACCGAAGCAGCTTCAAGCTACGTACCGGTCCTCGTTGCTTTTTAAAGGGCTTTAAAAACACAAATCTCAGAGCGGGAAATATTCACTGCATGCAGTAATGGTGCAAAGAATATCCATCTGTGCAGCGTCTCTTATCCCTTCATTTGACCCATAATGCCACCTGGATTAAAGTTGTCTTTGTTTTGGCTATTTTATTTGTTTCAGTCTTAAATCTTTGCCGTAGTATTTCAGTCCAGTGAATTTTCGGAGTGAGAATCTCGTCGGCTCTCAGTCGTAAATCCCAGACCCTTCTTTTTTGTGTGTCAATGGTGGCTTTGGGTTTGTGACCTGTGTCGGTTCACTTCCCGAGCATGTGCTCTACAGCTCTGAGACTGGGGTTCCCTCAGGGGTCCCTCTGTGAGCAGCGCACCACCAGTTTCATTTCACACCCTGTACGTTCTCTCCGGGGTAGATCTGCACCCCTGACCTGGTGGTGTTCCTGGCCTGCACCAGCCACCGTCTGAAGGAGCGGCTGCAGAAGCGCGCTGAGCAGCAGGGGCGGCCTGACGACAACCCCAAGGCCATCGACCGGCGCCTGACCAACTTCAAACAAAACACCATTCCTCTGGTCAAGTACTTCCAGGAGAGGGGCCTCATCGTTACGGTGAGTCACTTTGAGTTCCATACTGATGGTAACCCGATCTCCATGATCATATTCATGTTGATTGATTGATTGATTGATTCTGTAGTACACGATTTTGCCAGCAGTAAAGGTTTATTCCTGCCACATCACCAAGCTCGATGCAACAGCCAGACGAACCAAAGCGATCGATCACTGAAAATCTTATTTACCCTCACTGAGTCTTTTTATTTTATTTAGTCCCAGTGTAGGATCTGTCTCTACATCGTTAACCGGACAGAGAAGCTGCGTTTGCTGATAAGATTGTGGCTGATTAAATATACATCAAGCATATCGAACCATTCTGTTTGGTTTCATGCAGGTGTGGGGCTTCAGGGTAACTCGTGATCCTTTCTGACACACACGCACACACACACACACACACACACACACACAGCTGGAGGAGTCGACAGAGGCTGCTAATTGTTTTGAGAGCTGGTGTGCATAGGATAGGAGACCGGCTGTTAATTAGAGCCGCTGGGATGTTGATTAGATTGTCTGTTCTGCAGCAGACGGGCACTGAGCTACTGCTGGAAGGCATGAGGCCGATTCAGCCAATAGGAATGATCTGCCCACTCTTCTGTGGGCCTCGGTGCGGCGGCGTCTTTCTTGCAGAGGGACCGTTAAATAATTGTCATGCTGTGAGGAAGACGTGCTTTTCAATAGCTGTGTGGGTTCTCTGGATAATAATCAATGCTTATTGAACTGGAGGAAAGTATCAGGTGTGCTCTGTGATTGGAGAGTGTCAGCGAGGATCTACAAGGCAGTGGTGAGGACAGCCATGATGGACGGCTTAGAGACAGTGGTGAGGACAGCCATGATGGACGGCTTAGAGACAGTGGTGAGGACAGACATGATGGACGGCTTAGAGACAGTGGTGAGGACAGCCAAGATGGACGGCTGAGAGACAGTGGTGAGGACAGCCATGATGGACGGCTTAGAGACAGTGGTGAGGACAGCCATGATGGACGGCTTAGAGACAGTGGTGAGGACAGACATGATGGACGGCTTAGAGACAGTGTCTCTGAGGAACAGACAGGAGGCGGAGCTAGAAGTGGAGGAGATGAAGATGCTGAGGTTCTCCTTGGGAGTGACCAGGTTGGACAGGATAGGATAGAATAGAATAGAATAGAATAGAAAGCCTTTATTGTCCTTGCATAGTGGCTACACAATGAGATTAGGAGCGCCGCCCCGTCTGGTGTCTAATAACATAAAACTCAAGTAATACTGACTAAAACAACACAAATTTAAAGTGATAAACGGTGCATGCAGAGAGATTGTCCAGTACTTTGCATATAGTAGTAGTATGCATTAGTTACTGCACATAGTGAGTAGTTGTCCTGTTTAGTCCTGGTTGCTGTTCAGAGCTCTGATGGCTCTCAGGATAAAAAATGTCCCTGAGTCTGTTGGTCCTGCTCTTGTGCAACCTGTAGCGCCATCCTGAGGGCAACAGGTTGAACAAGTTGTTTCCCCGGGGGGGGGGGGTCTCTGACAATGTTTGTAGCTCTGCTGAGGTAGTGAGAACCGGCGATACAATCCAGGGGGGGCAGAGAGCAGCCGGTGGGGGGGGCTGATGAGGTGTGACCGGTCTGTCGGCATCAAAGCGGGCAAAGAAATGATTTTATTCCTCTGCCAGCGAGGCGTCCCCGTTCAGTCACCTGGTTGCTGTTCTTGTAGTCGGTTGTGTGTCTCGTCTCCGTCCCTCCCTTTCCTTTTATAATGGAGTAATCCATGCATTACGACACCTTTAATACCGGGGGGGGGACGCCGCGTTCCTCCTCTCGTGATCGTCACTGGGTCGCTCTTCCTGGGAATGCTCCCATTAGCAGGTTGTCTCTGCCCTTAAACCTGATGGTGGATGGTCAGAAAGCTCTGAAGAACCCTTCAAAGGTATCTGAACACTCGGGGCGCTTTGAAGAGGGGAGAGTTTTTCTGTCTAATTATTGTGGAAGCTGCTCGGGCGGCTTCATCCAGGCATTTCTCATTCTATTTCAGTGGAACGAACATTTATGAATTATGAACTGACAAGCAGAGAAACATCTGCTGAGACGAAGCCACAATGAAACAGGATCGATGCTGTGATTCCTGAAATGAGACGGGAAAGGGAGCCACTGGTGGAAAATCCAGAGCAGATTAACCCTGCGGTTCATTGAAAGATGAGCCCATACAGCTGAGTAAAGGATTATTAGTCATAACCCCCCCCCCCAGGCCCATTGTGTTAATGCTTCAGTGATTTTCTGTCTGTTTGGAGTTGATGCCTGATTTGTCCATGTGTGCCGTCTAACATTGAGCAGCATCACTAATTCTTATTACATCAGGTTTAATATGGCACTCGTGGAAAAAGTAGTAATTCATCTTGTGTGGGATTATGGGATTATATCTTGTTTTGTTTCGTTTATTAATGAACTATAGAGACATGCATGTGAACCTTCAGCTTCCTTCATATTTTCCTTTATGCTCAGCTTCATCTTATTCTACTGATTTGCGTTTTGTCTCACACCTTCAGCTGAACCAGCAACTATCGTCTCAATGGAGCACCGGAATAATACTCGACACAAGTAATCCCTTGTTTTCTGGTGAATTAAAAAATGCACTTAAATTGTTTCTAATTTCAGTTTGGACTGAGCACAAAAAACAGGCTTAAAGTTGAGATTAGCCTCAAATTGGAGTTGCTCCTTAGTAATGGTCCCAGAAGTGCAGCTCGGTAGTTTCTCTACTAATGAATGTAATATCCTCTGAGGTGTAATTGAAGACTTTAAATTTGTCCTTTCAGTTTAAGAGCCTGCGAGAACGCAGGAAGAAGCAGCGGAGAATTCGCCGCTGCTCGCCACGCCACTTCATCCTAAATCAAAGTGTGTTGATTTTCATTCATGTGTTCCATTTCTGTCATTGTTGAAGCTTTTGGCTCACTGATGCTGAGCATTATAATTCTCCTCCTCTTCATCTGGAATATGATAACGAGGTTTTGTATTTTAAAAAAAATATTTTTGAGTGAAGGTGTGTGTTTTCATGTCGGATGCAGACACACACACGCACACACACACACACACACACCTACGCTACGAAGCTATGCAGGATAGCGATAGAGCAGCGGGATAGAGATAACGGTCTATTTTTGCATCCTGTCACTGCAGGAAAAAGGAATAGTGTAATTAAATATTCCGCTCCAGCTCCCTTCCCACATGCTGTTAGATGCGCCTGTAGATAAAAACAAACATATCCTACGCTGTCTTTCTTGTTGTCCTGCTTTTCCAGGGACGGTTATTATTTATTTTATTACCTCTGGAACACAAATCAGATCCGAGCAAATTAAGGAGGAGACTAAATCGCCGCCAATGAATGTCTGTTTCATCCGTCCTCCTCAAGGAGTCACAGCATGAAGTCTTAAGTTTTACCTAATCTAAAAATAATGATATGTTTGTTTGTTGTGATGCACCGGGGGGGGCTTTCAGACTCCTTGTCATAGTCATTATTGATGCTATTCCAGTGAGAAAACCAAACAGGTTCCTCGTCCAGGATTCATCTGCCTCCTGTCATCTACAAATAGAGATCGTGGATCAGCTCCCCCCCCCATTCTGACACAAATCGTGTACTTCTGTCCGGTTACACCCGTCGTTCATATTAATTAACAGCATTTACTGCTCAATTTAAATATTGAGGATTTTTGTGTTGTATGATTAGAAATACGCTTTTTTTTTTAAATGCTCTGAAACACACTGAGCTCAGGAGCTAAACAGGAAATGCGATTTTCAGGTGTCTGTACTGTACAACTTCTGCCTCTCGGTCTTGTTTTTCCATCATCTGGACTATGTTGACGTGATTTCATTGATTCTGAGTGAAAAACATTTGGAAAATATGAATTGTTAGCCTAGCATGAATCATTTTTTGGACCATTGCACTGACATTTCCTTTTCAGAACCTTTGAACCAGGGGGGAGACAAAAATCTACTCTGTAAGATAACGAAGGTTTTTCTACTGCTTGGCAGAAAATTCAACGTTCAGCTCTTAAGCCTTTCTGCGGTACTCATTGAAATACTTTGAAATACGACTTTCGAGTGTTATTGGAGGACAAAACAAAATGTTATTCCTGCTTTTTTGAAAAAAGTTTCAATGTCATATAGAAAATCAAATTACCAAAGTTAGTCAGTTGCCTGATACAGATTTACACATCACGTCAAATGTCCTGTTTTTTTCATTTGTTATTTTTTACATTTAATTATGTTGATTAAATCATAAAGACAACAGCAATGAGCTGAAAACCGAGAACAGCCTTGTGAAGCAGGGATACGTTACATCACGCGCTGAGCGGGTTTTATTGTGGAGCCTCAGTTTGATCCCTGGTCTGCAGGTGGCTTCGTGGGCTGGAGGGGCTTTCCCACACAGCAGGTTGTTACCATGGAAACTCCAGGAAGAAGCTGGTTGTTAGTTGTCGTTGCTGCCATCGTTAACTCCAATCAATTCATTGATGAGTGATGTCGGATCAATAGTCTGTGGTTCATCCATTCTAATTCATGCACAAGGTTGGCTTTGCGCTTCCCGAGAGCTGATTGGAGAGGAGGAGAAATCGGCTGCAATCAGCTTCCATTTCTTTCCCGATCTGTTTGTGAATTCCGCATGTGCAGCAGAAGATGAATAATGTAGGAGCAGCTGAGGCCAAAGGGAGGCGAGCGAATCCGCTGCTATTAAAGATTCCTGTGTGTGGTGAATCCTAAATAACCGCAGGAGGTCGTTCCCGGCAGCGTCCCGGTTCATCTCATGATGATGATGATGATGATGAAGGGGCTGAGCATGCCCCCCCCCCCCCGTGTCGGTGAGGTGTTACATGCATGATTGAGCGACTCTTGGGTCTGTGCTTTCAGTTGGATGCTGATCGAGATGAAGAGGAGGTCTTCTGTGACATTAGCATGACTCTGGACAACAAGCTGCTTCCATCCCAAGAGCCTGCAGCCGGTAAGATGGGGGGGGGGTCAAATATAAATCTGGTGCTACTGCATGAGATGGCAATATTTAGCAGACTTTCATGATGCAGAGAAACATTTGTTCCATCTTACAATTTACTCTTCGCCACTGCAAAAATGTCACAGCCAATCAGAACTGGCTGAGCAATCCAGACAGCAACGCTTTTTATTTTATTTTATTATTTTACTTGATACTTTATTGATATGCAACTGAACTAAAACTCTGTTGCTTTACTTGAAGGAAGTTTAAAACTGTTTTTAGGTATTTAATGAAACCAGGACTAAATATTTTGGGTGTTTACAGACAATAACACTTATAATATGCTAACATGCACATTGTTATTGCTGTTACTAAGGCGGTTCTGCATCCGGAGTATTTCCTTTTCATTCCCATAGTTTAACACTGTTGCAGCGCTAAACTTTGACTTGTCACAGAGTACTTTGTAGTACTTCGTATTGCAATTCATACAACAACTACTCCCTTTACTCAAGGGGTATGATCTGAGTACTTCTTGTACCGGTCTCTGAGGTTTATTAAGCTCAGATAATAGCGAATGCTTACTGCTCTGTTTGTGTCTGATGTGAGAGGAGGCCGTCTTTACTCTCGGCCAAATAACGCAGAAAGATGGAAGCATTATTTTTAGTGCTACTGATAAATGTGTTCAGTGTCAAAAGACCCACACACGCAGGCGAGGAGAAAATCAAAAGCGTCGCCCACGAGCGCACTGCTTACCACAGGGGTTGGCATAGCAACCAGTGAAACGGGGTTAGACATGCTTTGTGAGAAATGGTAAAATAATAAGGTCTTTAATCCGTCAGATAGCATTAACTGATTCAAGTGAAACCTGATCCTGGACTGACGAGCGTTGCTTAAAGTCTTATCAGAATCAGAATACTTTAATAATCCCATCGGGAAATTCTATTGATATAAAATCTAACACTGTTTCCTCACTTTAAGCACATGCGCTAAGAATCCTTTCAACCAAGAGACTATGTTCACTCTGCCTGACAGAAATCACTGTAATGTATTTATTTAACTAACCTTTAATTAACCAGGTAAGTTTATTGAGGATGAATTCTCTTTGGCAATCGACGCACGTCGTGAATGGTGAGGAGGACACAGATTTTAAAAACAAAATTGACAGCAGCCATCTGTCTGCAATCCTTCAAAGCTGTATCCTTGCAGAATCCAACCCAGATCTCTGGCGTGCGAAACATCAAATCTGCCGAGGGGAAGCGTTAGTCACGACCCGTTTCCTTTCAGCAAAAGAGCGAAGATGCTTATCTGTTAGAATCTGTCAGAGCATCGCCCTCAGCAGTTTTCTGACAACAGCAAGTTCAAGTTGTGTTCCTGTCCAAGTTCTTGTGAGCTGTGGCGATTTTATTTTCATTGTGTTGGTCAGATATAACGTGAACGTGTGTTTCCGTCCACAGGTGTGAGACATTTAGAGCTTCCACTTATGAGACGAGACATTTTCTGATCGGGTTGTCGTTTGTGCTTTCTATGAGCTGTGATTTAAAAAAAAGTATTTTAATTGTTAATACAGTAATACCTCGACATAACTACAATTGCTGTCTATGTACCCCCCCCCCCCCCCCCCCCCAGCGCACTGCTCACCGCTGTTATCGTCTGTCTCAAAATGAATCTCATAATAAAAGCACATTTTATACTACAGTAATACTGTTTATCATTCATTATATCATTGTGTGTGTATCAATATTGCAATTAAAAGGTTTCCTCCATTATCAGCTTTGATTTGAGTGTTTTTAGACGCCGGAACGGATTCAGTTGTTTTCAGTTATTTCATAACGAGTTACGAGCTCGGTCCAGGAGCGAATTATTCCTGGTATTCTCAGTAATCCTGAGTTGTTTGCTGCTTCTTGTGTTCAGGTCCCAGTGAGTTGGATCTCAGTCTGACGGGTGAAACCAGCAGCCTGGCGGATGTCGCATGCAAGGGTGACGAGGTGAGATTTGTTTTTGGCGTATTGAATTTTTATTTTACTATAGGCCAGTGCTTCTCAGTTATTTTCTGACCCCCCCCTAGGGGGTCGCGCCCCACTATTTGAGAACCACTGCTCTAGGCTGACGTGTGACTAAAGGTTTTCTGAAACAAGAAATGAATCAATAGAGTTGCAAATAAACTTAAAGCTTAGAGCATAAAGCTTTGCAATCCGTACAGAGGAGCACCTCTACCCTCAGACCCTCAACCGAGTCAGGAAAAACTCCCGAGAATCCCAGAAGAACGATCCATGAATACACAACAACAACAAATAATGTTTTGCATTTTTAATCAGTGTATCGTTGATCTGCTCCTGTCTTTGGAATACTCCTGAATGAATGAATGAATCCCGACGGCATGCACTCCGTCACCCAAACCTGGTGGCTGGGCTAAATGTCAGACGCCCCCCCCTACCTATCGCCTACAGATAGTACAGATATTTTTGTGTTTGAATCTTCCTGCCTTTCTATCGTCCCGTGTGTTTCCTCTAACAGTCACTCTGTATACGTTCTGTGTACTCATGAATCGTTCTGTGTACTCATGAATCGTTCTGTGTACTCATGAATCGTTCTGTGTAGTCATGAATTGTTCTGTATATTCATGAATCGTTCTGTGTATTCATGAATCGTTCTGTGTACTCATGAATCGTTCTGTATACTCATGAATCGTTCTGTGTACTCATGAATCGTTCTGTGTATTCATGAGTACTGCTGTGTATTCATGAGTACTTCTGTGTATTCATAAATCGTTCTGTGTATTCATGAATCCTGCTGTGTTCACGTATTTAAGTTTTGTTTATTTTGCAGTATGCAGTATTGTTCAGTTGTATAATGTGAAATATTCAGAGGCATATATAATGTTGTTGGTGCGTTGTCAGTGGTCAAATGAGTAAGGCTCATGCAGGCGTTTAGGGGGGCAGCTTTAGGGGTCCTTAGAGTACGCGGGTGGATGTGTAGAGGAGAATGAGGAGACAGAGCCGCTGCATGACGCAGCCACGTCGAGCGCCGCACCGTAGTTTTATATTTACAAAGAGCTGGATGGATAAGTGCGCAACAATAGTATAAGTCCAAAGTAGCATGTATTTACTTTATTAATGTACAAGTATCTCAAATGATGCAGTAAACATCATGTAATGGTGCCTTTTTACCAATGTCACCCACCCATCATCATCCAGATCCAGTCAGAGCCAAAGTAAAAGCGTCTCTATTAATATTATGCAAATGAACCAGAAACCAGTGAGAGATGTGTGTGTGTGTGGGGGGGGGGGGGCTGGAGCCTATGTCCCGCTGACTTTGGCTGAGTTTATCACAGGGCTGCACACAAGCAGTCACACGCACACTCATGTCGTGTTCTGGTCAATCGGTAGTAATCAATAGACCTGCAGCATATCGCGTACTATGGCGAAGGAAGGAAGGTCCTGAGGTTTGAATAAAACCGGTGGCGTGAATGAGGCCGTTCATCCGTTGCATTAAGAACAGAGTGATTTTAAACTGGGACTCGGTTCATCTTCATCTCAAGGACTGAATTGCTGGCTTGTGATTTGGGCCGATTGTTTCGGGCCGTTCTTTTTGTGCACGACAAACATGCAGCTTCCCAGAATTCAAGGAAACGTCCTTTCTGTGTCGTTCCTCCACCACATGGTAGCAACGTGCACGGTGCTTTCAGTCATCTGTCTGTCTGTCTGTCTGTCGCATTGATGAGCCACGTGAAACCTGACCCTCGCAGCATGAAGGTCTTTGATCCACGGGGGGGGGGACGTCTTTGGGTCAGAACCCTAAAGACTGCGTGTTTCCTACGTTCTCGTGACCTTGCTTTAGGTCAGCCGTTAAAATGATGCATTAGTTCAACTTACTGCGACGAACTGGCGGCTTGTCCAGGGTGTGTCCCGCCTCTCGTCCAACAACACCCGCGGCCCGGATTCACATAAAGCAGGCAGGAAAAGAATTCAGCTCTCACTGAGCTGCACGCCGTTGGTCACCTGACAGCAAACAACATTGGGTGGTACAAGATGATACAAATATATATATAATAACATATCGTGTGTATTTTAAGGTCTGTTATTTCCCATCAAATATTGAGAGTGATCCGGACACCCATCAGGATACAAAACAATAATCCTGATTTTCTCATTTCCTTATAATCGAGGCTTTTAGTATTTTTTTTATTATCTAGTAACCATTTTTGAAGAGTTTCGAGTTTCATTTCTTTCACATTGGCCGCATGGAGCTGCTATCAGTGAGGTGGGATCTGCTTCATGTGTGACGGTTCACTCGAATAGAAGAGACCGATTATCCGCAGGGGGGCTGGGCGCACCCTGCGGGGCGGGGTGAGAAGCTCGGAGGAGAGGAGAGGAGGAGTCAGCTTCCCTGGGTTCCGGGCTTGTCCCGCTGGGACCTCGGGAAAGACCCAGGACACGCTGGAGAGACTATGCCTCTCTGCAGGCCTGGGAACGCCTCGGGATCCCCCCCAAGAGCCGGAGGAGGTGGGGGGGGGGAGGTCTGGAAACCCCTGCTGAGACTGTTGCCTCCACGACTCGGCCCCGGATAAGTGGTGGAAGATGGATGGATGGATGGATGATTATCTGTCTGTTCTTTTTGCACCCTGTCTAAGTTCTTCACGTATGTTTGATTTTGCTACCTCGCTAATGATCTAGCATTATGCTAGAGGTCCACGGCTGACACACAGCTGGAGACACAAGGCTCATCTCAAACTCTCTTTTCCAGGTTGAAGAAGCTGGAAACGCTGAAGGAACCCTGGAAGGTGAGGCGGTTCAAGGATTCATTTTTCCTTGATTGGTTGCCTATAAAGTATAAACCAACCGTTTCAGCTCTGAAACGGGGTGGAAGCTGCGTCTGTGGATTCACTGTCGCCAGTTTGACATGCTTATCTTGTCAGCTAACCGTTGCTACGCTAACATGAACCTGCAGCAGGCAGGTGAGACAGAAGGAGGAGGAGGAAAATGACACCTGCTTGATTCAAGGAAAATACGTGTTATAAATGAGTAAAAGTACGCAGCACTCAGTACTCTGAGGAATACCCCCCGCAAACGTGTTTTATATATTACGCTATGTTCATGTGAATGTTACTTTCTTTTTCTCATGTTCAACATGACATGCACATTTAAGAGTTCAATTTCTACAAAAATACATCTATAATTTTATACTGGCGGAATTTCCCACTCAAATTAGTCGGTTTTGATCAAGAATGTCAAATAGACATTTCATTAACACAAAAAAGCACCTTTCCAGTGAACCACATTTCATTGGTGCACAGCGAGAGTCACTGTGTGTGTGTGGGGGGGGGGGGGGGGATCTGTCATACATGTACAAGTCATTGTCTTTCCTCTGACAGGTTACTGCACGGAACAGAAGAAACCAAAGGTCATCTTCATGATGGGTATGCACAGACAAAACATGCACTGAAGCATGAGACAGAGCTACACACACACACACACACACACACACATCCAAAGAGAACAGCTGCAGTTTTGTTTTGTTTTACATCTGGAATAAAGAGAAACACCGATTTCATTCTTCTCCTGCGGCTTCTGTCCTTATGGAGGCTGAGGCAGTAACACTGTAAAAAATAATCATTTATCCACACGATGTAACAAGCAGCTGTCTCACTGCTCAATGTAACAAGCAGCTGTCTCGCTGAACGTAACAAGCAGCTGTCTCACTGCTCAATGTAACAAGCAGCTGTCTCACTGAATGTAACAAGCAGCTGTCTCACTGAACGTAACAAGCAGCTGTCTCACTGAATGTAACAAGCAGCTGTCTCGCTGAACGTAACAAGCAGCTGTCTCACTGAACGTAACGAGCAGCTGTCTCGCTGAACGTAACGAGCAGCTGTCTCGCTGAACGTAACGAGCAGCTGTCTCGCTGAACGTAACGAGCAGCTGTCTCGCTGAACGTAACGAGCAGCTGTCTCGCTGAATGTAACAAGCAGCTGTCTCACTGAACGTAACAAGCAGCTGTCTCACTGAACGTAACAAGCAGCTGTCTCACTGAACGTAACAAGCAGCTGTCTCGCTGAACGTAACAAGCAGCTGTCTCACTGAATGTAACAAGCAGCTGTCTCGCTGAACGTAACAAGCAGCTGTCTCACTGAGTTCTGAATGTGTGAACCTCCGCAATCTGCCTGTTGAAGGATGAGGCTGGCGTTCTTCCCTATTTAGTCTATATATTAACTCGTCTTAAAGTGGATTTTAACTAGCACAAATCAATTATGAGCAAATGCATAATTAACTAGCAGCAATGATCAGTTTATTATTTTGTGTCTTTGTGATTATTTACGGCAGCAAGATGATTTATGTGGAACTGACTGAAGATAAGCTGCAGTGAGTTGTGACGAGGAACTGGTAACCCAGGGCAACAGCGTGTTGCTCACTGATTCAGAGGACCATAACTGGCTGATTAAAAATAAAAGCAAATGCTAGAAGGATCGATTTGGAGGGAACTTTAGTAATCTCTGGGAATTCATTGATCGCAGCTTTAAAAAAAGGAAAATCACAATCTTGATCATTTAAAGGTGATGAGTCATATGAACAGTCTGCAGCGACGGTATTACCGAGAAATGACTGCGAATGGTAAAAATCATCCTTAACTGTTCCTACAATGTCGTTATTGGCCAAGTTTTTATTTCATTTTACTTCAGCCGAGCAAAAGAAAAATGTCTGGTCTCATCCATGAAGAAAAAAACCACCTTCCTCTTCATCACCGGGAGAGAAGAGGATGATTTATCGCCTGAGACGCCATCACTGAATAGTTTTGCGTTTGCTTCTGAGTTTTGATTTATCTGCTGATCAGCAGGGACATTTTGAGATGATACGATAAATGAAGCGTCTCAATTCCAGGAAGCCAGAAGCTTCCGTCTTCATGCTTATTGGCCTGCTCTGTGCTTTGCTGGAAACAAAATGTGTAGCAGGAATGAACCTGCACCTAATTTATATCTTTATCTCAAACGTTCTATAACTTACAATGAGCAGGAAATGAGACACCAAGACTCATGACTGTTTTGCACTGAGAAATCACACCTTTCAACACCTTTGAAATCTCGTCTGCTGTAAATAGCAAAAAGGTTTGTTTGTGCGGTTCAACGGCACATTTTTCATTTGTTCTTTTAACAGAGGAGTTTATGGACATTTTAATACACACAGATTTGATTGGTCGGATTTGAGGAACCCGGGGTTAAATGTGTGTCATCGTCATGGAGATGAAAATGGAGCCTGTACAGATGAATCATTTGGATGTGTAAATGTTTCACTGCCTTTAAATGGATGAGTGTGATTTCTGAAACCTTTAATACTCTAAAAACAGCCAAGACTTTTGCATTTAAGTGCATGTAAATTTGAGAGAGAGATTTCTGCCGCCGCGTTCGACCCAATGAACGGCACTAACAAGGTTTCAAGCAGCCGAGCAAGACTTCTGATAAATAGGCGAATGGAAGGGGGGGGGGGGGGCGTTTGGAGCCCCTGGTGAAATGCTTTAAATCAGCCAAAGTGTGAATATTTAAACTCTCTTCCCCAGTGGTCTCTGGGCAATCCGTGCAGCAGATGTTTGTTTCATCGCCGGGCTGGAGGCTGCTGATGCTGCAGCCGCTTCCCGTTGATGCTCAGGCAGCTTCAAGGCGGTGTAATGCATGTAATCTGCAATAACACAGCAGTGGGGGGCAAATCCACATGTGGATATTTGATTGTGAGCGTCTACAGCGTGAATCAAGGGAAACACGTGATAACAGTGAATCATGGCCAAACGACTGGCTGTCATGTCCTGTCAATACGCTGATTGATTACTTAACTCCTCGCCTCCTCTCAGGCGGACCCGCCTCGGGGAAGTCTCTGCAGTGCGAGCGGCTGGAGGAGCGGTTCGGCCTGCGGCGGGTCGCCCTGCCGGACCTGCTGTGCATCGAGCTGCAGTCTCAGGGTGAACGAGGGCGGCGGCTGCGGGACGTCCTGGAGCGAGGAGAGCAGCTGCCAGAGGTGTGTCAGTATTATGCAGTATTATGTCGTATTATGCAGTATTATGCCAAAATGGAAGGATTTAGAAGAAACTTTCACCCTTGCATCTGGTGATTAAATGTTGGTTTTCTGAAGGACATTGATCGGAGATTTTGACTTACAACTTCAGATCCATAAACCTCAGATGGATCAGGAATTTGTTTTAGAATGTCTCGACAATTTCATCACACAAAAACTACTCCAGTAGTTTTAACAACACAGCTGGGTGACTGCTGGTGTGCTAATGTGCATTAATATAATATATAAAGGTCTGCTGTAGCCACATATCTGGTCATGGGATGGACCTACGAGGTATAATGAAGACTTCTGAAGGTCTGTTAATAACCTTTATTGATTTCTACTACCTCTTGTGGGGGTTTTTATTGAATGTCAGTGTGTTAGTGTGTAACTTTCTACAATACATTTATTTCTGTCCTCCTGTAAAGCCTCCCTTTTGCCACCCCATGACTATTTCAGGCTGTCCCTGCTGGCCATCATGTCGATATCCGCAGCCCGTTACGCAGAGCTATTCTGAGATAACAGCAATCAAAGGGTTAAAAAAAAGCTGTCTAATTCACAGCACAGGTTGATCTGTCTCTCCTGTTCTCTCTCGGTCTAACTGTAGTTTTACATAAAAACAGTATGTGGTAAAAAGAGAATATATAAAGGTGTCAAATTATTTACATTTAATTCAGTTCCGCCTTCCAGGAAAATCTAAAGAACTTAATGTCGTTTCAGGGAATTTATGCAAATCAAATCTTGTGATTTATCTCGCTTTCAAACATGTGAAACTAGAACACGGTCGACTTCTTTCTGTTAGAGACTCTCAAAAAACCTGAAATGGAAGAAATGAAACTGTAATTTTTAGTTTATGACTTCACGGGAGGCATCCGCTGCTTCCGCCTCCTCTGGGAATGACTTCAGTTCCAGGGTCAGGACGGAGGTCGCTTCTCAGACGCGTTCTCTGCTCACCTTTCCTGGGCTGACCTTCAACTCACAAGCTCAAATCTCTAAAACTCATTATTCTATACATTGCACTGCAGACTTGAAACAAAACCGGCAAGTGAGGATGATTCCAGAGCAGCAATAGTGCGACGCTCTCTTCGTTTTCACCTGCAGCTCTGCTGGATGGGGTGCGTGTCAGCAGAGGCATTAGCATTTTAAATAATTGTAATACTGAATATTTCGTCGCTGCCAGGCTGAGTTTGATTATTCGGTTCTTGATTACGTGCTCAACTGGAAGGCCGTTCCTACACCGAGTTTATTTTGTAAATGTTTGGAGTCTCGTAAAGTAAATTCAAGCCCAATTCATCTGCATGTCTACAAATCAGACTGTTAATATTTCTAATATTCCTGCCAACGCTCAGCTGCCTAAGCGTCTTGGGACACATGGAGGTCATGTCCCATTTGATCACTAATGCATGTGTGAGTGCGTTACTTATGGAAAGGGATGCTGATTTGATCCCACACTGGGATTCACGAGGCTGCACCTCACCAGGTTTAATACAAAATCACATCAGGGTTAAGGGGTTGATCTGAAAGTGTGTTTTACTTTACTGTCCCGTTGCCTGGAAACAGAATGTCGTCCCTTTGCTCTTCGTCGTGAGGCTGATGGAATGTAACTAAGTACATGTACTTTTAGTTGCTTGGACTTTTTATTTTTCTCCACCATAGTTGCAAAAACAAAAGCTATTTCTCAACAACATTTTATCTATTTCATAAGTACCGGTAAGTTAATAAATGCTTTATAAATCTGTTTTGTTCATTTATCCATTGATTTGTTTGTTCTTTTATTCATCAGTTGTTCCATTTGTTCATTCAGGCTTTCTTTCTTTTTGTAACCTTTGGAGGGGCCTGAGGCTTTGTTGGGGAAAACAACAACAACAACAACGTGTGTGTGTATAAATATACGAGATAAAACTCATTAGGGACGAACATCGGTCAAATATTTATATGATTCAAGATGCATAATGATTTATATAAAAGTAAACATTCGAATAATAATATCTTTATTTACATATCATCTTGCAAAAACAATATTTAAAAAATATTTTTAATATTTTAAATATTTTTTTGCAATAAAAGGCAACAAACAATAAAACAAACGAAATAAACAAGCAATAATAGTAAAATCTTAGCACATAATCCTTTGCAGGTCGCCAGTGGAGGTTTGTAGTCACTTGTGTGTGAAAGCCTGGAGGCAGCGATTATTCCAGCTGATGCTGGAATAAAATGCAGGTCTGGAAGAAATACATTTATGGATAACTATTGGATTTTGATGAGCTGGACAGACGACAGCAGCCAGAAGGCAACGCCTTGGACTCTGGGAACATGTGACGGTCATTTATTTACTGCACCGATTCATGACGCCTCACCTATCACATTTAATTGTGCATGAATGCTAGCTGTGATTCACGCTGTAGTGACATGTTTGTGCTGCACGCGTGCTTTTGGCCTCCAGGACACGCTGCTGGAGCTGCTGTGTGACACCGTGGAGTTGTCGATGCAGCAGGGGAAAGGCCTGGTGATCTGCGGCTTCCCCCGAGACCGGAGACAGGCGGAGGAGTACGAGGCCAAGGTCAGGGCGCCGTCGTGGTCGGGGTCATGAGCAATAGAAGAAAGAGGCGGCCAAAGAAAGTTTCAATGCAGAACGTTTAGCCTAAACTCTTTTGAGTTTGAGCCATTTTTAACATTCAGTGTGAAATGTCATTAAATGAATCATTCTTATAAAAAAAAAGGAAAACGAGAATGCACAACAATTAAAAATGACACTAAAAGCAACAAACGGCCTGTGCGTGTCAGGTGGGGGGGCCCAACGCCGTGCTGCTGCTGAAGTGTTCAGCCGAAGTCATGTCCAGCCGCCTGCGTGGCCGACCCGCCCCCGCCAGCAGCAGCCAGGACGCGGCGTCTCACTATGAGGGCAAGAGTCTTCTGCACACGGTACTTTTACTTCACACACAAATGCCTGAATGATTTTGGTGCGTTTCATTTCCTAGATCCGTTTTACACGCAGCCATCTGTCCGTCAGGGTCGCGGCTCGATTCCAACCGTTCTGAACGGATAATTAACCGGAGATGTTCTCGGGCACCAAAGAATTACACCCGTTATTTGTTTCATCTAAATTTGTTACGCTTCGGCCTCCGTTCATGGGGGGTTCAGTGAAATGCACAACGGTGTGAAAATGCTTTTGATGTTGTGCTCTGCTTACGGGAAGCGCGTTTCCATGTAGTGTATTTCCAGCAGGACAATGTGACACGTGAGAGTGTCGTTATCATTAGAGACGATGAGATGAGATCCTTCATATCCTGATCATTTGCTGCTAGTTTTAAACGGAACATGGTACATTGTCCCCCTAAAGTAAACCCTGCTCCACAAGGTCACGTCTTCAACTGAAATGCAGTTATCTTTATTTTCACTGGCCCTTAAAAAAAAAAGCTTTGGATTTGTTGTCTTTGCCAAGAAGGTCATGGTCAAGGCCACCATCAAGAAATCCCACAAGCGTTACACACTATTTTTTTCTCTCCATATATTTCCTAAATCATTAGTAAATCATGAAATTAAAAAAATGGTACAAATCTTGCCCGATGATTGTGGACGATCTGCCTTCGATGCATCGTTCACGGCTTTCCGTCCCCTCTGATGATGATTTCAGAGCATTCATCATGTTGAAAGCCTCTAAAGCCAGTCACAGGAGGCGATCCGTTCCTTTGAAGCGTTTGGGTTGGGTTGGGGGCGGACAGCGCTGCAGCACATTTACCAGATGCTGATGGTTCCTGAAAGGCCTCGTTTATCTCTGTCCTCAGATTGACGCTGGAAGGTCACCAGACGAGGTGTTCGCCCAGATCTGCCAGGCGATGGAGACCGTCTGATTTCCTCCATCTCTTTCATCACCACCTCCCTCCCCTTATACATTCCCACCTACAGCACACTCTGGTATGCATGCCCCCCCCCCCCCCCCCCCCAAACAATGACACCTCTTTGCTTATGACACTGACAAAGCGCCTGGTTAGCAAATCCTGCTTCACCTGCCTGCACCGTCTCCCTCACTTCCATCAACTTGAATGCCGACGGCCAGACGGAGGCAGAGAGCTGCTGAGAATGGCGTCGCTCCCGTTCCTCCCTCCCGGGGAGCCGAGCGAGGATTCCTGCCACGCTAAAGAGAGATGCCGGTGCACGGCCGCGCTCACGCACAGCGTCGCGCTCTATATTGTGACAAGCATGCAATTACAATCACGCTTAGCTGGCTTTTGTGCATTAAATATAAAGAAAAAGGTGAAACAATAATGCATTATTATGTTTCCAAGCTCATCGTACAGGTACTTGTGTCGGGTTTTGAACGTTCAATAAAGCCGGTCCATTTGCTAAATGGAGGACGTCTGAGCTCTGGTGTTTGATGTGTGTGTGTGTGTGTGTGCGTGTGTGTGTGTGTGTGTGTGAGGCCGGGAAATCGGCTGATCTGAGAGCCCCCTCTGCTGGGGAGATCTGAGCAAAAGGTGTTACAAAGAAGTGAGACTGATTAAAATAACGTCAGCAACACGGCCTTAAAGTGTAGCTCGGGATGTGCAGGAGACAAAAGGAACAGAACTAATCCAGGCATGGTCAAGGGGACAGCCGTAAGGACAAGGGGACAGCCGTAAAGACAAGGGGACAGCCGTAAGGTCAATGGGACAGCCGTAAGGTCAATGGGACAGCCGTAAGGTCAATGGGACAGCCGTAAGGACAAGGGGACAGCCGTAAGGTCAATGGGACAGCCGTAAGGACAAGGGGACAGCCGTAAGGTCAATGGGACAGCCGTAAGGTCAATGGGACAGCCGTAAGGACAAGGGGACAGTCGTAAGGTCAATGGGACAGCCGTAAGGACAAGGGGACAGCCGTAAGGACAAGCCATTCATCGTATCAGACTCACAAAAAAAACTATGAAAGTATCTAAAATGTTTTGTCGACCGGATTTTCTCCAGCGTAACATTCGCCTGTGAATTTTCATGCTTTACGTGATGTGTTACTAAAAACAGACGTAAACTAACGGAAATTAAATTAAATAACAAACGTCTTTGGAGAGCTTCTTTGCTAATGGGAAAGTCCTACTGAGGAGGAAGAAGAGGAGGAAGAAAATAAAACTTTTAACAGACAAACCAGGAGTCAGACTTAAAACTCGGGTTTATCTCCAGCTGATTAGCTTCGTTAACGAGCAATGAAGGGATCAAAACGGTTTCGGCACAGAGAGACCAAGAACCCTGAATTAAAAAACAAGAACCCTGAAATAAAACACAAGAAACCTGGAATAAAACACAAGAACCCTGAATTAAAAAACAAGAACCCTGGAATAAAACACAAGAACCCTGGAATAAAACACAAGAAACCTGGAATAAAACACAAGAACCCCGAAATAAAACACAAGAAACCTGGATTAAAAGACAAGAAACCTGGAATAAAACACAAGAACCCTGGAATAAAACACAAGAAACCTGGAATAAAACACAAGAAACCTGGAATAAAACACAAGAAACCTGGAATAAAACACAAGAACCCTGGAATAAAACACAAGAAACCTGGAATAAAACACAAGAAACCTGGAATAAAACACAAGAAACCTGGAATAAAACACAAGAAACCTGGAATAAAACACAAGAACCCTGGAATAAAAGACAAGAATGTGGAATTTATGAAACAAAAAAAACGTCATTATTGAGACCACAATTAATGGTGAGTAGAAACTGGTGTAATACTTGTTTAATAGTTATTGTAAGTGCATAATATAAAGTTGGTTTGGTAAAGTTTGGTAAGATCATATGCCACTTTTATTTAATTAAACCCCCCCCCCCCGTCATGAAACCGGTCCGTGGCAGGAAAAGGGTTGGGGAGCGCTGATCTGATCAACAGTTACTGGACTAATTGAATTAATAATGAACAACTTGCTGCATGAAACAAATGAAACAGGAAGCAGCAGCTATAGAAAGACTATTTTCACATACTTTATTTCCACAATTCTCCTCTAGCTTTTTTTTACATTATTTTTTTTCTTTACATAAGAACAGACTTATACACAGAGTGAAGCGGGTCAACGGGGACGAGGGAAGGAGACGAAAACCATACAAAATGGCGTCTACTCAAGCACAACAGAACCTATGTGTATAAAACTGTGGGTCGCTCTATGGAGGCACCAACCGCTTCCGCAATTCCGTTTTTTTTAAATAGATTAATAAAAATACAATCTTTTAAATCGACCTTTTAAAGTGAGGGCCGACATCAAAGTAGATCTAGAGGCGTGGCGACGGGCTCGTTGATGAGGACAGTGTGGGCAGCGACGCAGAAAGAGACGGATAAAAGTCTCTTAAAATGGCACAGAGCAACTAGCGCTGGCTACGTTACCAGATGAACACTCAACATGAACAGCGGGGGCACAGACGGTTGTGTATTCTCCCCGTCCGCCTGCAGCTCTGCTCCGTTCGGCCTGTTTTAGTGACAAGAGCAAAATGCATGTGTTTAAGGGGGGGGGGGGGGGGGGGGAGAGCAGCGTTGTGCGACAGTGTCAAGAACGGCACCATAATCAAACCCTCCGACACGTGCAGCTCTTCTGTTTGCAGAACGTCGTGAGTTCCTCCAGCCTGCAGCTGGAACCGTGAAGTTCCACGTCTCCGCCCTGCCCCGCCCTGCCCCGCCCTGCCCCGCCCCGCCCCGCCCAGCTTCCAACGAGGAAGCGGCGAGCCATAAATACTCAATCTACAGTCGTCTGCCTGAAACATGGTCACTCTCACGTAACACGCACACACACACACACACAC
This sequence comes from Brachionichthys hirsutus, assembly GCF_040956055.1. Lineage (NCBI taxonomy): Eukaryota > Metazoa > Chordata > Actinopteri > Lophiiformes > Brachionichthyidae > Brachionichthys > Brachionichthys hirsutus. The sequence continues at coordinate 1,234,982 of NC_090911.1, read as the reverse complement.
ACACACACACACACAGCCCATGTGTATCTCAGTTGATGAGTTGACAGTCCACTATGACCACACGTCTCCACTAGGTGGCGCTTCACCGAACCGTTTGTCAGTTCTCCAGTTTGGAAACAGCAACGGAAACTATGTGGGGGGTGATACCGGGGAGAAGGGAGGAGGGGGAGGAGGGGGGAGTCACAGAGCTTGGGAATGTTGGTGCGCCGTTCCACGTGTTTTCTTTGCTTTTGTTCAAATCATAGATCCATTGATTGATCGGCCGAGGCGGAGCAGCAGCTCATGTTCTGAGGAAGCAGCTCGGCGACACGTGGCTGCAGTCAGGATGGCCGAGTTACCAACAACAACCCCCCGCCAGCAGCGCTGAGGTTTGCTCTGAGGCCCCTGCCTGCCTGGCTGCCTGGCTGCCTGCCTGGCTGCCGGCCTGCCTGCCTGCCTGCCTGCCTGCCTGCCTGCCTGCCTGCCTGCCTGCCGGCCTGCCTGCCTGCCTGCCTGCCTGCCTGCCTGCTGGCGGGTTAAGCGGTTATCTTGGACTTGGATGATGGAGCCATGCACAGAGCGGCCTGTGGGATATGCGGAGAGAGCCTGGAGCTCGAGGCGCTGGAGCCCTGTCATCTGTTAGCTGGAAAGTAGTTGGGGTCCAGGTAATTGTAGCCCGCGCTCCGTGGCAGGCAGTAGTCCCGGTCCAGGAAGGTGTCCGGCTGGTGCACGGCTTCCAGGTGGTGGGTCGGGTGGTGAGTCTCGGTCTTGAACAAGCTGCAACGTGAGCAGCACAACATACCGTCAGGCATCTGCCGGGGCAGCCCAACCGTTTCAGTTCAACCACGCTACAATCCAAGACCGCTATGGCAGCACCCCCTAAAACGGGGGCTCCCACCCGGGGCTGCGGGATGCCTTATTGCAGGGTGCGAAAACTTGGATTATACAATTTAGTAAAAAATCAATTCAATTCAATTCAGTTTTGTTTCTCTAGCACCAGATCACAACAGGAAGTCGTCTCAAGGCACTTTACAGGATTAGCAGGGAAAGACAGAACCCAACTTGACCCACAAGAGCAAGAACTTTGGAGACGGAGGCAAGGAAAAACTCCCCTTTAACAGGCAGAAACCTTGGACAGAACCTAGGGTCATGGTGGATAAAAATAAATATTTAATTTAAATGTATTTATTTATTATTTTTGTCAATACCTTTAAACACAAATTCTACATTTTTAATGTTAGGTTTTTTTAATTGTTTAATTAAATGCTTAACTTTTATGTGCCGTTTGTTCATATTAGTTTTTGTTTTTTCCCCCTTAGCTTAAGTTTGTTGCTTAAACTTAGTATAAATTGCGTTCTTCGTCTTCATATGAGATATTATTTTTGTAGAGAGTGTGAGAACATTAAACGTTTTCTACCCCTGCCCTAACAAAATGTTATGTTTGAGTTGGAGATACTTTATTGATCCTCAAAATCCATAATTATTTCCAATGGTTTGCTGCAATTAATGTTTCTTTCCACTTGATTTGTCTAAAAATAAACCGTAAGAATCTTTTCTTCAACCAACACAGATTTGATTTGATTGATTTGGTCCGATTTCAAAAAATAAATAGCCGACTGGATTATTAGAATAACTGGGCAAATTCAAAAGGCCACAGTTTAGTAAACAAGATTCATTTACAATCTGGACTTGGATGAATGGATGAGCGACATGAAATCCAACAAATGGCTCCCGTGTCGGCCCAGAGGCCGAGGATCTCACCAGTCGGAGCAATTGGAGCAGAAATCCACAGAGTTATCCTGCGGACAGTCCTGGCAGTGCCACCGCACTCCCTGGATGGGGTCCAGACCACATACATCACACTGCACAGGAACACAACACACACACACAATATAAGAATGGGATTTGAACCTTTACAGAACAACTGATGCTCAGGGACTTTTGACAGGTACGGATTTCACTTCATATATTATCAAAGTTTGCACCTTGTAGCCGGCGTGCCGCACCGCGGCCTTGTCCTCTCGGATGTCCTGGAGAGTCTGTTTCTTTAATCGCTTCAGCTCTAAAAGCTCTTTGTACTCCGGCAAGCTCCTCAACTCCACAGGTATCTCCTCCTCGTCCTGCGTGTCACACGAAAGGGGTTAGCGCGAGCAAACAGGCAAACAGCAAGACAACGGCACCAGATTCATGCTCCAATGACCAACGTCACATCACAACGCCTGAAAGAGAGGCATCGGCTTTAACGTGAAGGCACAACCTGATCAAGAGAGGACTGGGGGTTAGGGAGGGGGGGCACGCTGCAAACATCCCTGACTTTGCTGCATACCAGAAGCAGAAGAGTTTTGAACGCTTTGCGTTCTCAGCAGGACACGCCGACCCGTTTCATTTAAAGGTTACTGCCATCAAAGCGACGGGACGGAAATGTCAGCGCTCTGGTGGACGCAAGCAGCAGGAGAGGTTGGCCACCCCCACCCCCCCGCCCCCCGCACCAGAATGACATCTATGCTGCATCAACACCACGGTACGTAAGTGGAATAAACGTTTTTCTATTCTATATCTATATTTGTCTTTTTTCTGCTTTCTAATCACATAATATTTGTTTCACATATTCCAGATGTGTGTGTCTCCTGATAACGTTCGTATCCGTAACGTGCATTAATACACTTTTTGTCCCTGAATAATAATAAACAGCCAGATTTGAATAGGTTTTGACTAATGAAACAGCTTACTAGTTATTAAAACTAATTCTCAGGTGGTTTGTTACATGATGCACCAAATTATGACATTTTCTTTATAAAACATAGTTTAACACAGACATGGGCAAACCACGGCCCGCGGGCCGTATACGGCCCGTTATGCTTCTCAATACGGCCCGCCGAACTTGTCCAATTACCAAAAAATTCAAAATCATAACTTTCATTTTGTCCCTGCAATACCCGTGTTTCACCAGCAGATGGCGCACTGACAACCGCGGTGTAGCGAATTACTCTTTGCATTAGTTTCTTTTTCCCCATTACTCTCTGACTCCGTCTGTAGAAATGAGCGGACCAAAGAAAAGCAAAGTAGACGGTGAGGGCCGAGTGTTTAATAAAGAGCGGACAACAAGATTTCTTTTCACCGAAATCCGATCTACGGCTGCATGTCTGATATGCCAAGAAGCCGTTGCGGGTTTTAAAGAATATAATATCAGCCGTCACTTTGCCACAAAGCATGCAAACTACGCCAGCAAGCAATCAATGCAAGAACGGGAGGCTCCTGCACAGAGTTCTGCCGTCGCTTCTCTAATTTAAAGAAAATTGACGCATCACTTCAGCTGGTGTCCCGTCCCGTCACAAGACCCTGAAACCGCACCGCAGGAGCTGCAGTTGGAACTGATCGATCTTCAGTCCGACTCCGCCTCAAAGGATAAGTTCAAGTCTCTTAACATGAATGACTTTTATGCCTCACTTAACGAAGCAACGTTTCCAAACCTCCGGAGGACGGCACAGAATATGCTGTTGTTTGGCTCGACCTCCGTGTGTGAGCAGACGTTCAGCGTCATGATGAATAAATCCCGTTCTTTTAATGAAGTGCGCATTTATGCACAGCAGTGGAACAACAATGAGTGCAGCAGAAATGATTGAGATTTAGTATTTCGTGTTTTGATATGTTTTCAATGTTTTCAATAAATGTTGATTTATTTACGTGTTCAAGTGAAATGTATTAAAAACAGATGCAATCACCAGGTTTGACAGATCACAGTGTCATTGCTATTTTAATCTATTTACATTTCTCCTCACACTGTTGTGCCAAAATATGTGTAAATGCTGCATCTTGCATATTCATTGAGACAAACGTACTACCTGCATTAGGGCTATTTTGCACATTTGAAAGACACAGTTCTTCGTACACACTGTTAGTAAAGCGGGTTGTACATTTATCTGTGTGTTTACTGTGCTATGAGGTTTGCACACTACACGCAGCGTTTTAGTATATCTGGGCCAAACGCTCATCCAAATGCTCCTGGCCCGGCCCCTCCGTCAAAATTTCAAACCCAATGTGGCCCGCACGTCAAAAAGTTTGCCCACCCCTGGTTTAACATCTGCCTTTTGTAATAACCGGTGCAATATGTAACAACTTATTAAGAAATGTGGCATGTTATTACAAAATGCAGTGTTATTACATAATGATTATCTTCACATATAGCGGCGTTATTACATATTGCTGTGCTACGCCAAAAAAGGAACGAAATGATGCAGGAAGGAAGACGGGAGAAGGGGTGAGAGCGGAGGAAATGGAAGCTTAAAAGAGTGTATTTAAAAATGGTGCCACAAGAAATGAATAGTTAAAAGAAGCGCAGCTATAAAAGAATAGTGAAAATAAAAGCGACGGTCTCTCTGCGACGGGGGACTGACCGAGTCATCGGCAGACGGGTCCTGTTCACTGCAGTAGAAAGCAGCGCGCTCGTCGTCTTCGTCCATGAAGACCGGCGGCTCGTAGGAGGCGAGGAAGGTCGACGGCCGGTACAGGTGCTTGTTGAGGTGGTGCTGCCTCTTACTGGACGCCTGAGGGATCAAACCGTCGGTTAAACGTCCCTGAAAGGTTCTGTCCTTTTCTAGGAATTACAGATTTAAAATTTACAAATTACGAAATCAGTTAAATTAGATGAATTTACAAAATCTGGTGGCCCGTTTTGAAAATCAAATACGAGACGATCATTGAATGGACTTCAATGGACACACTGGGTTCAAAAAGAAGTTGTGTGTGTGTGTTTGAATTTTCCTATTCAACAGATATTTTATGTAAACCCTGATTTAGTAGCCTTGCTGTTACTAAACGAGACATTAATCAACATGAGCATTAGTAACTCAGCACGGAGGAGCAGACTGGCAAATACCTTTTTAGTGTACAAGCACAGGTTGGGTGTCCTTCCAGGCACAGGGATTCCAGCTTTTGTCAGTTTGATGAAGTACTTTTGAACCCGACTGGCGACCTGAGAGGATTTGACAGCGGGGGGGGGGGGTTGATTTAGACTTTGTATACATTTACCAGTCAGGACATGCTAATAAAAACCAGCTCAGGGGCCGTTCGTCACAAATGCAGCCAAACGATTTGATTTTGCTGCATTTTGATCATTTTCAAATGTACCGATAAATGTCAGACTTTCAGAAATCATTCTTCTACTCACTCACCTGTTTTGCGGTCCGATTGCCCAGCTCATCAGCAACTTTCTGCCATCTTCTGGACTCGACTTCCTCGGGGGGGAATTTTACGAGAAGCTGTTCCAACTTTTTCTATCGAAATAGACAAAGCAAGTGAAAACCAACAAACTGCACCTTTCATGAAAGAAAGTCCGAAGATTTCAGTCATTATGTCACATATTTACATATTACTATTTAATTAATAATAATAAAACAACTTAATCAATCATTAGCTATGAGTCATCATGTCCACATGAAAGACATGGCCGTCACCGACCTGTTCGTCCACAGTCCACAGCTGGTTAAAGGTGTCGGGCTTGTTTGAATGACAAATCCTCCCCCGAATCATCTGTGGAGAAAACATGAGTTCGATTAAGACGACACAAAACTGCAAAGGGCCATTCGAGGCGATCTGTGTACACAAACCGCCTGACACACACAATCTGTCGCTTCCTCACACAATTCATTTGACTGGAATTTCAACATTGGGAAGATGCAGAAAAAGCAAAACTTTGACCGATGGGTTGGGGTTAGAATTCAGAGTGCATTCTGGGAGAATGTAAATGTGCGAGCACACTGGAACGGTTGTTTGCCCGGTCTTAAATGCTGGCAGACGTCTCGTCTCAGCTAACAATGAAAACCGAATCATTACTGTGTGGCGCGTAGGAAACGGCCTACACTCAGCGAGGCCAAAAATAAAACACAATCGGAGGTGTTTCTGCGAGGCAAAGCTCGTTGCGTTACCATAGATACCATCTTTCGAGCTCACGTGTGCCGCATACTTAATTATCATAGCGAGAAAGAATGGGGCGATGAGGTCGGAGGAAGCCAGAGAGTGTACACCGGTAATAACCTGCAGAAGATCGCCGACTCAGCAGCCGCAGCTAGAAATGGATGTGTGTGCGTGGACGCCAACACACAGGGCAACCATCGCCCCCGTTCAGCAGCAACACGTGTGATACCTGCGTCTGGCTGCCGTTCTCCGGAGCGTCACTGGTCGGCAGGGACGGGTACATGGTGGAGGGCTCGCCTTCCTTCTTGGGCTCCACCGGACTTTTTGGTCGATCAGGCAAACCTGAGGGAAGAAATTAGTAGAATTAACACTTTAAATGGGAAAAGAGTCTCTGCTCTCGATTTTGATTTTCCACCCCCCCCCCCCAAAAAAAGCAAACATGCCTTTATCAAAGATTAGTTTTAGCTGCCTGGTTTTGCGTTTCTTGTCACAGATCTCTCTCTCAAAGTCACCGAGTCCTGAGGTGTACTGTTCCCACGCGATGTCAGGGAGCTGGACGACTCGCTGGGGACACGGCAAGCCCAAGGTCACCTGATGGGCGAAGAGGAAGAGGAAGTTCGCATTAAGAACTGCACTCAATCACCGACTGGCGGGGGCATGGGCCCCATCTTCGTACACTACGGTTTTCAACATGTTTTTACAGCCTCGTTGTCGTTTTCTGATATTTGTGCTCCTAGTATACAAATACCTGACTTACCCAACGCCATTGTTCCTACAGTAAAAAGTGTTGTTTTTCGTAGCACGTTGCAATCTACAAGCTACTAAATACTTATTCAAGTAACATCTCAACCAGCAAAATGTTCCTCGGGCACAAAAATAGAGGTGGTTTGAGGACGTAGCTTTTTTCCCCATTCATGACAGTCACATCAGAAAAAGCTTCCCCGCTACGATAGCGTGAAGTTAGACACACAGCCCGGTACCCGTTTCTGCAGCTGCTCGACAAAGCTGATGGGATGTTCGAGTGCCTCCCTCTGGTGATGCGACAAGGACTCCAAGTCCAGGACAGCCTGTGTGTGCTGGGCCTCCAGGACCCCGACGGTCTGCAGCAGCCTCTGATAACTGCAACGAGAGGAGCAAGGTGACGTTAACCCCGACACCTGGAATTCTGCGGTGCACGGAATCCTTTCATCCCCGGACCGTGCATTATTTGACAAAAGGTGCAGAGAGAGCCAAAATGATTGCACAAGACAGGACTCGTCCTCCCATCCTCCCACCTGCTTTGTACATAGTGTGTTTTCGTTTCTTTTTTTTGTGTGTGTGCTAGAAATCTCAAACTAGCTCAGCAAACACCTCCTGAAATGATAACGCAGCCCATCGAGGGTAGGAGCAACGAAGAGGAAAGGTCGTGTCGCGCTGCATCGCAGAAGTGTGGCCCTCGGGGGGCAACCGGAGCTCTGGAGGCCGAGCCGTCAACGACTAAGCACTGGCTCGGCATCCTGCGTAGTTATAAACTAATGAGGACGCTCAGTGAAGCACAGTGGATCAATCCCCCCTAACAGGGCATGAATGAAAATCAATTAACGGAACTCAATCTATGCTGCAGCTGCCTGTGGCTTAAAAACACGCAAAACGCAAATGAGTCGACCGCGTCTCGCCTCATCGCATCCCCAGTCCTCCTACGCGGTGTGAAGTGTGGCCGACCTTCCCATCCACCGCCACAGCAGCGGCAGCAAAACACGCCATTGTGTCCCGTAGAGATGTCTGCCAAATAGAAGACGTGCGCCTCCTCAGAAGAGTCGATGATGGGAGTCGGCTCTGCTCCCTCAGCATTCTGGACTCCCGTCAGGTGTCCCGGGGACAAGCTTTGTTTCCGGTGTCATCTCCAGATGTCCATTGACAAACACTGGCACCAAGCGAAAACGGTTGAAGCTATGCTAATCCCTGATGAGGGCAGGGGATTGCTCTAGGAACGATTAAAGCTAACAGAGGAAACAACAAGATACGACACACAGGATGTTCTCTCTGCACATCAGCGAGTCCTCGTCCATTCTCTGTATTCAGCAAAATGCCACGTCACACAACTCATGACTCCTCATTATACGGATTTGAGCCTTCAAAAATGGCCGCAGTCAGCACAACCCAAAACTTGGCATGTCCCAGATATTTTCTGCAGATCCCTTGTAATGCAACACTCGTGAAATTCTATCCTAAAGCTCTTCCCCAAATCAGGATCGCTGAACGATACCTGTGTCAAAGAAAGTCAGTCTCCAGCTCATGATTTGCCCCCCCCCCCCTTGAACCAGCTGACTTGGCACAATGTGGGACCTGCCCATCAACATTAACATCCCATCTTGTACCACCATTGACAGCAACCATGGGACGCCTCCACCTCTAAATAGAACCCTCGTTTTTACGAGCGATTAAACGGAGGCAATAATTGTTAAACACAATTTCTGCAGCCTTTGAAAAGTATTTCACAAAAATCACAGCACCAGGTTGAAGGTGGGAAAGGTAGAGTCAACAGGAGGAGGTTTTAAATATGCATCTACGGAAATAATACAACATAGTTATGTAAATAGGAGGCGGCACGGTGGCGTAGTGGGTAGCGCTGTCACCCACTGCAAGAAGGTACCAAGTTCGATCACTATCTGTGCAGTTTGCATTTTCTCTGGGTTCTCTGGCTCCTCCCTCCTCCCAAAATATGCAATTTAGGTGAATTGATTATCCCAACTTGTCCATAGTGTCCTTCGTGGCCCCGCGATGCGCTGGCGACGCTTCCAGGGTGTACCCCGCCTCTCGCCCATGGTCAACCTGATCAACATTTAACATAACATTTAAACCACAGAGGCAGGTGAAGGACGTAGCGCAGCAGATTCTCCACCTGTGGAGGGCAGGAGGGGACTGGAGAAACACTGACCGGGTGATCGGCCCGGCGTTCATCACTGCAGCACCGGTTTAAAACAGCTTCGCTATTCACTTCCTCTCCTGCCAATGAATATCAGCAGATTTCTCTCTTTTTTTTTCCTGCCCTCTCCTCCTCTCAGTAAGTATTAATCCACGCGAAATGCCTTCTGCCCCGTCACGAAAAGCAACTCGGCTTAATTTTAAGGGGGAAATCTCAACTGTAAAACAGACTGAAACAGGGAAACACATTGTACGAGGAAGCTTCATGACGTGGGCCCCCGTTTGAGCAGCTGAGCTGAAAGGGGCTCAAATGTGCAAAACTTAGTAGTAGTAATATCCAATCCTAATATTTCAGTATGTATTACATGAAGTATCGTGTGAGCTCAACTGATCCCAGAGCGTACCGGCCGACCTGTGTGAAAGCAAATAGAGTCCCCAAGGAGCTCCCACATACTCTTTGTTGTGTTTAAGAGCCAGGTGGTCGGACTCAAAGTAATACACATCTGGCTCCTCCTCTTCCTCCTCCTCTTCTTCTGCAGCCTGGCTCAGTGTCAGCACTTTGCTTCTCGCGACCTCTTTGTCCTCCAGCGGCCCGCCTAACTCGTCAGGTGTCCTTTCTGAAGTATCCACAGAGAGCAGCTCCTGGTGGGGGGGGCTAACAGAGTCTGAAGGAGCAGAGTCCTCCATCGCAGGACAGGCCTCCTCCAGCCCGGCCACCACCTCCCCCCCCTCCCTTGAGGAACCGTTGTCCCTGGGAGGAGAGCTGCGCTTGGCAGGGGCGGCCCTCCTCGGTGAAGTCCGGAGGGTGTACCGGTGTTCGTAGAGCTCTGTGAACAGTGAGGGGTTGCATCCTGGCCCTGTGGGGGAGGGGGTTGTTGCTCGAGGGGACGTCGTTTCTCCTGAGTTGTCGCCGTTGATTGGACTACTGTTCATGTTGGTGATTGAGGAAGAGGAGGCAGCGCTTTCATGCAGAGGTGTTAGCGGCCTGCCATTGGCATCGTTCTCCCCCTCCGTCACCTGCTCCTCGTGGGGCAGACACAGTGCATCGCCGACCACGTCAACTTCCATCTCCTCTACCTCCTGCTGCTTAGCCACCAGCAACTCAGGAACAGGATCCTCTGGAACAGTTTCAAATGTCAGCACAGACGACCCTGGCAGCCCCCCCGAGCCATCGACCTCCATCTGCACAGGGACAGGGTTTCTACAAGGCACAGCAGGGTCAGGGGTCGCGGGAACCCCCATCTGACTACCGTTGAGCAGCAAGGAGCAGTTGATGGCAGAGTTGGGACGTGCACTCGGCTCTTCAGTGGGTGTGCACGGATCCTCTGCTTTACTCTCTCTGAGTCCATTAGAGACCTTATGAACATTTGGGGACGGGACTCTGCCGTCACACTCCACATGACCCCCCTCTGCTGTCCCCCCTGTCAGCTTGCTTTCCTCTTTGCCTAGAGCACGTGAGGCAGGAGGTGTTTTAGATGAGCTTTGGCAGAGAAATTCTTCGCAAATGCTGTCTTTGCTAAAGTCAGGGACTGAAAGCGGATGTCCAGGTTTTAAAAGCTGGGGGTCCTCCTCGAGTTCCTGATTCTCCCCGGAGTGGGAGCACCGTTTGGCCCTTTTGATTTGAGGGCAAGGATCCCAGAGTCCCTTTCCTCTATCGCAGTTCTCAGACCTAATGTTTTTTTCTAGACAGGACACGTCCCACTTCCTCAAGCCAGTCCATTCATCTGCCTCAGCTAGAGAAGCATTTGAGGATGTCACCTTTGCCTGCAATGAGCCCTGCTGTTCGCTCCCTTCCTGGGTGTGTTCCTTGACGTCAAGCTTTGCCTCCGGCTTGGCGTCCGGCTTGGCGTCCGGCTTGGCGTCCGGCTTGGCGTCCGGCTTGGCGTCCGGCTTGGCGTCCGGCTTGGCGTCCGGCTTGGCGTCCGGCTTGGCGTCCGGCTTGGCGTCCGGCTTGGCGTCCGGCTTGGTGTCCGGCTTGGCCTCCGGCTTGGCGTCCGGCTTGGCCTCCGGCTTGAGGTCCTGCTTGAGGTCCTGCTTGGCCTCTGGCTTGAGGTCCTGTTCGGTCTCCGGATTGGGGACCTGCTCGGGCTCCGGATTGGGGACCTGCTCGGGCTCCGGCTTGGGGACCTGCTCGGGCTCCGGCTTGGGGACCTGCTTGGCTTCCTGCTTCTTTTTGGGGGACCGGGCCCTAGGTAGCTGAGACACAGAGGTGTCCTCTGCCTGGGCGATGCTGCGGTTCCTGAGAGTTCGACCACAAAAGTTTTCATCCAATCCATTGAGCCCCACTGACGACCTTGTGACGCGCGAGGAACGGGACGCGGCCATACTACGGCGGGTGCCTACAGTCTCCTCATCCTGGTGCTCTCTCCTCTACAGCACAATATGGGCACCTGCAAAAAAAAAAAAAAAACAGAGGGACATACACGATTCATTAGTTCAAAGGCAATCAGACAAAGCTGAGCAAGTGAATTATTACACCACAGCACCACCGTTACAACTGTAATCGTGTTGATTTGTCATCCAAGCTAAAACTGAATCGATGAATATTGCGGTGTTAAAAAAATACTAATAATAAGTAGTGGCAAAAAAGCTTTGATCAAATACTGCCCAGGTGATTCTTCAGATCAATCCAGAAATATATTGATGCGTTCAGTCACTGTAGCTGGACTCCTTCTGTCCACAAGCAAAACTAGTCTTACCCTAGATTTGCACAAATTACAGAACTTTCAGTTGCACTTCAAAAGGTTCTAACAGCAGAAGTGCCCGTTGATGCCTCCCAAATGTTGCACATAGTCTCATCGGTTTATGCTTGGTGACATTTCTTCATCGCTCAGTATTCAGCCGTCCTCGGGACATTTCTGGGCTTTGATTATTCTGAACACAAGACAGAATTTTGAGCACACGTGGTGAGACACAACATCCTATCTTTCAACTATAAAAAAAAAAAGGAAATCCTGTTTCCCACAGATGATGCAACGGTTTATTGTTCCCTCACTGGCTGTGATGAAATTATGTCAAATTGTGTGGGACACCCTGTAAATCCTGAGCGGCCCTCTGTTTTAGACCCTCGTTGCCTTTCTTGGGATAATTCCTCACCATGTTGACCCAGCAACTAGAAATGGATTGTGATATTCCTTGAGCAGGCTCAACCACATGCACGTATTCATTATCACACCATTAAAGACTCCAGCTGAGAAAGCTCATGCATAAACACAACTGGCAGAAGGACACACAGACAGGGAGGCCGGGGCTTAGGTCACTCAGTCTGAGCACTCACCCTATTGTGGACAAATCTATTTCACATTTTTCAGATAACAACAATCCTGGCCATTTTGAAATAGTAATTAGCTTCTCAGTTTTAAACCGCTGGTCATAAGAATAACTGAGAATTTACAATAATCAAATCTGTGGCAAAGCCACAAATATAGTAAATTAGTTAATGCCTACTGTCGTCATCTGCAGCTGAGAATTTTAAATCACACTGGTATCGTTATTAGCAAAGACAACCCAATATTTAACTTTCAATTTCATCATGATGCAAATCAATAACTTCTGAAGTTGTGTGAAATCTGGCACGGACCTGAATCAACAAATATTCAGCTACAATTTGATCTAAAGTTTGTTTGTTTTACTTATTCATGATCAACACCTCCAAAAAATGCTTCATCAACATAAGCTCTTAAACAAAAGCAATAATGAGACCAAATAAGAAATACATTTGGCTGAACTTCTTGAAACTCGTGTCAACATAAAGGCCACAAAGTCAGATGAGAAGTTAGAAGCAGACGATGCTTTCATGGATGGGATGAAACGGGACAAAAGTCTCGAACCATAGAACAAGAAAAGTATTTCATTTACCTTTAATAAAAGATCAAAGGTTCCGAGCAAAGTGGAGAGAGTCTGAACACAATGTTCGCGTCTTCAGACACTGATCAATGCAAGGATGGAAATAACTGTTTACCCAGTCAGCGTGTGTTAGTGTGTGTTTGTGTGTGTTAGTGTGTGTTAGTGTGTGTTTGTGTGTGTTAGTGCAGCGTGTGTTAGTGCAGCGTGTGTTAGCGTGTTATTGTGTGTTAGTGCAGCGTGTGTTGGTGTGTGTTAGTGTGTGTTAGTGCAGCGTGTGTTGGTGTGTGTTATTGTGTGTTAGTGCAGCGTGTTAGTGTGTGTTAGTGCAGCGTGTTAGTGTGTTAGTGTGTGTTAGTGCAGCGTGTGTTAGCGTGTGTCGGTGTGTGTTATTGTGTGTTAGTGCAGCGTGTGTTGGTGTGTGTTATTGTGTGTTAACGCAGCGTGTTAGTGTGTGTTATTGTGTGTTAGTGCAGCGTGTTAGTGTGTTAGTGTGTGTTAGTGCAGCGTGTGTTAGCATGTGTCGGTGTGTGTTAGTGCAGCGTGTGTTGGTGTGTGTTATTGTGTGTTAGTGCAGCGTGTTAGTGTGTTAGTGTGTGTTGGTGTGTGTTAGTGCAGCGTGTGTTGGTGTGTGTTAGTGTGTGTTGGTGTGTGTTAGTGCAGCGTGTGTTAGCGTGTGTTAGTGCAGCGTGTGTTAGCGTGTGTTGGTGTGTGTTAGTGCAGCGTGTGTTGGTGTGTGTTAGTGTGTGTTGGTGTGTGTTAGTGCAGCGTGTGTTAGCGTGTGTTGGTGTGTGTTGGTGTGTGTTAGTGTGTGTTGGTGTGTGTCGGTGTGTGTTGGTGTGTGTTAGTGCAGCGTGTGTTAGCGTGTGTTAGTGTGTGTTAGTGCAGCGTGTTGGTGTGTGTTAGTGTGTGTTAGTGCAGCGTGCTAGTGTGTGTTAGTGCAGCGTGTGTTAGCGTGTGTTAGTGCAGCGTGTGTTAGCGTGTGTTGGTGTGTGTTGTTGGTGTGTTAGTGCAGCGTGTGTTAGCGTGTGTTAGTGCAGCGTGTTGGTGCGTGTTAGTGCAGCGTGTGTTAGTGTGTGTTAGTGCAGCGTGTGTTGGTGTGTTAGTGCAGCATGTGTTAGTGTGTGTTGGTGTGTGTTAGTGCAGCGTGTGTTAGCGTGTGTTGGTGTGTGTTGGTGTGTGTTAGTGTGTTAGTGCAGCGTGTGTTAGTGTGTGTTAGTGCAGCGTGTGTTAGCGTGTGTTAGCGTGTGTTGGTGTGTGTTAGTGCAGCGTGTGTTGGTGTGTGTTAGTGCAGCGTGTGTTAGCGTGTGTTGGTGTGTGTTAGTGCAGCGTGTGTTAGCATGTGTTGGTGTGTGTTGGCGTGTGTTGGCGTGTGTTGGTGTGTGTTGGTGTGTGTTGGTGTGTGTTGGTGTGTGTTGGTGTGTGTTAGTGCAGCGTGTGTTAGCATGTGTTGGTGTGTGTTGGCGTGTGTTGGCGTGTGTTGGCGTGTGTTGGTGTGTGTTGGTGTGTGTTGGTGTGTGTTAGTGCAGCGTGTGTGACAGACTCAAAGCTCTCTGCTCTCTGCTCCGGCGGTTTCATTGTGCAGATTACATTACTATCATCACACCAGTTACAGGGAGGCCATTCGCCACGGGAAGCTCAACATGGGATATTTAAAGCGTGCTAAACACCAGCTGTACACAAACACACATTGTTGACAAACAAGCTAAACAAGGTTGAATTGAAATTGAAATTCATTTCTTGATTAAAGATAAAAATGCGTTGTGATGTTTTACCGTCGTTACACTGTTAATGTCTGCTGCTGAACAGTTCCAGACGGCCTCCTGCTGAGGAGAAATCCGCGTAGTCGGGTTGATAAACGACCCACCGACGAGCTAGTCAGCTGCTTAGTAGCGACAGAGTTAGCCGGGGGGGGGGGGGGGGGCATGTTGCGTTGGTTAAGTTCGCAGCAGGTGGGATGCAGGAGTTCATAATTAGAAGTCCAACCGCAGAGGCTTAGGGTTCGGGTCAGCCGAGTTGGTTGATGGGCTGGGGAGCCAGCCAAATGTTAGCATTGATCAGCTTCCAAGCAAACAGACGTTTCTTGCCCTAGCTTTCAATTCAGCAGGCTAACCTGAGCAAACTAAGCAACCGTTAGCCGTGGGGCTACATTTAAAAATAAAGATGAGCACTTTAAACACCAGCGTGCAGACAGCTGCACCCGGGAGGCTCCACACCTCGAACGCCTCCCGTGAGACCCAGCGAGCAGGTTGGGTTAGCACACTGCTAACGCTACCTTCGGCGGCTCTCGGCTAGTTTCCCTGTTACGCTAACGGCGTCGTGCTAAAAAGAATCGTGGCGTTCCTGTCTCCGTCCCATCTGCTAATGTTAGCTTAACAACATTGGGTACATGCTAGCCGGACTAGCTCGTCGACTTGACACCGACTACATCTATTGGCGAGAGAATATCTGACAAAATTGTGCTTTTTGCGAACGTTCACGTTTCAACCTTTGAGTACGAACGCAAGGAGCAGCGCGGTTGATGGTTAAAAACCCCGGTTAACGGCTCAGGCTAGCCGCATCAGCAGCCAGATAGTAGCTAGCCATGCTAGCCGCATCAGCAGCCAGACAGTAGCTAGCCATGCTAGCTGATTGTTCCGCGCACAACTTTACCGACACCGTTTGTGTACTTCAGTCAATGCCGGTGAGAGATCATTTCGGTAGAGTAACGCATTCAAGGCTTATCGATGCTGTATCAGAAGCACAAACTTCTTACCGGTGTCTGTAGCTATAGAATTACACATTCCGCACTTCCGTAAATTCGCTGCACGTTCGGCCGCAGCCATGTTTTCAAGCCAGTCCAGCGGCCGGGGTGTGTGAGCGTGAGCCGCGGAGCCAGAACGCAGCTCCGGTGTTTATCTTTGCTCCAGAGCGCAATCAGGGGCATCTCTCCCGAAGGGGACCCGCTTATCGAGACGTTGTGGGGGATAATCTGCAGCTTGGTGAACAATTACTGCACCACTCGTTTCTCATAATGATATGCATCGATAACGAATCACCACGAGCACAATGTCCGACGTGTTTTCACCAAGTTTAATAGTCAGCCAGGAAAGTCGGGATGAGTCGCGTCCGTTCCCGAAGAGTTGCAGGGCAGCGTTTGGTTTAGCGCCCGATGCCCATTGATAAAAAGACTTCGGTTCGCGTTCCAGTGTTTCTGCACAACTCAGTGAAGACCAAAGCACGATTTGCGTGCACGTTTCATGCGCGCCTTTGATTTTACATGCAGCTGAATGTGCGCGAATGCGTGCGTCTGTAACGGACTCTGCCTGCAACACATTTTCTACAAAAGAAATTTTATTATATTAAATCATTCCCTTCTGTGATAAATATCCAAGTGCTGAATCTTGACCAACATACCACCAGTACATTCAAATACAAAGCAGTCGTCTGCAGGAGCATGCCAATTTGTACATTTATATAACGGTGCAGACACAAAATTCATTCCTGAGACTACTCAGTAATTAGTCCCCTCATTACCCTTTTTAAGTCACATTGATCTCCTTACAATTCAGTGAATAATATTCTTATACAACAGGAAACGTGTGTGATATATTTACAGCAAGACGTATTGTGATCCTTCAGTATCAGCAGTACATAAAACATGGACATACAGTACAGCGTGTTCGCGTTTGGTCAAGAAAAAAAGAAATGGCATTCAGCGAATTTGTAGCTGCAAATAATTTAAATGCTTGGTTCTAAAAACAACTCGACATGAATACTACAGTGCTAATAGAAATTCAAGAGTTCGTTACAGAGATTCGTACAACATGGCAAACCTTCTCAGACACGTCAGCTTTCAAAGGCCGCCTGTAGTGGCAAAGATGAGATCCTTCACAAATGCTTTTGGAACAACAAGTTAAGTGCAAAATAACAGACTTTTCATTTATTGACCGCTGATTAGCGGCTTCATTAAACAGAGCGTGTCTCCACCTCGATTTTCTCCTCCGACTGAGATGAGTCGGCTTCTTGGTGGCTGATGTTTGGCCGGACGGTCACGAGTGGACCGCCGCCGTAGATGGACTGGAGGAAGTTCCACGTCTCTTCGGAGATCTGACCCGAGTCAGCTCCTGCAGGGGAAAGGCAAACGCACACACTGAGCTATTGCTAAGGTAATTCGGAGGCTGCGCAAGAGGGGAACAGATTTGTATTATTTTCTGGTCCAATTACTAGATTTGTTTTTTACTAATTTCATGCTTCTAATAACTGATTCAAACAAAAATTTTATACATAGAAAACACCAGACAAATATTCACGCAATATCACAGAAGCAATAGCGAGAGTAGTACCTTGTTTGAGCGTTAAGTGGCTGTTCTTGTTCACCGTAATCTTGGAATTATCAATGGATCCTGGTGAATCTTGAGGAGGAAAGAGGAGACCAATTAGTTATAACATGGTTATACACGGCAGTACTATGCATGTTTGTAATTCAGACTAAAAGAGCAAAGATGTTAAAATGTTACATTTTTGAGTCACATTAAGAAATTTATTTTTTGCTCCCACTTGCGACAGAGATAATATAAATAATAACGGAGCAGGAGTCGGGAGGGAACAGAAGGCATTTGTAGCAGTGCCAGATGTAGGCGGTTATAAATAGAAGTAGCAATAGAAAGCAAGGGAAGGAGGGGAAAAAGGAGTGAAAGAAATTGAGATATGTTATGGCACTTTGTTTTGCTGCAGCAGGAGGGAACGAAAGAATAAAGATAATTCAAGAGAAGAAATGGGGCCTCAGTTTTTGGACTTTTTTAAAATTCTTTTAACAGGTTTTGGTAACAAGACAATCACAATATCCCACATAAAACCATTTACTGTCCTTCTGAGAAATTATGTGCTTGATATAGATTATTTTTCCAGAGACATGAATAATACTATCTACAAGTATTGGGAACATGTCACATTAATTCGACATTTAATCAAGACTTCTGTCCGATTACCGTTGTCTTTCCCCTTGACGAAGCCCTCCCACTCACGAAACCACTGCATGCTGATGCAGTATATGACCACCGGAGACTCCTCCTCCTGAAACGCCTTGTTCAGCTACAGAACGGAGGGGGGAGAGGGGGTGGGGTGAGCAGTAGAGACAAGAGGGAGGAGAAAAACAGGAAGGGAGGGGAGCAAAGAAAATGTGAGTGATGATGAAAGGATGGAGAGGAGAGGAGAGGAGAGGAGGTAACATGAGAAGACACCCCACAGCACCAATTTCATCTTCCTTGGAAATGATACAATCACAGTTCTTCTTGTTATCCTACTAAACGCGTTCACACACACACACACACACACACACACACACACACACAGCGAGCGGATTGGGAGAGCAGCAATAACAGCTGCATCTGACCCAGTGCATTAATGATCAAGCTCACACCTCTCATCTCCCACTGGGGTGAAAAGCAGCCTATCAACATTTCAGTAGACTGCGGAATGGCCCTTTAAAGTAAACTGTGCTGACAAGTGAGACGCACAGAGGGTCACCGACACACGAAGCGTTATTGTCCACACCAGCTTTTACTGCCGCTACGCCCCATCTCCTCGCTTCCCATATCGATCTCGTAGACATGCTTAAAAAAAAACACTTACCCTGACAAACATGTCCAGCTCTGACTTGCGCCGTTTCTCCAGTTTTTCTATCTCAATCTGGCACGTGTGGCAAACATACAGGTGGTTGACAGCTGGTCCCCCTCCGTACCTGCAGGGGGCAGTGCAAACAAAGTCAGATTGAAATAATTCTTCTCTGAAACGTAGAAAGCCTCCTGCAGGTACCTGCTGTAAAGATGATCCCAGACATTCTGTGGCAGCATCACCACCAGGTCGTCGATGAATGTTGCTTTGTTGGGTGGCACACCTAATGAAACACAACGGAAAACCTTTCATTCATTACCTGTGTCACATTTAAAGGGAGGCGACACGTAGAGAGACATGACGCAGCTCATATTGTCCTACGCTCAAACCGAGGGAGCACGAGCTTCTCACAGCATAAAGAAAGAAACATTCCATGCCATGAAACAGTTAACTGAATTCAGATTGTTACTGTACAACATTTTAGATAGTTTCAGACTGCACAAGTACAAAAAGAATATCTGCATAATTGGCATCCCGTCCCCGACCATAACGTTTAGGGTCACCCCACCCAAAATGATTTTTGGCCAGCCAGAGACCAGCCAGAGACCAGCCAAAGACCAGCCAGAGACCAGCCAGAGACCAGCCAGAGACCAGCCAGAGACCAGCCAGAGACCAGCCAGAGACCAGGCAGAGACCAGCCAGAGACCAGGCAGAGACCAGCCAGAGACCAGGCAGAGACCAGCCAGAGACCAGGCAGAGACCAGGCAGAGACCAGCCAGAGACCAGCCAGAGACCAGCCAGAGACCAGCCAGAGACCAGCCAGAGACCAGCCAGAGACCAGCCAGAGACCAGCCAGAGACCAGCCAGAGACCAGCCAGAGACCAGCCAGAGACCAGCCAGAGACCAGCCAGAGACCAGCCAGAGACCAGCCAGAGACCAGCCAGAGACCAGCCAGAGACCAGCCAAAGAGCAGCCAGAGACCAGCCAGAGACCAGCCAGAGACCAGCCAGAGACCAGCCAGAGACCAGCCAGAGACCAGCCAGAGACCAGCCAGAGACCAGCCAGAGACCAGGCAGAGACCAGGCAGAGACCAGCCAGAGACCAGCCAGAGACCAGCCAGAGACCAGCCAGAGACCAGCCAGAGACCAGCCAGAGACCAGCCAGAGACCAGCCAGAGACCAGCCAGAGACCAGCCAGAGACCAGGCAGAGACCAGCCAGAGACCAGCCAGAGACCAGCCAGAGACCAGCCAGAGACCAGCCAGAGACCAGCCAGAGACCAGCCAGAGACCAGCCAGAGACCAGCCAGAGACCAGCCAGAGACCAGCCAGAGACCAGCCAGAGACCAGGCAGAGACCAGCCAAAGAGCAGCCAGAGACCAGCCAGAGACCAGCCAGAGACCAGCCAGAGACCAGCCAGAGACCAGCCAGAGACCAGCCAGAGACCAGCCAGAGACCAGGCAGAGACCAGGCAGAGACCAGGCAGAGACCAGCCAGAGACCAGCCAGAGACCAGCCAGAGACCAGCCAGAGACCAGCCAGAGACCAGCCAGACTTAAAGGTCCCCCATGCTGAGAAAGTCACTCTCCCGTGTTTCTGGACTCTGATGGAGGCTTTGGGTCGTTATCAGCCCAAAAACCGAGAAATAAACCATCCAGTCAATCCTGGAGTTTATGTAGTTCTGAAATCAAGAACAGAAACGCTTCTGGAAGAAATCTCTCTTACTGTGACGTCCCAGTACGAAAACATGCACAAGATGTGTGTGCACGTGCACACACATTCATTACAATGCATTTAGTTTCAGTTTCGTTTTCAGAGGCTTTTCTGACAGAACTGTTTGAGACAGACAAGAGGGACGCTGTCCTGCAGCATCTGTTTGAGAGAGACAAGAGGGACGCTGTCCTGCAGCATCTGTTTGAGACAGACAAGAGGGACGCTGTCCTGCAGCATCTGTTTGAGACAGACATGAGGGACGCTGTCCTGCAGCATCTGTTTGAGACAGACAAGAGGGACGCTGTCCTGCAGCATCTGTTTGAGAGAGACAAGAGGGACGCTGTCCTGCAGCATCTGTTTGAGACAGACAAGAGGGACGCTGTCCTGCAGCATCTGTTTGAGACAGACAAGAGGGACGCTGTCCTGCAGCATCTGTTTGAGACAGACAAGAGGGACGCTGTCCTGCAGCATCTGTTTGAGAGAGACAAGAGGGACGCTGTCCTGCAGCATCTGTTTGAGACAGACAAGAGGGACGCTGTCCTGCAGCATCTGTTTGAGACAGAAAAGAGGGACGCTGTCCTGCAGCATCTGTTTGAGACAGAAAAGAGGGACGCTGTCCTGCAGGATCTGTTTGAGACAGAAATGAGGGACGCTGTCCTGCAGCATCTGTTTGAGACAGAAAAGAGGGACGCTGTCCTGCAGCATCTGTTTGAGACAGACAAGAGGGACGCTGTCCTGCAGCATCTGTTTGAGACAGAAAAGAGGGACACTGTCCTGCAGCATCTGTTTGAGACAGAAGAGGGACGCTGTCCTGCAGCATCTGTTTGAGACAGAAGAGGGACGCTGTCCTGCAGCATCTGTTTGAGACAGAAAAGAGGGACGCTGTCCTGCAGCATCTGTTTGAGACAGAAGAGGGACGCTGTCCTGCCGTGTCTGTGGAAACAGGGTAGAATACGGGACCTTTAACGTGTGTAGGTGTTGAGAAACAGCCAATTACTCCATCAGGAAATAAGGATAAGGAAAGAACATTCAGATTTCACACTACGTATACGATCTCTACTTTACTGCATGGATCTGAGGCTGGTACCGTGTACCGGAACCAGACGGCATCATTAATATATTAATATTGCTGAATAGGACCGATTCTCTGGCTTCACACGAGGCTGAAAATGTTCATTCTCTCCTCCGGAATTCTCAACTCCATTATTTCCAGTGCTCTGCAGCTGAAAAGAAAGGAGCTTGATTGGCACGGTTCCTTTTAGAGTACGGTAATTCCCTCTCCTCTGCCAGGATCATGTGCACAAAGAGATGTAAAAGCCTCTTTGGAAGTCACGGAGGGAATACCTTGTCAAGGCTCCAGAGCCAAAGCGAGGATGAAAGAAAGAGATCGGTTTAGAGACGGCACGGCACAGCGCTCCTCCGAAGGGAAACTGTTCAAGAGCACTTTGACCTTTGAGCGGTTTCAGCACAACGCTGCCAAAGCGGCACAAACCTCCATGTGAGCACAGGAAGTCGTTGTTGGAAATGGGCCCCGGCTCAGCGAAGGTCTTGAACTTGTTCAGCCACTGACGCGAGACGTAGAACTGCAGGAGGCTGGGCTCCATCAGGCTGAATAACCCAGACACCCTCCTCCGTTCTTTGAGCGCATCCTCGTTGCTCTTCCTGAGACAGAAAGAGACCATTCATTCGTCGGTGCTCCGGCGGACCGATCAAAGGCAAGATGTCGGCTGTGAATAGCAACGCAGCGGCTTACTTGTAAAAAAGCACATAAGCCTCAGCATTCTGGACGCAGGATTCAGACACCTCGGTCACACTCTGGTCATCAAATTCATACCACAGGTTGTTCACGTCATTCCTGCAGTAGGCTATATAGTGGCCGCCTGAGATCAAACGGGGGGGGGGCATTAGCATGGCAGTCAGAACGCTCATCAGTGCCACGGGAAGGAACTCACTGCTGGCAGTGCCGTGGTGACAGATGACTGACAGCAGGTCATAGTTGGAGGTCTGTGCAGAGCCGTCTTTGGCCAAGAAAGGCTGCAGGTCCAGACCCTCGAGGGGGAAGGAGACGTGAGTGCTGATCTTAGTGGAGAACATCAGCTCATGTCTGAAGCGCTTCAGGTGGATGCACAAGATCTGGGGAGGAGGGAAAACCGCACACGTTCCATCTTAGAGATCCGGCGTGTCAAAACACGAGACAATATTTTGGACCCTTGTGACATGAGTTGTCTCTATACCTCTGGCAAACTTTGCACTTTACAAAATTTTACTCCATTTCGCAATCTAAAAATAGAAAAGACGACGGAGACGTAAAATCATTTCACGTCCGTTCATGTGACACATCATGCAGTGACGTTTTCAGCGCTGGACATTTGCTACTCACTTCTTGCACTTTTCACAGCTGTACATGTTGTCTCCTAAACAACAACAAACCCCACAGTCATTACGAAGTCCACCTCAATCCTCTTGCTTGTTAGATCAGATTCTTGGGCTTACCCTTTAATTCATCTCGAGCAAAGAAAGCCGCGAGACAATCCTGTAGAGTCACCGCCGGACCCCAGAACCAGCTGACAGCAGAAACAAACGACAACAAACAAAAGCCACGTTTGGAGGGACTTGAAAGACAAACGGGGGACATACAAAGCCACTGTTGGAGGGTGAAGACGACTCCCACACCTCTTGATGTATTCCATGACAAACGCAACCCAGCCCTGTGGTGCGTAAGCGTCCCCACAGGAGCCGGCTTTAACGAGGGAAGTCTGGTGGGTGGAGGAGTGGAGCTTCGCCAAGTCTTCCTTTCCTGGGATGGGCAATGAGATATCTTGGAAGTTCTCCAGGGTCACCGACACCTGATGGGGATTAAAGACAGTAAGGCTAAATCCAAGGTCAAATTTCAATCCATTCTTCATGATTTCCTCCCTTCGTCGCTGAATATTAAGCGAGACAGTGGAACCTTGGTTCCTTAACTCCTCGTTTCACCGACAGAATTTCGACTGGGATGGCGAACGAGCTTTGGTGTGCGCCCGGCGTCAAACCCGCCAGCTGTGTTTTATACACAGAGTTGTGCTCCCTTCTTTGAAACGCACGTTTCTTTTGACTTGGAGGTCACGGGTGTTGCTGGAGCTAATCACAGCCGACTATGGCCGAGAGGCGGGGTACACCCCGAACATGTCGCCAGCACATCGCGGGGCCACCCAGAGACAGACACACACACATTCTCGGAAATTGCGTGTTTTTGGAGGTGGGAGGAAACCGGAGAACCCGGACAAACCCCACGCAGACATGGGGAGAACATAGAACATCCGCAGATAGGAATCAAACATGGAACCTTGTTTAATGACAGCGCTACCCACTACGCCACCATGCCACCCTTGTTTTTTGTTAAATGTACCCTCATTACGGCTCCCAATAAAGTAAAAACTGCTACTTGTAGTGTGGCTAAGAAGCATAGGCGTATAATTAAGATCATCTTTAATTATTTTCTATATCCATAAAAAAGGCTTTGAAACAAGTGTTTCTGGAGCTGGAGAAGGGATTCCCTGGATTTACATTCATTTGAATGGGACGTTTCTGGTCAGTCAAATAACTGATGATCCATATCCATGATCCAAGGTTCCACTGCGCATGATACATTTCAAAATACTACATCGACAGCGTGTACGAACATTAGAGGGCTTAAAACGTTTCAGATCAAGGCCTAATAGCAATTTCCGCCCTTGCTCTTCCATTTGACCCTAGCACGTCAAAAAGAGAGGTGTAAGTTTAAAAAAAGGAGGACTGGACCTTTAGCCTTCCCCCGCAGCTGCCCCCCGGATCCTCGCGAAAAGGAAAAGAGATCCACACTAACCCGATCACAGGTGAGGCACTGAACCGAGCTGACGATTGTCCCATCAAACACGTCTGAGATGACGCTGCGGTATTTCTTCTGACGCTTCTTCTTTGGTGGGGAGAATGATGCAATTCCTGGAAAGTCAAAGAGAGGAAGAATTGTGTGAATTCTGCTCAACAGTTTGTCGGCAAAGTTTGAATCTGGACATCCGAGCAGCCGATTGGACAGCAGCACCTTTCTTGTGGGCGGGGTTTAGGCTGGGCCAGCCGCAGGCAGCTTTAGGTGGGCTGCTGGACATTTTGGGAATGAGCCCCTCCATTGGGACTGGACTCTGGGGTCTCGTGGACATTTGGATGTCGGGGAAGGAATCTGGAGAGAAAGCGTGTCAATCTGACAATGAATATCTGCAGAGAAATAAAGGACGTCTCATCCCGCCGTCTCCATGATTACCCGGCGCCCTTTGAGCCTTGATGGCGCCCTGGCTGCTGATGATGGCCGTGGTTCCAGTGGTGGTGTCAACATCCTTGTCTACGTCCACGCCAGTGCTTCCTCCCAGAACGCCGTTCCCCCCAGAGCGGTAGAAGTCATTAATCATGTTCTTCTCCTTCTGCCACTCCCTGTTGGCCTGGACCTCGTCTTCACCGGGGATCAGCATCTCGGCCTCGTTGGTGCCGTCGATCGGCATGTTTGCACCCTGCAGCTCGTTATCGGCCCGCTCACTGCTGCCGCAGGACTCGCATGACTGGAAGTCGTTGTCCGACTGGCTGCGATTGTCCTCCTCTGGGCCGTCGTCCATGGCGATGCTGCTGGACTGGTTGGAGAGCTCAGGCAGCGGTTCCTTCAGCTCCTCGTGAAGTTGATCCATTAAGCAGCGCAAAAACTCCTGGGAGTCCTGGAGGGAGAGACAGGAAAATCACAAGACATTTTAGATGAGGGAGCAAATTAGCGCCGGCTAGACCGGGCAAACTGGTCCATGAAAATATATGTACATTTCTGAAAAGAACATTGAAAATGAACTCGGCGATAACTCTTCCTAAATTTACGGTAATGTGAGTGGCACACAGCCATGCGTTCCTAAAGATATTTCTCTCTCCAATTTACAAAGAACAACCACTTCACTTCCTTGTTTATTCCAAGTCCGCATCACAAATTCTGAAACCGAATGCTCATGAATGTGTAATCAAACCTAATGAGCCGCAGACATGCAAGTTCCATCTCAAGCCAGAATGAACTCTCCTCCCCCAGGACCTGGAATGTTAACTTCATTCACTGCAATGCCAATTCCAAGGCTGCGCAACCCAGTGTGGCGTAACCAATGAATGTTCCTCAGCTAACGGCGCTGAACAAACACGGGCAAGCCAAGAGAAAACAGGCGTTTTTATCACTGACAAATCCTTTATTTACAGATACTGAACAAAGACGAGAAAGAAGACTTGCGTAAAGCCTCATATCTCTCACATAAACCTTTTCTATCAATGGAAACAAACAGCTTTACCTTGAGGTCAGGCGAGTTCATTGCATCTGATTGAACAATTAGATTTGGATGTAATGTCATTTTAGGAATAAACGCAGATGAAAATGGAGTGGAGCAAAAAAAAAAGCACTCAGAGCGCCGACCTCCGCCGAGCAGCTCGTTCCCCTCCTAATTGGATTTACACCGTCCACATGTTGATCTGGATCATCATCAAAAAGTTCTACATCGTTCTTGGCATCTCTACCATGAAAAGTAAACGTGAATCGGAGTTGATGTGTATTGTAACAGAATTTTGAATCCGTAAATGGAGTTTTCAATGTTAAAATTGAATATTTCTTACTGACTCCATTCTGGATCCGATCCAGAGGAAATCCGGTGGCGAGATAGAGACCCCCACCCTACAAGACGGTGTCAAATTCCATAAACATTTGTCAATAATCCACCGAGATATTGAGGAACAGATTTTACGTAATCGCCGCCTCGCCGGAGGTCATTACCGGTAGTTCTTCATGGAGAGAATTCTTGTTGATGCGCCTGTATTGGATGTTCGATCTATCACCTCACAAACATTCCAATATTGGATAATCAATTGCAATCGAGAGGTAAATGCAGATTATTCACCACTACGGCTAATTATCTTTCAACCTATTAATGAGGTTGACGCTAAAGACGTCTCCAACAATGGGAAAGCGTCTCCATGTTATATTTATACAGTGACTGAGCATCCACGTACATTTCACCATTTGCACTGACTCACCTGCTGAGAATAGCCTCTAAACATGGGGTTTATGGCTTTGATCCCCTGGAACAAAGTGGTTGGAACCACGTAGGAGGATCTGCAAAGAGACAGCACACAGGAGAAATGTGATACCTCAACAAGACCGGTCTGAGAGCACAAACCTCCAACAAGGCTGGAACATCTGGAAGGGTTTGTGGAGGAGCTTTATCCTTTGCATCGTTTTAAAATTATCGGCCAAAATGATCACAATCTGGCCCCGCAGTGAGCTGGCGTCTCATCCAGGGTGTTGCCCGCCTCTCGCCCGTAGCCAGCTGGGATAAGCCGCAGCAACAGCCCTGACCCGCATCTATCACGGTTAGTCTTAGGACTGGTCAAACAATAGGAATCGTCTGCAACATTTGCACTGGACAGAAAATAACGTAAAAGAATTTACAGACGACAAAAGCACGATTATATCCTCCTCTCCATTTTGAAGAGAGCGGCATGAAAAAGGTGCCGCCTACCTATTCTTGTGCCACAGGTCTGACACGAGTTTCTGGTAGCTTTTGCAGAGTGCGGGCTTCTTGTCTGTCCTCACCATGCCGCCACATTCGAGAAAGAACTGGGTCAAGGGTGGGCTGCAGAGGAACAAAGGGACAAAGATACCATCACTCGCTCTAACACTCCACCTAATAAATATATTCATCATCATCGTCACTGCTAAGGCTGCGTATTAGTGAGAAACATACTGTATTTGATACACATCACAGTACTGCGGTTACATTTTATTTATCGAGAGCTCCTTCCTCTCCTGTGTTATTTTAAGAACATGCCACATACTGATTAAACATCGACGGTCCTTTTAAGAATCAGTATCGCATTATTCATGAAAATATGAAATACAGAAGAGGATCAATATCTGCCCGTTGTTTTCTATGAACAAACTGTGTAGTAGCTAAAAATAATTGTCTTCAGCCAGAATATCCCATTAATTTTTGAGTAAAGCCACATTTCCTGAGGGTTCAGAAACTCTGCATGCAGCAGAAAACTGTAGGACATCTGAAATAACTGGAAAGACAAGAAAAGGTGAGGTGGTGTTATCTGATAAATGCAGAGCAGACAGCAATTTTCAGGCATGAATTAAAGAATGAAATTGCATGATGAATAAGGCATAGAGCGTTCCCTTCTTTTTGACTGAAGAACAACCTGAAGGTCTCTAAATACGAGGAAACGTTCACACAGGCAGACATCAAAGGAAAGTTTCAGGACAAGTCTCTCCTCCTGCAGCAGTTTGGATACTCCTATTTTTGAGATGCGATTTAGATTGCAAATTTTAACCCAGATCTTTTCCCGTTTTGGCTTGTGTTAAGACTAGGAGTTAAATTTAAAAGCAGACCGACCCTGAGCTAGACTGCCGTCAAGGGAGGACAGGGTTTGTTGTTCAAAAAGAGAGATACAGAGTAAATACTACTGCAGGCTGGGTTCTGCAGCAAAGCCCTAATTTACAGTGTAATCACAAAGACTTTTACCCACAATGCAATAAAAATTCAGCAAAAAAAAAAAAAAACAATGCAGCAAACGTGGAAACGATAAAGACAGATGCATAAAAGAAAAGGCAGGTAGAGAAATAAAACAGAGGAAGACATTGGGGGGGTGGGGGGTGAACCAGGCTGGCAGTCAGTGAATAAAACGGCAAATGGCTGCAGTCATTTTCATAGTGAAAACAATCAGGGACACATAGGTGATGTCAGAGGGGATGCAGCGCAGACAGGTAGATCTCACCAGTTAGACAGGGCCTGCAGGGCAGCATTCATGTAGCAGGTGTTGCCTATATTCTTTAACCCCGTCAGGCCTGGGGGGGAGAAACAATACACCAGCGGGATAAATACAGGATTCATCAGGCGCTGGTACAATTTGAAGGCTGCAGGAACGCATCAAGGAGACAAATTCTTAATGTAATATTTTACAACAGGAGTTAAAGTAGTGCAACTTCATTTTGGTCATGTTGATGACTCGAGTCCAATCACAACAGCTTCCTGCTTCCTGTCCACGCCTCCTCTCTGAGAGGATGTTAGCTCTACCTCCTGATCACGTGATCTGTATCTCTGCAGATGCCCGAGTTGCACCACATGATGTTTAATGTAACTCATAGCAGGTGGTGGAGCCCGTGGGTCTCACGGCCCCGAGCCGGGCCATTATTTGCATTGCTGGATCCACTGAGACTGAAGCGTTCAGCACTGGAGTGTTAAGTCGTGGGTTCAGTCCAGGTGGCCGTCGTTCGTCGTCGGGGCAACATGTGGCTTTCTCTTGGCTGTTATCAGACACCTTTGACAGTTCTGTGTAAATCATAGCCACGCTTGTCTTATGTGTTGCAGTATTGGCTGTAGTTTTTGTGACGTTTTAGGACAAAACGGTAACAGTCTCGTCTGTAATGGAAAGCGTTATTCAACTTAAATCAGAAATAATCTGACTGCAGACTGAGGTTTAACCTGAAACTATCACTGCAATGCTAACGTTTGTTTTTTTCATCATAATTTGCTCCTAAATGTATTTGTTGACTTTAGAGCTGATGTTTGTGATAACAACTAGCATCGAGTTTACGTAAAACGTCTGCAACCCTTTAGTGATTTAGTGATAAACAGTGCATCGCTAATGATTCATCTTGTGTTTGTCAGACCTCTGGCATGCAGGTCGTCATCCTCCTCCATCTCCATGTCCAGGTCTTCACACCCTCCATGAGGGGGCACTCGCAAGGAGGTTGGGCTCTCCCGGGCCCTGCTGTCATCCTGGATGAACAGCAGAGACACACCTCAGTGCGCTACATATATGCTGTAAACATGCAGTTTAAGCCCAACTTGCCAGACAATCTAGGATACCAATACTGCATTAAATCCATACTCTGGATTTGAGCAGAATTGAATTTCTTTCAATGGCTAGTTCGTGACTGACTGGTGATTGAGAACATGAGGTTTACCTGATTGGCATTCTGAGGAGAAGGCAGCAGCCTACTGTTGGCGTGGGGGGCGTGAGGGCTAAGCTTACGCTCCAGGAAAACCTCCTTGCTGCAGGTGTAGCACCACACGCGAAGTGTGGTCAGGTTCACAGTGAGGTTGTGCCTCGTGTCCTGCAAGGAAAGAAATTATCCTCAGAATAAACATACACAAACTGATGGAAGGAAACTATTCATATGTACCCGAGAGCAGCTGATAAGGTGCGTTTTTGATCTCCAACACAACCTTCGAATTAGCATATAATAAAATGAACAAGTCGCCTTGGCTCTTATGTGTCTGCCGTCAGTCAGGCCTGCTGCATCAAACACATCAGTACTTAACTGCTAAGCAGTGAAACCAACGTAAAGTCATGTCAACGTGGCCGAAATGCATTGAGACTGATCCATCCTTGGTTGCTTGCGCGCTTGCTTCGTCACCAACCCAGCAAACTGACAACGTACCGCTATTTATAAGTCTTTGAACCTATAAGGCGTCATAGCTTTAGTGAACGTGTTTGTTGTAGATTATAGTATTTATGAGAACTATCTGCCTATTTGGTCCTTACAGCGCCCTCAAATGGTGGTCGGATTTGAACTTTGTTGACATTTGTGATCACCCGTCCCTTTAAATATACACAAATAATATCAAAATCGACGTCAGAACGGAACAGAGTTCTCAGCGGCTCAGTCGTTACTTTTCTCTAACGTAATTACTGCTCGTCAGCTAATGTTAGTTGGTTTTCAGCTTTTTTTAACAATATTTTTGAGCTGTGGTGGAGGCTGAATGCTGAAATAGTTGAGTCATTGTAACATTGTTATACGTTTGAAATGTCATGTCCCGTTTAGTTCATGACTCTGCGGAACACTGCAGGGGTCTGACCCGCTTGCAGTCCGGTCACAATCAGCTTTGTCTAAAAGAACATGTAGATTTGTACAGAAGAGTATTTATTAAACAATCTACCAATTTGTTACTCCAAACTGTTGGATTAGGCGACAGAAACGTCTTTCCCTTGGGCAACATTATTAGGAAACACAGCAAGTTTGAAAGTATTGAGAAGTAGACCAATGAGTTTGTTTTGGGAGGTTTGGAGCTCGGATTGAACTGGATGGCATCTCAGAGTCCACCGGCACCACTGCCAAGAATCTGGGCGTTTTCTGTCCTTTCATTCACAGATAAAACATATTTCAGACTGTGTTCTTTCACATTCACAGTATTTCAAAAATCAGGCACCCCCAAAAAGATGCAGAAATGTTGTCCACGCTTTTCTAACCTCCAGGGTGGATTAACGCAACTCATTACTGTCCGGCCGCCCCAACGACAGCTCATGTTCTGATAGGAACGAGACTAAGAGAGCGCATTTCCCCTGTTCTGGCATCGATGCATCGGCTTCCAGTTAGACACAAACAAACCTGTTCGTTCACTGATGGGTTGTTTGCAACTAGCTTCAAACATGCCTCAAGTACATTAAATGACCAAGAACCCCGCCTTTTTAATTTGTGCAATAAGACTGACAGTCTGAAAAACCATAATATTCCGTTTAGAACCTGAAAATGTACTACTGTGTTCAACAATTTTAAATGCTGATTAAATATGAGTTATGCTGCCCCTTTGCAGCCCTGAACAAAAGCCTGCAGCTCGTCAGGGCGACAGGTGACTGAACGCGAGCAGCCGCCAACCAGCAGACTCTGCATTATTCATCAGGGCTGCATTAGCCTCACAGCTGGGCAGCGCTGAGCTGCAGGAGGGACACCCCAGAGGCCATGAAACTCCTAGCTTTAATTATTTATGAAGGAGCGTAAACCAGCTAGGACATTAATAACAAGACACATTTATAGGTCTGAGAAGATGGCCCTACTAGCCCGCATAATGTAGCCTCCATACGGGTCATTTGTTCTTCATGCTGACTCCAGGGCTGCTAAAATGTTTAACCTTATTTTAACTTCTTCTGCGTGCGCACACACTCAGTTTCAGAGAGGATCGTGTAAAACCTGCAGAACTTTTCTTTATTGCAGCACTAGTGCAACGTTAGCATCTGCTTTGAGCTTTTGATTAAAAAGCGAGTTGGTTTTCTCCAGCCGATTCGATAAGGATGCAATGCAGGAAGGAGCGAGGAAGCCCAGGAGGTGATTTCATCAGGTGGTTTGCAGTGACTGTACAGAAACATAGGAACCTGCTCAAGGACCCAGAGGTACAGTTGGTAGTAAATTTACAATCCTATATCTGGCCTACGCTGACATTTTCTATTCGTTTTATTTGATTCAGACTGCAAACTTTCTCTTTGCAGAGATAAAGTCTTCAATGCTCTAATGACGCATGATATTCTTTCAAACAAGGTTTAAAGACAGTATCTTCTGAAAAAACACAAAGGTCGGCTGGTATGCTGCACAGACATACATCCTGAATAAACATGAATATAAACTCCAGCCGTAATATCATTTAAAAATCAATCCAGTCGACTCATTCCTCCAACCTGGGTGAATGGCTCTGCTGCTGAAGACGTCTGTCCCTTTCCAGACAAGGCCTTGCTCAGCTATGTGGATCCTAATAGGCATTTCTTTACATGAACAAAGGAAATATGCTTTTCATCTAAGCCCACTTGTCACCGATGTGCTAGCAGAACTACCTGTGAACATGGAATAGCAGGGGCAGATACTGTAACCACAGAAGTGACGGGACTGAATTTCTCCCATTTCCCCTCAGGACTGGAAATTAGTAATGAATGATCTGCCGCATAAATGGAACCAACCGTGGAGGTGGATACAAGCAGAGGTGGAGTCGTGTTCTTAAGATGCACGTGCTGCCTCTCGGATCGTGACAAGAAGCGTTTTATTTAAATGAAGCAGCGCTTGAGGCCGTTTTAGTCCAAGTCATTTCCGTCCCGTTCAAGCATGAACACCACATCAACCGATGAAGTATTTGTTTTCCAAGCGAAAAGGCATGAGCGTTGTCTGAGATGTCTCACCTGTGAGTGCACAGTGCTGTGGTCTGTGTGTGATTCTCCACAGCCCACATACGCACAGCCATTCTGGAGGAAAAGGGAACACAAAGAGCTTCAGACACAACGGAGGAATCAAAGCGTTTACACGTTGGATTCCAAAGCAACATATCTCCCATCCCGCTGTGAGCACCGTCTCACCTCCAAACACGCCCACAAATTTGGTCCTCCGACTGTACAGTCTTGACACTGGCCCTGGAAAATCATCACGACATTCAGGTTAGAATCACATAAAGGTGGGAATCAGTGGTGGGAAAAAAAAGTCAAGTCAATAACGAAAGAGAATTTGTGACTGTTGTAGATAAGTGATTAAGGTAAACCAGGCGAGTGGCATTAAATGGATGAGCTGAAGACAAATGATTCAGCCATTCTTCCCCAGTCAATGAAATGCTCAGCATTCGTGTTTACAATAGGTTCACTCACATGGGATTTCTGAATGAGCGCTTCTTTGGTGATCTCGCCGACACAGTCCAGGTGGGGGCAGTCACAGACGGGCCCGGGAGGCATCTCTCATGGGAAGCTCTGAAAGAGGAGGAGGAATGGAGGCTCATGCGCGGCAGTAAATGCACAACTTTCACTGCAGGTCAGGTGGCCACCAGAGAGCTCAGTGCTGACAAAAAACAACGCTTCAAAGTTCCAGACACTGGACAAATGATTCAGCCTATAGTAAAAGACCGCTAACCTGACAAACCTGGGTCACCGTCACACCCTCATTCAACGAGAGGCGTGATGGTGCGACACAGTTGTGAGTAAAGGGATCATAATTAAGATCAGATTTACCAGGAGTGCTGCGCATCGAAATCGGAATTAACCATATCTAGTATTCAAAAATTCAGATAAGCACT
The DNA here is from genome assembly GCF_040956055.1 of Brachionichthys hirsutus. Lineage (NCBI taxonomy): Eukaryota > Metazoa > Chordata > Actinopteri > Lophiiformes > Brachionichthyidae > Brachionichthys > Brachionichthys hirsutus. The sequence continues at coordinate 1,202,191 of NC_090911.1, read as the reverse complement.
AAAAGGGGGGGGGGGGGGTGTTCAGAGTCAAACAGTAAAAGCATCCGGAGTAACACAGCCATCTAGAAAAAAATAATAAATCACAAAGTCCAGTGGTTTCTGTCGGTTTTACTTTATAACATTTAGCTTTTCTGCAAATGTCAGAGGAGATCAGCTGAAGTGCCTTTAATGTTTGTGCATGGAAATATTTCAATTATTAAAGAAAAGCACCTCCAATCATTGAAGTTAATCACCATCAGACAAGCATACATCATAATATTAATACATAAATCATCAGCAGAGCGTGTACATGATAATTCAAGATTCAAGATTCAAGATTCAAGATACTTTATTGTCATTATGCGAGCATAATAAAATCGTGAGAAGGCCCACGGCTTAAGGCACACATCATAACAAACTAAATTCTCTCTCTTAAGAAACAATATATATACACACAGAGAGAGTGAGAATCACAGGCAGTAGTGCAAAATGGCAACAGCAACAGGGCCGGCATAAAGCGTCCCAGATCACTACAAGGGAACGACTGCTTTCACAGCTCGGGGGAAGAAGCTGTTCCTGAGCCTCGCTGTGCTGCTTCTGATTGTCCTGAACCGCCTCCCTGATGGAAGCGGGACAAACAGTCTGTGGCCCGGGTGGGTGGGGTCTGTGGCGATGCGTCTGGCCCTCCTCTGGACTCTGGAGGTGTAAACAGAGTCCAAATCAGGCAGACGGTGACCCACAATGCCCTGAGCTGTCCTCACCACCCGGGATAGGTCCTTCCTGTCCTGCGCCGTGCAGCTGCCGTACCACACGGTCGCACTGAGGCACAGGATGCTCTCTATCGTGGCCCGTTTGCAAGCAGCACAGAGGAGAGTCCAGCCCGCTTCAGCTTCCTGAGGAAGAAGAGCCGTTGCTGGGCCTTCTTCACCAGGTGTCTGGTGTTGAGTGTCCAGGAGAGGTCAGAGGAGATGTGGATGCCCAGGAATTTAATGTTCTCCACACGCTCCACTGCTTCCCCTCGTATGCACAGGGGGGCGTGTTCAGTCTTCCTGGACCTCCTGTAGTCCACTATGACCTCCTTGGTCTTGCTGGTGTTCAGAACAAGGCTGTTCTTCGAGCACCACAGCATCAGGTTCTGGACCTCCTCTCTGTAGTGGGTCTCATCGTTGTTGGAGATGTGACCCACCACGGTGGTGTCGTCAGCAAACTTCACAACCGGGTTTGTGGAGTGGATGGCAGAGCAGTCGTGGGTGAAGAGGGTGAAGAGAGCAGGGCTGAGAACGCAACCCTGGGGGGTCCCAGTGTTAATCTAGATGTGATAGCTTTACTGACTAGCAGGAGAAACGTCCTCCACACACGAGCTGCTGGTGCTCGCACGCAGAGAACATCAGAGACAAACATCTGAACGGTGACTCCATAAACGCTTTCAAACAGACACGCTCGAGGACTCTCTCGAGACAATGATCGTCTTTCACACAAATCACCTCTAGTGGGAATGCATACACAACTGAGTAATTAGTCATGTTGCAGTTCTGCAGCATGAAAAAGTACAATTTACAAATCAGAAGTTTTAATATTTTTGATGAAAGTTAAATATTTGATAAAACTCCACTACAATGAAGTATTGCAGTGTTGAAGCGCGTTTGTTTGATAGAATATATTATGAATATTGTGCATTCTAATACGCATGTTGTCTACGTGTAGAACGATCAAAGACGGGGCCGCTCCATTTCAGAGCGTGCTGCCCGTTATTCCGGCTTTGGAGGAGGACCCGAGTGTTAATCGCTTGATGACAGCATAACTCCAACCACAGTCCTCGTTGTGCTTCACATGATTCAGCACCTTCAAATCTCAACAACGTATCATAAACCGCATGACACGGCTCATCGCGGCTTCATCGGTGCTGTGGAGCTTGGCAAACAGCAGGTATGAGGAAAAGGATATCCCTCTACCCGATAGTCCTGCATTTTCAGGATTGATAATCCCGGTTCATTTCAAACGAGAGCTGAACATGATGTTGCTGTCGAGGTTCTCCATTAGCACCACGTATCCTAACAGGCCAAGCAGGAGATACGCACGAATACACGAAGCCGATCCTCAGTCACAAAGAGCGCGTTCAGTCGAGCCTCCGCCAAAGTCCGTAGTCCTCCCAGAGTCAGTGTGCTATCGTACATAATGTAGAGATACAACGATAAATACAAACAAACACGGAATCACGACGAGTAACGTTGTACTGAATATATCGGGAGAAGGATGGAGGACGACCCAGGAGAAGACACATGGACGTAGTGAGGGAGGACATGAGAGGGGCCGGTGTTGGGGAGGACGATGCAGAGGACAGGGCTAGAGGACGACCCAGGAGAAGACACATGGACGTAGTGAGGGAGGACACGAGAGCGGCTGGTGTTGGGGAGGACGATGCAAAGGACAGGGCTAGAGGACGACCCAGGAGAAGAGACATGGACGTAGTGAGGGAGGACATGAGAGTGGCTGGTGTTGGGGAGGACGATGCAAAGGACAGGACTAGAGGACGACCCAGGAGAAGACACATGGACGTAGTGAGGGAGGACATGAGAGTGGCTGGTGTTGGGGAGGACGATGCAAAGGACAGGACTAGAGGACGACCCAGGAGAAGAGACATGGACGTAGTGCGGGAGGACATGAGAGTGGCTGGTGTTGGGGAGGACGATGCAAAGGACAGGACTAGAGGACGACCCAGGAGAAGAGACATGGCCTAAACTGATGATTTTACAGCTCCGTCTCCGTTTGGCGATTGTGCAGAGATAACAAAAGAGAAATTACACACGAAAAAACTCATTGAGCATCAAAGGAGCCTCAGCTTATCACCGTGCAGCATAGCAACGATCAAAGAGATTTCATTCAGGCACAGACCAACGTTACGGGCGGGGCGGGGCTCGGACGCTGCAGAACGGTCCACTGTGGCCACCTTTAAGCGCACAATTAGCAGCACATGCTAATACCCGAAACCATATGACCTGAATAAGGGGACGCTAATGCTAGCTAGAGAGCGACTTCCTCAACCAGCTTTCAGTCCAGTGGACTTCTCAAACATCAAAGGCTTCGGCCTTGTCCGCTGCTCAAATTAAACTGTCAACCCCAAACAAGGCGCTGACAGCGTCACGGCCATTCTAGCCACCTTTCCCCGTTAACATTAGCCAGCTGGCCGTCTAAATAGTGTATTTAGTAAGATGGCTATAATTATAATAACAGGTAATTGAGCACATAAAACACGACTGTGAGCTAGAGCCTTTGCTAGCCATGTTAGCGTTCCGGGTGTTACTTGATGGCAATCCTACATCAGCTAGCTAGCTAGCTGGCTAACTGGCTAGCTAGCTAGCTAGCATCCAGACTGTTAGCGTTGACCCTTACCTGTGCTGTGAAAGGAACAGACGCTTCTCTCGCGGATCCTGACGTTCGTGACGTTTAACACACAGATCCAGTCTGTACTTGTATAAATATTTCACCCGGTAACGTTTCTCACGCACCGTCCCTGTTCCTCAGCGTGGTTGCTAACGTTACAGCTGTCTCCGCCCCTTTTCCGGGTTAAAGGTCATGTCGGTCCTCCCCGCCCTGCCCACTGTTGATAGATGTTATTTCTACTTACTTGCATGTTATACCTGTTTTGTGGTGGAATATTTAGCATTTCACATACTTTCAGAGAGAAAGCTGATTTAAAGTTCTAAAAGTTTAGTTTTCAAATACTTTTCCGATCATTCATAGTTTTCTGGAGAAACAAAAGAATGAGCTACGACCACCAAGAGTGGCTTTCAACCGCATCATTTGGGCTCGTTACATTTCTGTCAAAATTGAGATTTTAGGGAATTCCACATTATTATTAAGTCCCTGGGAATTTACTGGTTGCATTGTTGTTGTAAATGTTATTTTTACTGCTGCTTCTGTGGAACTTTATCAAGCACCAGACAGAGCAGCGCTCCAAATGTCATCGTGTACCTGCTCGACAACGACAAGGCTTTCTATTCTATTCTATTGCACGCTGACAGAACACTTGGATTGCACAACACTTATTGATATATAACATATTTATACCGATCACGTCAAAACACAATAAGAGACACTACACGCTGTTACTGATCCAGAGGTTGGCTGGTGGCGGTCCTCCCCTCCTAGGACATAAGCCAGGGACAGACAGAAGGGACAGACAGAAGGAACATGGCTGAACCTCAGCTCTGAATTTCCTCACCAACTTGTTCCTGCATAGCTTTTATTAAATGTCTAAAGTTTATAAACATCCTCTTTATTGATTACACACCTCTGAATGGGATAAAAGAACCGGGTAGAGTTAGGAAAACTAACACATCCGTCTCCATAGTGTTTGCTCTTGTGGGACAAGTTGGGTTCTGTCTTTCCCTGCTACACCTGTAAAGTGCATTGAGATAACTGTTACGATCCGGCACTATAGAAATAAGACTGAATAGAATTAAATATATTTAGCCCCTTTGTGTAAAATACTGTATGTCCCCAGTGTGACCAGAGCGCTTCCAGTCATCCCTTTTTTACATGCAGCATATCTGTATTAATGGTAATGTCCATTTGCCTTTAGTACCTGTACAGCTTGCTGGTTCTACCGTTTTCCCCATTGCCAATCAATGCATAATTAATGAAGACAAATTTTGGATTAATGATTAATTTAATCGATGTCCATCCAGCGGCGGAGCTAGACTTTTTAAAAAGGGGTGACCAATGGGTGGCAAAGGATTTTTTGCACTTTTGCCGTTTAAACTAAAGCATATTTATTGCTGTGAAGAGACTGTTTCAGATCAGACATGCGGTAATATTCTGTTTAAATAGATTTATTAAACATGTCTGAACAGTACTTTACTCATGCCGTCATTTTTACATCCACATGCAGCTTGCAAGGCCCTTAATCCAGAGGAATGACGAGATTATTCACCGTTTGTTTGCTAACTGGCCTTGTATGCGTTTCATACTTCAATCCACCGTCCGCCGTTTGGTTTATTCCTGCAGTCGCGATGGACAGACGACTGCCTGAATCCATGAAGGATGGACAGACGTCTTCATCTTTTCATGCCCAGCTGACTCAGTACTTTAACCCACTCATTCTAAAGACCAAGCCTTTGACTGAAGTTATTACCGTACATGCAAAGCCCGTTTGTGCATAAAGACGGTTCATTTAAATGACGCTCAAGATGCACCCAGTTTATTACATCTTTATTAATGAACATGGTGACAGTTCAAAATGTGATAGAACAGAAACAATCCGAGACTATTCAGTGTCATATACAGCACATCAAACTATTTGACCTCAGGCATGCGCCCTTCTACACCCATGAACTGTCGAAACACCAAGTACAGTGAAAAAACCTCCACATGTTCCCCGTTTAATTAAAGTGGTTTTAAACTGAAGCTAAATTTACTGAAAATCAAGGTGCATATTGTAAAGAAAGTACGTTAGTTCCTGTCCTCATCCAACGTTCAAGAAGCATTCCCCACTCAAGGTTTAAGACAGCCCTAAACACACTACGGCATGATTATCAACTTGACCCGAGCGGACCAAAACTTTGCACTCACAGAACTTGAATGTTCACAGCATTGCTTTTCTTTTTTTACCTTATCACTGGAGCTCTTGAATGGTCTATGTTCAGCACAAAGGATTCCTCCTTTTGGGGACAAACTACGACCGGGCCTGATTCTATGACCTAAAGCTTGCAGCATCCTCCAACACTGTGAGCGAGAAGTGAAGGCAGCAGCGTTTCAATAGTAGATTTGCACCGCACTTCAAGGCCGATTCACACCACGACAAATTTCAGAAGAAATCATGTGTTGCACCGTTTCAGCCTCCCAGCTGAGCACATTGCTAATCTGCAGCAGGTTTGCATGGCATGCAATATAACAAACCAAAGTCACTCAGACTTACCGGGATGCCTAGCATCATGAAGGACAATAGACCTAGACTACAACCTCAAACTGCATGGAACAAGTCATTCAGTCACATCATGCGGTTCATTGCTTTAGAGCTCCGGCACGTCGAAGATACAGGTAAGCATTCGTTTACATGGATAACTGGACGAAACACTTCCTTAGGTTTGGCTTACCTGCGTATTTGCAGCAGAACCTAAGGTGAAAGGTCTGGGATGTCACTGCAAAGATCAAATATATCGCACTGTTTGCCGTCAGTGAACAATGCAGACTTTTTTTTATATATACTGTATATATATATATATATATAGCCTTTCACAACAACGCTCATTCATAAACTCAATACTGAGCTAGTCAGAAGCACTTCCTCCATTATAGCATTCCACATGCTCATAAACGTATTCATGGTACAAGTCTAAGCATGTTACACTGGAGTTGATTGGTAAGACTTCGAAGCAACGGGTTGCAATAAATGGCATTTAGGAAACAAGTCGACTAGACAGCGGCACGCAGATCAGGAATTGAAAACGTTCAGCAACCACACCGACATCCTTAAACAGTTCCTACCGAATGTGAGCGCCGACATTCACTCGGTTCACAAATGCAACTGGCACGGAAATTCTACCCACACAATCTACAAAATGTCAACATGATGCAAAGTCTGAGTGTAGTCAGGACAAATCTAACACTATTCCTCTTCAGAACATTTCATACTTACCCAGGGACATGGGACAAATGACAATATTGGACAAAACGTTTTTGACTTTATCTTTTGCAGTTCAAAGCATCAAAAAGGCGGGAATCTCTGAGTCAGTTTTGTACTTACAGATAGAAGGGCTCAAATGTAGGATGGAGACTGCTTAGCCACACCCGACCCTACAACACCTACGCTCTTATACTGGATAAACACTAACAGAATGGGCACAGCAAAAAGCGAGTTTGCAAGGTTTTTATATCTAAAAAAACATCATAAACAAATTTGTACATGAGTTAGTTCGCAATTTCAAAATGGGCAAGACAAATGTTTCAATGCAATTTACCTGACTGTCCTGGAAAAAGAACAGCACAAGATATATATATACGCAACACTAAAAAAAGATATGCAACATTTCTCGCAACCATGTTTCCTGGGCAACATGTTAAGAACACTTGCTTACCGCTTCTCTACACTTGCCTGTGGAGGAGGAAGTATCCATCAAGGCAAAAATACAGTGCATACTACGTCAACGTCTGCAAACCAGGCAAAGGATTTCAAAGGAGCGCCGAAGCAACGGAGTTAAATGCATCGAGTCGCAGTGCAGATACGTCGCCTGTCTCATGACAAACATCTGTCTACGGCTGAAGTCAGGGAAAGAGAGTCAAGTCTAGCAAGGGCGCTCGTTGGTCTCAACCAATCAGGATCGCCGCACGCACACACTTTATCTAAGAGCCTTACACACAGTTGGAGAGAGACAGGACAGCACAATTCTGAATCAATCTTTTTTGGACAATGCATCCCACACACGGCTTGAATTTTTCAGAATTTAACCCCCCCACCCCATCCCACGAAAACAGAAACATACAGATGTTCATCACCCCCCCATCCCACGGAAACAAACATACGCCCCCCCCCCCCGGCCTTTGGTTTAAAACCACCCCAACTTACCAACACAGGAGGTTTCAGTTTGTTTTATTGCAAAAACACAACAGGCAATAGCATTTTTAAAACTGAGATGATTTACATGGAAATGTCTACAGTTTAATAAACAAGACTTCTAACCACATTTAATGTCAATACAGGGCTGGAATGACCATATCTAGAATTGCCTCACTAAAAACAAAGCATTTACAAGAGAAACAAAAAACAACAAAAGTAAATGAAGGGACGTGATCGCCGGGGAATCCTGCCATCTGTGTGAAACACTTTGAAACCAAGGAAATTTAAGATCTTCATCAAGGCGTCTGCATCCAAACATTTAACAAAGGATTGTTTCGACAATGTAGCATTTACTTTATGTCCACTTCACATTACTGGCCCTGTGCAAAAAAATACATAGAAGATACATTGCATGTTAACAGCGGAAACAGTGGAGTCAGCTTCCCAAATTTAAAACGTTAAAAGCCTGTGTAGGGGAGAAATAGTTCTGGTTAGGTGTGTGAAGCTGCTGCGGCCGCCGGATCCCTGTCAAACCTGGGGAAGGAAGGCCGTTAGGGCACGAAACGAGCAGGTGTTCAGTGGACGTGGAGGGAGGATTCTTATTGGGGACGTACCTGGGGGGCTTGTGGTGCTGCACCCATGGACTGAGGGTTGGCTGTGCCGTAATAAGCGGCCTGCTGCCGGTAGTACTCGGCCCAGGCAGCGCTGTAGTCTGGCTGACCTCCCGGCTGGGAGGCGGTGGCGGCTGCTGCCGGGGCTTGTGGGGCCGCTTGACCTGGGGAGATCAGCAAACCCAGGGGGGGTCACGGATATTCATATCAGGTAAAAAAAAAGAAAGAAAAAAAAACACTGACCAACAGACGGCTGGTGGGCTATTTGTAAGAAGGGGAACGAACCCAGCACCACTGTCTCTCGGTGGCAGGTCAGAAACCTTCTGACATTCTGTTGGGGGGCTGATAGAGCAGCTGCTCTACGAGAGAGCTGCTGGAAAATCACAGCCACCCTTCCACATGACCAACATTCTATGCCCCTCAGATTTCATGATCACTTGCCCTAACTCCTTAGGGGGAGCACAGCATCAAGATTTCACTCCTACAGAGAGGTGGACATGTAAATGTTCTTCAGACCGTAGAGTAGCATTACATGCAGGTAGATGCTACGGCTAAATGCTGTAAATAAAATGTAATGTACAAAACAGGATGTGCAGAAGTTTGGGCACCCTTTCAATCTCACTGATTTCAAGCATGGGGGACTCTAAACATCTGTCCACCGAGTTAAAATCTAAGGAGAAGGATAGAAGAAATGATCTGGAAGGTTTGCACCGTCTGTCTCCAGTCAGAAATGTAGCGCTGAGATGAAAGGCGACAGAAACAGTCTTTGTGAAGGAAAGGCTAAAGAAAATATCAGCAAGGCGCAGGCGAAGGATGTGAGCACGGTAACAGACAAGCCCAAGAACCACACGAACATCTGGCAGCCGATGACGCAGCCGTTCATCGCTCTACAATCCAGCGTACGTCGCACCAGGAAAAGCTCGTTGGAAGGGCGATGAGCAGAAATCCTTTCCTGAGTGTTCGTCACAAGAAGAGTCGCGTGAGGCATGAAAAAGAACATCTGGACAAGCCAGAAGCATTGTGGAAGAAAATACAGAGAATTATTGGGTCACAACAAGAGACAGACCTCTGGAACTTGGCTATTTTCATTTAAATGCACAACAATAATGTTTCTGTTGGACCAAGTAAAATTATTTCACTACTTAAATGTTTCCGTTTCCATAAGGTATAACGTGTATTATAATGCAGCCGCTGCTTCAAAGGCTCAGCAAATGACAAACCGATACGTTGATCTTAGTAACGGGTGCCCAAACGTTTGCGTACCAACTGTGTTCATTTTGTACTAAAGAACTCAATGTAGCCTGACAGACAAGCCGGTCCGAACACACGTAGATCACAAGTTCTGAGGTCTCATCCGTCTCGCTGCGGGCCGATAGACACAGCCCAGCGGAGCATCTTAGAAATTAAACCACCAGAACGGGGACAGACAGCCTCGGAGACGGATTCGTAACGAACACCCACCTTGTTTCTTGTAATACTCCTCCCAGGCTTTCGTGTAGTCCTGAGGCTGCTGACTCTGTTGACCTGCAAAGAGAAGGGAAAGATGCATCAAAGAGTCGGACGAGCTCTGGAACAAACGCGCAACATTCAACCCACATTGCTTCGACTAACTCTACAGACAATCGGCACAACTCTGCCTTCGGTGTTGGTAAAACCCAAAGTTAAGAGAAGGCGGGGTTTGTGTCGACGGCTCAGTCCTGTAGAACTCTGGAAGTGTTGCAGTCTAAACATCACAGGCGTCAAACGTCAAAGCAAGTGGATGCAGACTGAAAACGCTCCACAGCAGGCCAGCAGCGCTCAAATACCCAGACCTGAAAAGGAAGCCGACCGAGAGCCGCCTGGCTGTCGAGACCACCTGAAGCTACGTTCATATACCCGTTTTCTTGTAATATTCCCCCCAGGCCTTGGAGTACTCTGCCTGTCCACTCTGACCTGCAGCCTGTGGGTCACCCGTTAAAAAGAACGGTACTTGTAATTAGGGAATCATTCCCAGCAGTTTGTCCTCCTCCTGCCTGGATCGAGTTCTCAGCCTAAGGATGGGAGAGGAAATCTATCCTGTCCGTGGGGTAATGTGGGGGGAAAAAAAGAACGTTTGATTTCACCAAGTCAATTCAGAGAAACCAAAATCCACCCGCCTCCTGCCAGTGACCCCGGGCAGCCGTAAAGCAAATCAACCCGCCTCCTGCCAGTGACCCCGGGCAGCCGTAAAGCGAATCAACCCGCCTCCTGCCAGTGACCCCGGGCAGCCGTAAAGCGAATCCACCCGCCTCCTGCCAGTGACCCCGGGCAGCCGTAAAGCAAATCCACCCGCCTCCTGCCAGTGACCCCGGGCAACCGTAAAGCAAATCAACCCGCCTCCTGCCAGTGACCCCGGGCAGCCGTAAAGCGAATCAACCCGCCTCCTGCCAGTGACCCCGGGCAGCCGTAAAGCGAATCCACCCGCCTCCTGCCAGTGACCCCGGGCAGCCTGCGCTTTAAGGAGCAGCCTCCTGGCCCAATGAGAAGCACTTTAGTTACCTTGGCCGTTGGACTGGGTGGTGCCAGGAGCGCCACTAGTCGGGGTCATGGGGGCCTGTGGCTGCTGGCTGTACTGGGCATAGTAGGCTGCCCAGGCTGCTGCGTTGGCATCAGCTGCTGCTTTATCTGGACAAAAGGTCTGTGGTGTTAGCGTAGCAGCAACACAAGCCGATATACAGTACGGGTTACCGACTGGTTATTCCGTTCCATCGAGATGCAACAGGTACTTACTTGGATCGGGCTGCCCCTGTTGCCAGTGCGGGTAGCCATTGCCCCACCCCTGAGGCTGGTACGGGGCAGGAGGACCACTGATGAAAGCAAAGAGTCAGTCACGCCACCCAAGCCATAACTAATGAAACACCCAAAGCTGCAGGGATGAGGCACTTACTGTGGCCCCGGGGGGCCCTGGTTGTACGGTCCAGGGTTGTATGGACCCATGGGAGCACCAGGGGGGCCAGGCGGCCCTGGGGGACCGTGTGGGCCCGGGCCACCATGCGGACCGGGTGGGCCGTGTGGGCCACCCATCGGAGTGACCGGTCCCTGAAAGTAAAACGAGATCCCAGTAAAACGGCCTGAAGATGGCGCCGACCTTCACGCCCCTAAACACACCGCGCCTCACCCCAATTTTCTCCTCCACCAGCTGCCTGGCGTAGTCAATCTGTTGATGGGAGCCTCGGACGGTGAACATCTTGATGTTGGGGTCAGAGTTGGGGGGAGGATTCCTCTGGAGCTCAATCCTGGCCCCCGACTGTTGGCTGATGCCCTTGATCGTCTCCCCGCCTGAACAATTCAGACATTTACACAAACGTGTCCAAACTTCACAGCAAGCTGAGCCAACATCCAACTAACGGCTAATGCTAATGGAGGGGGGGTAACCTGCCTTTCCCAATGATGAGGCCGGTCTTCATGGTGGGGACAGTGAAGGAGAACTCCTGCAGGCCACCAGGCGGCCCCATGTTCCAGTTCCCCTGCCCGCGGCCGCGGCCCCTGCCGCCGCCGTGTCCCGGAGGCCCCCCCGCCTGGACGCTCCTCAGCAGATCCGATATAATTTCTGCTGCGTGCTGGGACTGGTCAGGCGGGCCCATGATCTGTGCTATCCGGTCCGGTTTGCTGCCGTCGTCTGCAGGGAGGGAACAATTAGAGGCCATCGCTACATTCAGGTCCCGCATCAAACCGAAACGCCTCACGGCGCTCCGGGGTTTGTGTTCGGGTCTCAGCTTTAGGGTTGGGTTATACATCAGCTCTCAGCGTGGTGCATGAGTTCTCATCATAGACCGAGTGCACCCAAAAGGACTTTGGTATCGTTCAGGGGCCCCGAGTCACTTGCCTGGCTTGAACTGGATCCTGACTCCCGTGTCACTCTGTATCTTCTTGATCATTTCTCCGTTTCTGCCGATCACAATCCCCACTGCGAACCGTGGGACTGGAACATCCAAGCCCTCTCCTCCGCCGCCACCTCCCCCTCCTCCCCCACCGCCGACTCGTGAACCGTACTCGCTCCTCTGCTCCCTGAAGCCCTGATCCCTGATCAGTTCCATCACCATCTCTGTGGCTTGCTAAAGAGAAACGAAGGTAGAGCAATTTAGTCAAACGGGCTTTCGTTTGCTGTAAAACACGGCAGGCGTTGATCACACGGCTCAGGACCAACCTGGACTTTAAAGGGTTCTCCTGAAATGCGGAGAGGCTTGTCTGCACCGGTATTTTGTGGTCCATCTTGGATCATGACCATCTTGACCCCTGCTCTTTCCTGCAGGTTGAAATAAGAATCAAACGTGGTATTAGTGCATCTACGCAAAATGTCAGACTGGTTGCCAGACTCGACGCCCCTGCGACTCAAACACCAACCTGAAGGCTTTTGATGGTCTCCCCTCCCTTCCCAATGACGAGTCCAGCTTTAGAAGCAGGGACCATTATCTCCTGGACAGTCATTCCCGGGCCGTCGTTGTGGTTGAACGCTGGAGCCGGACGTCCCTTCTCAACTATTTCTGTCAGTAGCCTCTTTGCAGCCCTGATGTGAGGAAAAAAAAAAAAACATTTCATAAAGCATGAACGTTCAATCAGGACCATGTTTCCCTTCACCGATAAAACTAAAAACATCAATGCAAGCAAATTAAATGAAACGACAGCTAAAAAATATTTCTAAAAAGGACAGTGCTGGATCTGAAGAGACAGAAATGAATTCCAATACGCCACACGGGGAAACTAAACAGGACAACACTTACTGGATGGAATCTGGCCCCCCCGTCAGCGTGACCGATCGGTCTGGCATCCCTCCACTGTCTACAACAGAGCAAGGCTGGTTAAACCTCAGGCTAAGAAGGTGGTGACATCAGCAACGGATCCAACCTTACCAGGGGAAATCTGTATTTTACATCCAGACTCCTGCTGCAGGCGGGATATTTGTTCTCCTCCTCTTCCAATAACTTCAAGAAAGAAAAAGAAAAAGTGCATTAGTCCAAGAATATTACCGAGCTAACGATGAAACTGTGCAGCATCCGAGAGGAAACTTACTGAATCCAACCATACCATCAGGAACCTTGAACTCCTCTGATATTGACCTGAGAGGAACAAATTTATTTGACTGAAATAAGAACCACATGTGAAAAAAGAAAAATATTTATTCTAAACTAGAATATTTACCGCGGTGGGCCACCCATTCCTCCCATCCCCGAGAACGCTGGGAAACACATCACAGGACATTAGAAAATATATTTACAAGTACACAGAATTTCTGACGATTCCAATTTTAGGCAAGCGGTAACCCAAATTTCCAACTAAACCATCGGGTCACTTACCTTCATTTGTAGCAACTTTCTTTGTCTCGGGTTGGTCTGTGACAACATGACATAACAGCCAGCATAAGTATCTCCTTTTATACCTAGAATTACATCAATGTCCAAGCAAACACCACAGCCTCATATCTGATGAACTCCAGAAAAACACGTAACGTCTCGGGCAGGACTGGGCCCAGGGAAAGCAAGCAGAACGCGCCACACAGCTGCCTGACTGAGCCAAAGAGAAGCGACGACGATGAACGGGCTCGATCAAGAACAGATCTGACAGGCGGTTTAAGGCAAGGCTCTTCTACAAGTTTAATTTTAATATTAAAGACTGAATGCTGCACACAGCAGACAATAAATGTTCTTAAATTCAAACTATTGCTATGATTGCAATTCAGCCTTTACTTGGGGGGGGGGGGGGGGGGTTCCTGATACAAACACTAAACATAAAAACATTGAAATCAACATTATCTCTAGTGTTGGGACTCATTACACATTAGTCACACAAAGATTTAACACTTTGCTCGTAGGAATGCGCGTCAGATCGGTGAAATGTGTTCCTTTGGATTAAGGAGAGGCAGCAATGACGACAAATAAAATAATCTTCATTAACATGCAGTAACTGATAAACAGCATGAAGTTAACTCGAGGAATGTATAGCAATATTCATTTAGCGTTAATACAATTACAATTTAATGAAGAATATTTCAAAAGGTAATTATAATTTAGCATAAAATTACAATGAAACACACAGGCAATCACTAACTACTAAGACTTGCATTGAATCGATTTGAGTCACTGACCGATATTCAGGTTAGGCATGGGAAAATACCCACCAGCGTCCTCCAAGGGCCTTTTCTGGCCTCCGTAGCCGAACTCGTTGCTCGAGGGTGCCGCAACGCCATCGCCGCCAATTTTCGCTGCAATCTGTTACAAAGAAGAATATAAATTGGTGAATAAGTTTCGATGATTTGTTCGCAGCTCATTTCGCGGTCGGTCAGACACGCTGGCTGCGGCCTACACGCGTACGGGCGTCGGGCCCAACAAAGGAACGCGAACATTCCCACTTCGTCTACACGAAGGAACTAAATGAACGGCTGCTGAGGCAAATATAAACGTGAACAATTGTATAATTTATTACGTACAACGAGCAAGAATCACTTCTGAATCCGGTTTCATTTTGTGACGTATCACTGCCGATTATTCCCCAACCCGTCGCTCCTTGTTTTATCTTAGCCAGACATGCTGCTCTACGTCACGCTCAAACATTTTTCAGGTTAAAACGCAATAACTGTTAGTAATGGCGAGTTCTTACCTGTCGTGCTCGCTGCAGAGCGTCTTTAAAAGCATCGTTCATGCCGCCACCAGCGTTCGAGGACGGGGGAGCCACGCTACTGTAGTCAGCCATGTCTGCTACTCTCTGCTTTCTCCTCTTCGACGCAACAAGATGGCGGGTCACAGTGACAGGAAGTGGGGGGGGGGGGCTCGCGGTCAAACGACGTATCGCGATAACAGTCACAACATCTCGAAATAAGTGAACCCAAGTAACCATTTTCCGACATTCAATAAAGTTAAATTAATTAAAGTTAAATTAATGGAAATAGTTCGAACAGCTGTCGGTACTAAATAGATTATGTTATTGTCAATAATTATTTCAGGGGAAGAGCATTCACTGTTGCCATCCTTATTTATCAGGCAGACAGTACTCTGTCTCACCGAAAGGGGGCGAACAAGAGCACACAGGCTCACGTTACTGCCGTTCATTTACGCAGAGAAGTAGTGCTTCAATTTTCAATTGAGCAGCCGTTTATTCTAAAACAAATGCTCCAAATGAAAGCTAAACATGGTTTATATTATATCTAACATAAAAAAGTTAACAAAACAAGACTACTAATCAAAAATGGATTTATTTAATAAAATAATACTGGAGTTTAAAGATCTGCTTCAAACATCAGGCCAGCAAATAACCCACTCTTTTGTCAGGCAAGTAGGCAACTTATTTAATTGGAAATATGCCGTTCTGTCTGGCTCATAAGTGTGTAAATCTGACTAATGTCAGTGCCTCACCAGCCATGAACCTCACTGCACTTCACTGGACTCGTCATGTTTCCACTTTATCCTTGCAAGATAAGATCTCTTTTTTTTTCAACTTTAATCTTTCAGAGAATAGAGAAAAATCCTGATTCAAATTTGTATAATTGCAGGTTGTATTTAAATGAATGCAAATACAGGAGGAAATCAGAGCGGAAGTGGAAGATGAGAGGACGGTGAAACACTTAGCAATGAGGCAGCAGGGAGCATGGACCGAGTGGGACCAGGTGAGAGAGCGAAACATTGCTTGGAATGACCTCTGGACAATGCAAAAAAACAAACAAATCTCTGCTCACAATTACTGAGATCACTTTAAAACCATCAACAACTGTGGTAAGGCGGGCCCAGTCATTAATATCGTTCCCTTTGCTAAAGACAGGAGGGGTTGCTATGTGCTGCTCCAGGCCTGCAAATTCCACCCTACATCACAGAGACAGCGTTGCGTCCTGACATTGTCCTGTGGTCAGACTCGTCATAGCAGGTCATGATGGAGCTCACGGTAGCATGGGAGGAGCGAATGGAGGAGGCCCATGAGAGGAAGAGGGTGAGGATGGACGATGTGTAAAGACCCGAAGCATCCCCTGATGATGTGCCCTGGCCTTGCACTCTCAAAGGATGCACCAGAGAAGTGCTACAGAGTTATTTTGTAATGAAAATACATATTCCTTTAATTTGTACATCACTTTTGTAAATGTGGGCAAGAACATGCCAACATTTTCAGATTCATCTGAGCTCAATATCCCCAAGCCGTCGTTGATTGTTGTTCATTGTAGCTAAACTCTACTGTTCCAATCATGAGTACTGTCCTATTCAAATACATGAAGTTATCATAACACTCTACAATATAGCACCTGTTTTCATTTAATAAAAACAATCAAGTCAAAGAAACTGTCCAGGCTTTTAGAATAGATAGTGGCGCAGTGGTAAGCGCTGTTGCCTCACAGCAAGGGGGTCGCGGGTTCAAATCCGACTTGTGGCCTTTCTGCGAGGAGTTTGCATGTTCTCTCCGGGTTCTCCCTGTGTCTGCATGGATTCTCTCAGGGTTCTCTCCGGGTTCTCCGGCTTCCTCCCACCACTAAAAACATGCAGCCTAGGCGTATTGGTGACACTAAATTGCCCGTAGGTGTGAGTGTGTGTGTTGCCCTGCGATGAACTGGCGGCTTGTCCAGGGTGTCCCCCCCGCCTCTGAGATAGGCTCCGGCTTGATCCGGTAACGGACAAAGCGGTTGGGAAATGAATGAATGAATAATGTGAAATACGATGTCTAATGAAATATAGTATTGTTTGTACAGTTCGTACTAAAAAAACACTTCCTCCTTTACACAGCCCTGTTGTGAGCAGACAATTCATAAACTCATTTACATGAGAAATTCAATACCACGAATCAGCATTTAGGGAGGGGTGTTAAATTTAAAATCTTCTGCATCTCTCTTGGTCGGTTTACAGAAGCTACAGACGTATCAAAGATTGATCCTCGTTTAGGGCACAGTTCAATACACAGAGAAGAGCAACTGCTTTCACAATCAAGACCCCAACGACGAAAACAGATTTTCAAATTGTCTAGTCAACGTGTAGTTGATCAGAGCACACGGAACAGCCCTGATGAAGCTGGCCCCCATTCCGTCATAGTATCCTCTAATTCCACGTCCTTCGTATATCCCTAGAAGTCTCCGTATTACCCCTGCGGCTGGTCGGGAATCCGAGCAGAAAGCTGGAAGAGAGGTTGCAGAGTTATTGCGTATATCTCACGCGTGTGTGTCAGGAAAAAGCAACAAGGTTTACCTTGTGCCTGCTGCTGAGTCCTGATCACTGCCAGTGGATAGCTGGTCACTTGTCCAGAAGCAAAAGCCACAAAACTGAAGAAAAATAGTTTGGTGTCGCTGTTGTAGGCCGGATCGCTCTTTGCCCAGTTCATGATGGACTACAGTGAGAAGTACAGTTAAAAACCTCCAGATAGATTTCAGCGGATCTTCCTGCGTCGTCATCATGTCTGACCTGATGAACGGCACACTCCACACCGGCGTAGGGGATCATGCAGAGAATGCTCGGCGTGAATCCTCTGTAAAAGGATGAAATCGACTCCTGTCTGTAAATGGATCGGGCGTACAGCATAACGCCGCTGTAGGTGCCAGCCTGCTGCAGGTTCAGCCTCACCTTCAGCACCTGGAAGGACGACAAGAGGGCGGAGACGGCTGGAAGAAGCATTTTATGATAACATTTTTAGAATGAAGAGATCATTTCAGACATTAGATTTATTTTTAATACGCGACGCTCTGATGCCTCTGCTCTCAGGTTCACCTGGACAAAGTCCAGCTTCCTCGCCAGACTGTGTCTTTGCTTGCCTCGTTCTGTCCGATCAATGACTATCTGTTTTTTTCTCTCGATTTTCCTGTTTCTTCAGTTTTCTTGATAATGGGACGTAAATCATATCCGTAAAGAATTAAAGCGAGATATCGGTGTGAAGTTGTGTTTTCATTATTTGAATACCGGTACAGTATTATTATACAGCATCTCAAACGTTTTTATGCATCAGTTGTCTTCATGATGACTGCATTAGACAGCTGAGTTCTTCTTCAAAATGTTGTTTGTTTGCAGTCTCATACTATAAGATCGTAATTAGAATCCAATTCTCCATTTTAACAACATTCAATTGTTACAACGTTAAAAATCCCAATAAACTAAAAAAGCAGAGTGCAGACGTCCGCCGAGCACCTCAGGTTCCCTATACTGTGACTCACACCAAGAATAATGGCCCTGCAGTTATTCATTCTCTGTAGTTTTAGATTCCTTAACCATGAACAAACCTTTAACAATTGGATTCATGTTGATATCATTATTAGTTTAGAAGTTATTCACAAAAAGAACACTTTCAGTAATGGTGGTTTCTTCTGGATCTAGATCCAGAGCTTTAGAAAATGCAACAAATCCGTTTGTCCACTCCTAATTAGTAAAAACACAACCTCCTTATAAGAGAGACATTATTGCAAGCGTCCAAAAACAAAATTGTTTCGTTGTGAGGAATTGACTCAGCTATAAGATGATGCTTGCTAGAAATCTCTGTAATATTAAATGCCCAGTAATAACAAGAGAGGGCAGTATTAACAAGAGAGGGCAGTAATAACAAGAGAGGGCAGTAATAACAAGGCAGGGCAGTAATAACAAGAGAGGGCAGTAATAACAAGGCAGGGCAGTAATAACAAGATAGGGCAGTAATAACAAGGCAGGGCAGTAATAACAAGACAGGGCAGTAATAACAAGAGAGGGCAGTAATAGCAAGGCAGGGCAGTATAACAAGGCAGAGCAGTAATAACAAGGCAGAGCAATAATAACAAGAGAGGGCAGTAATAACAAGCGAGGGCAGTAATAGCAAGGCAGAGCAGTAATAACAAGGCAGGGCAGTAATATCAAGGCAGAGCAGTAATAACAAGGCAGGGCAGTAATAACAAGGCAGGGCAGTAATAACAAGGCAGGGCAGTAATAATAAGAGAGGGCAGTAATAACAAGGCAGGGCAGTAATAACAAGGCAGGGCAGTAATAACAAGGCAGGGCAGTAATAACAAGAGAGGGCAGTAATAACAAGGCAGGGCAGTAATAACAAGGCAGGGCAGTAATAACAAGGCAGAGCAGTAATAACAAGGCAGGGCAGTAATAACAAGAGAGGGCAGTAATAACAAGAGAGGGCAGTAATAACAAGGCAGGGCAGTAATAACAAAAGAGAGCAGTAATAACAAGGCAGGGCAGTAATAACAAAAGAGAGCAGTAATAACAAGGCAGAGCAGTAATAACAAGGCAGGGCAGTAATATCAAGAGAGGGCAGTAATAACAAGGCAGGGCAGTAATAACAAGAGAGGGCAGTAATAACAAGGCAGGGCACTAATACGAAAGCATTCAGACCTGCCACTGATCTCTGGTACCTCTAAAGGGTAGAAAGCAGCGTGAGCCACGGCACCGGACACGCAACCCAAGCCAAAGCGCTGCTGGACCGTCAGGTTCTCCTGTGTTCTGCTTTGGGTGGAAACCCTCATCTGGACAAAGAAGAGGAGCTGCTCAAGCACGAATAGGAACCCAGCATCAATAATTAGAGTCTGTCTGTCACTCTGTGCCTCACCTGGGCGTAGATGAGACACTGGAGCGTCGACTGCGGCGTTCCTTTCAGCACGTTGACGGCGTTGCCCTGCCACATTGATCGTAAGCCACCTGCCTTCATCTCCCGAAAGCCTTGAGAGAAGGCCCTCGATCCATACACCTATGGAGCAGAATGGGAGAACGGCCAGTGGTTCACCTCCTGGGGTCTGTTTCATAAAGCGCCACCAGGCGCGTAGCTGACCTGGAGCTGTGTCTTCAGGCGGTCGATGGGTGCCGTCAGACTTCGGGAAACTGCATCAGCCAGGCCTGCGGCAAGAACGAACGTCCTCCACTGACCCAGACTGGACTCCTCGGGGAACTCGATGGGCATCGCGCGACTCTCGCCCACGTCGAAAACCTGCAGAAGGTTAACCGTCCTTTCATCCTAGTGTCGTTGCTCACGTATCAGGCATCACACTTCAGGCACGCCATCAGATTGTCCCACCAGATTGTGTTTCCATGACGATACCAGCTCCCCAATGTTGTCCACGGGGTTAAGGATGACATAGTGCAGGAATTCAGCCCAGTCCACAGTCAGCGAGCTGTCCTTATCCATCCTGGCGTCCGCAACAAAACAGCAGATCAGCCGAGTTTGCTTTGCACTTTACAAAAAGGTCCTCAAGGTTGGTGACTCTGACTTTATTGAACAGTAGCAAATACGTCATTCAAAGTTCTTTTTTTTATTTATTTTTGTGTAGCCATTGTGTCCACAAGCCTCAAATGAAACGCTCTTGAATTAATAATTATATCACGCACGATAGTCTGTGTAGCCATGTGAGTGATATTTGATATTGCAAGGAAACACGCGTTTGAAAATTAGAAGTGTGTGAAACGTGCAACGTAAATCGGCGTCGGTTTAAACACGACTATAAATCCATGCTGGAGTGGGAAAGCAAAAGCTCTTACATTTGAATAATTTGCTTTGCGTTCGGCTTTGATATGACCACTCCTAACTCCTTAAACAGACATATGATGTCATCCTGGTCAATCACTCCTGATCAGAGAAGAATTGCACATGGATTACACATGGATTACACATGGATTACACATGGATTACACATGGATTACACGTACACACGCGTACACAAGCATCAGACTGTACTGCACATTTCTGGGAGGCGATACTGCAAACTCTCCGAGTGCAAGGGTCGCAGCCTGTTGTCACCTGCTTGCCATAAACAAGCTTTATGAATGCCTGTTTTTTCTCGTGTGACCTTAGAACACAGTTTATTGCTATAGAGCTAGCATCGTTTATAATAAATAAGTCCTGTCTTCCTAATGCCAACATGTCGTCGCGTTTATTCATCAAGCTATTGCACTATTTTACACGCTTCCTTCTGTGACCGCTCACCACACTTGTTCTTGTCAAGGTCGTGGAAGTGAATTTTCCATCTGCTCTCTCTGTCCATCATGTAGCTGAGGAACTCTTTGTAATCCAACAGGCCGTCTTTGTCTTTGTCATAAGCATGAATGATATTCTAGGAAGGAAAAGTTCAATGAAGAATGTTTCAAGAATGACAGAAACAACCTGGAACCGGGTGAGGGACGGTAAAGCTCACATTACCTGGGCCTTGCCTTCCGCTGAGACGATGCCATGCTTCCTCATTTCACTATGCAGCTCCGATACTGAGATGAAACCATCCTTGTCCCGGTCCAGTTTATCAAACAAGCCACGGAACTGATCCATGTTTGAATTAGACACAAAAAAAATATACTGCGTAAAGACGATCCCTCACTTCGACGCGGTTGTTTGAAGAGGAGAAACGCTGCATTGGTATTCATCGGGGTTCTGGACCTGCAGCTCTGGAAGACGCTGACTCATGGGCAGAGCTCAGAGGCAAACCCAGACAGCAGGTGGCGCTGTTTCCACTAATCCGTCAGACTCAACCCATTTACATGTTGATCTGGATAAACATCAAAAGGTTCTAAATTGTTCTTGGTATCTTTAAACAAATGGCGTTTTCATGAACATCGATCAATAATCAACCGATATATTGAGGAACACATTTTGACTGCAATGTTATCAAGAAATGCAGCGATCCATAATCCAGCATCTTCTCTGGATCGTCACCAAAATGTTCTAAACCGTTCTGGAACGATCCCCTGAACGTCTGATCAGAATCCGACCAGAACATTTTGAGTTATCTCCCAGACAGACAGAAGAACAAACCAAAACAGGACAAATAGGAAGACTAAGAGTTCTTATCCCCCCCCCCCCCACACACACACACACACACACTATGGACAATGCGTTAATCATTAATGCATCATTTGTAGCTTTTACTTCATTCAGGACATGCATGCGCGTGTGTGAATTTTGTGAAATGGTTGGGGGGGCACCGGATTATCCCGGTGCCCCCCCCCCCCCCCCCCCCCCCCCCCCCCGGCAGAACAGCTGACCGGATCGGCTTCACGTCTCGTGTTGAACTTGACGTTGGCGCTGCGGATCAGGAGGAGCTGCGTCTATTTAAAGACAGTCCGGATCAACAGCAGGAGGTCCGCGGCGTTGACCCCCCCCCCTCCTCGGGGGTCCGTCCGTCCGTCCAGAGCCCCGTCCAGCCCGCTCGTCTCATTCCTCCACCCCCCCCGTGAACGATGGGCAAGGATTACTACAACACGCTGGGGATCCCGAGAGGAGCGACGGACGACGACGTGAAGAAAGCCTACCGGAAGCAGGCGCTGAAATGGCATCCGGACAAAAACACGTCCGCAGCCGCCGAGGAGAGATTCAAAGAGGTCGCCGAGGCCTACGAAGTCCTCAGCGACCCCAAGAAGAGAGACGTTTACGATCAGTACGGAGAGGAAGGTAATGTCTTGGTTCACAGCTGGCTGTCAAGGCGGCCAGCAAAACAGAAAACAGCTGTTCAGCAAAATATAAGGTCTCCAGTGCGTTATTACAGGGTTATTACCCCAGTGATTATAGATGCCTTAATGTGTAGATGAGTCCTGTAGTACTTCATTAATATGAAGGTGTGTTATTACGGGGTTATTACCCCAGTGATTATAGATGCCTTAATGTGTAGATCAGTCCGGTAGTACATTAATATGAAGGTGTGTTATTACAGGGTTATTACCCCAGTGATTATAGATGCCTTAATGTGTAGATCAGTCCTGTAGTACATTAATATGAAGGTGTGTTATTACAGGGTTATTACCCCAGTGATTATAGATGCCTTAATGTGTAGATTAGTCCTGTAGTACTTCATTAATATGAAGGTGTGATATTACAGGGTTATTACCCCAGTGATTATAGATGCCTTAATGTGTAGATTAGTCCGGTAGTACATTAATATGAAGGTGTTATTACAGGGTTATTACCCCAGTGATTATAGATGCCTTAATGTGTAGATCAGTCCTGTAGTACTTCATTAATATGAAGGTGTTATTACAGGGTTATTACCCCAGTGATTATAGATGCCTTAATGTGTAGATCAGTCCTGTAGTACATTAATATGAAGGTGCATTATTACAGGGTTATTACCCCAGTGATTATAGATGCCTTAATGTGTAGATCAGTCCTGTAGTACTTCATTAATATGAAGGTGTGATATTACAGGGTTATTACCCCAGTGATTATAGATGCCTTAATGTGTAGATCAGTCCGGTAGTACATTAATATGAAGGTGCATTATTACAGGGTTATTACCCCAGTGATTATAGATGCCTTAATGTGTAGATCAGTCCTGTAGTACATTAATATGAAGGTGTGTTATTACAGGGTTATTACCCCAGTGATTATAGATGCCTTAATGTGTAGATCAGTCCTGTAGTACATTAATATGAAGGTGCATTATTACAGGGTTATTACCCCAGTGATTATAGATGCCTTAATGTGTAGATCAGTCCTGTAGTACTTCATTAATATGAAGGTGTGATATTACAGGGTTATTACCCCAGTGATTATAGATGCCTTAATGTGTAGATCAGTCCGGTAGTACATTAATATGAAGGTGCATTATTACAGGGTTATTACCCCAGTGATTATAGATGCCTTAATGTGTAGATCAGTCCTGTAGTACATTAATATGAAGGTGTGTTATTACAGGGTTATTACCCCAGTGATTATAGATGCCTTAATGTGTAGATCAGTCCTGTAGTACATTAATATGAAGGTGTGTTATTACAGGGTTATTACCCCAGTGATTATAGATGCCTTAATGTGTAGATCAGTCCGGTTGTACATTAATATGAAGGTGCGTTATTACAGGGTTATTACCCCAGTGATTATAGATGCCTTAATGTGTAGATCAGTCCTGTAGTACATTAATATGAAGGTGCATTATTACAGGGTTATTACCCCAGTGATTATAGATGCCTTAATGTGTAGATCAGTCCTGTAGTACATTAATATGAAGGTGTTATTACAGGGTTATTACCCCAGTGATTATAGATGCCTTAATGTGTAGATCAGTCCTGTAGTACATTAATATGAAGGTGCGTTAATACAGGGTTATTACACCAGTGATTATAGATGCCTTAATGTGTAGATCAGTCCGGTAGGACATTAATATGAAGGTGCATTATTACAGGGTTATTACCCCAGTGATTATAGATGCCTTAATGTGTAGATGAGTCCTGTACTACTTCATTAATATGAAGGTGTGTTATTACAGGGTTATTACCCCAGTGATTATAGATGCCTTAATGTGTAGATCAGTCCTGTAGTACTTCATTAATATGAAGGTGCGTTATTACAGGGTTATTACCCCAGTGATTATAGATGCCTTAATGTGTAGATCAGTCCTGTAGTACTTCATTAATATGAAGGTGCGTTATTACAGGGTTATTACCCCAGTGATTATAGATGCCTTAATGTGTAGATCAGTCCTGTAGTACATTAATATGAAGGTGTTATTACAGGCTTATTACCCCAGTGATTATAGATGCCTTAATGTGTAGATCAGTCCTGTAGTACATTAATATGAAGGTGTTATTACAGGCTTATTACCCCAGTGATTATAGATGCCTTAATGTGTAGATCAGTCCTGTAGTACATTAATATGAAGGTGTTATTACAGGGTTATTACCACAGTGATTATAGATGCCTTAATGTGTAGATCAGTCCGGTAGTACATTAATATGAAGTCCAGATGGTGATGAGTGGGAAGAGAATCAGCTCTGACGGTGTCATATTGTGCGTTTCTTTAGTCACTGTTCACTGCCCCCCCCCCCCCCCCAGAAGCCTGTGCATGAATAGCTTGCAATATGACTCCTTTAAAGGCTTCATGAAGCCTGGAGCGGAGAGAGCATGCAGATCCAAACCCACAACCTTATTATAACATTATATTCTGTAAAACCTGATTTAACAAAGACTCATCTTCCAGACTGATGACAATGATGATACCCCCCCCCTCAAATTGTTTTTACTAAACTTAATATCAGAACTCATTTATTTATTTGATCACTTATGACATTTCCCTGCAGCTCTTCAGATGTTATTTTATTGGACAAATACTCCAAAAATAAATTATATCCACTCCACGAGGAGGAATGTGCATAAAACAAATCAATAAACCCAAATGTCACGTAATCAGCTACAAGCTGCAGGTGATAACCGATGCATCTCATATTTATTGATTGCTGAATTTGTAATTCTGTCATTAATAAACATCATATCTGGAATAAGGTCCTCTCGCTGATTGTGAGTGGAGACGATAACGGGTGAATGTCTTCTGTGGCAGGTCTTAAAGGAGGGAACGGGCCCGCTGGCGAGGGACAGGCCTTCAGCTACACCTTCCACGGTGACCCTCACGCCACCTTCGCCACATTCTTCGGGGGTTCAAACCCCTTCGATATCTTCTTTGGACGGAAAAACAACGGCAGAGACGACGAGGACATGGAAGTAGAAGGAAATGACCCTTTTGGCTCTTTCACCGGCTTCAACCTCAACGGCTTCCCCCGGGACGGGCTCGGCGGGCAGCAGCGGCGGAAGCAGGACCCGGCCATCGTGCACGAGCTGAGGGTCTCCCTGGAGGAGGTCTTCCACGGCTGCACCAAGAGGATGAAAATCTCCCGGAAAAGACTCAATCCAGACGGCAGGACCATGCGGGCGGAGGACAAGATCCTCGCCATCGAGATCAAACGCGGCTGGAAGGAGGGCACCAAGATCACGTTCCCTCGAGAGGGAGACGAGTCGGCCGGCAGCATTCCCGCTGACATCGTCTTTGTCATCAAGGACAAACCACACCCCCACTTTAGACGAGAGGGCTCCAACATCGTGTATCCCGTGCGCGTGAGCTTACGACAGGTGAGGCGCGTTCTATTAATAGAGTCCGATCAATGGATCGGTCACACGCAGCGAGCTGAGCGTGGACGAGCGAATCTTTGAGCTGCACGCTGTGGCGATGCACTTACATAATCCAGATCATCAACACACACACACACACACACACACACACAGCACGAAGATGCGTTTGTGTGTTCCTCCTGCTCTCAGAGGGAGATCTCACTGCCTCGCATTTCGATCAGGCACGCGAGCCTCTCTCGCTCTTCCAGAGCTGTCCTGTGGATTGAACAGGCTTCACCTGGAAGACGAGAAAACGAGGGAACACTCTCGAATCAGAAAGCCCCCTGAAGCCCCCCCCCTCCCCGTCCTTGAACAGAATGATTCCAAGCAGCCGTCGTCCCCTGGCGAGGTTTCCGGTCATTTCGTGTGCAGGCCGCAGCTGAATTGGGCTCAATTGTTTAAAAACAGGAATTCTGAGAAATAGAAAAGCGTTAATTCCTTAAATAATTCATTTGCTGATATGCTAGAATGTTTTTCGTATAAGAGGAGGAACATTCGCTCACGGTTCAGCGTAATCCTCCCTGATTCTCGCCTCTATTTCCTGTCGTTTCAGTCGTTGTGCGGATGCTCGGTTACCGTTTCCACGATAGATGGGAAGACGTGCAACATGAAGATAACGGACGTCGTCAAGCCCGGCATGAGAAAGACCGTCGCCGGACAGGGTCTCCCCCTCCCCAAAAACCCCGAGCAAAGGGGGGATCTGGTGGTGGAGTTTGACGTTAACTTTCCTGACGCGCTGCCCGGAAACGCCAAGGACGTCCTGAAGCGGCATTTACCGACCTAGGATGAAGGAGCTCATCCCACTCATCCTCGTTACCATGACGCGCTCACACAAACGCAGGCGCAAGGACGGTTCTACCAGTTCACAGATGGACCTCCCACTCGCCAATGTGCAGTTTCTATTTCTGAGCTCGCTGTGTGTGTGTTTTCATAAATATCATGCATGCTGACCCAAGAGCAAGATTCTGATCGCTGATAAGTACAAGCTTTAGTGTCTGGGGGTTTGTCAGAATCCTTCATCTTCTGGTTTTTGTCATTCGGAAATATTAGGAAGCGAATGAGTCTTCTCCTTCTTCTTCTTCCTCTTCCTCGTCTTCTCCTTCTTCTTCTTTATTGAGATTTTTACGGGCTTAATTACTGACAGGAATTTACTGTCACTTGTTTTTGTCATGGAATCAATGACTTGATTCAGACGCTGTCGTGGAGAGAATGGATGAACACGCGCAACCGCAACGTTGTGTGCGTGCGTGTGCGTGCGTGCATGTGTGTGAGTGCGTGTGCTTTAGAGGCTGATGTGAAAAACGCATAATTTTCACAATAAATATTTCCATACGAAGCGATGACTGTTTCATTTTGTTCGGATCCTCCTCCAGTCACGAGTTGTGTTACTGTAAAACTTGACATCCCGACTGAATGCAGTACTTACTAAACGTGTAAACTATGAATGTGTAAATATAGATGTCTGATGTTCAGCTGCTGGAGATCAGCTGCCAGAAACAGAGGCAGTTACATTTTCCACCAGGGGGCGCCACATCACTCATCGTGAAGTTGAGTGCCGTTAAAACGGAACCATTTGTGTTTGTGCTCCATGAAAGACGTAATTACTAGTATCACAGTAATCTAGTACCACAGTAATCTAGTATCACAGTAAACTAGTATCACAGTAAACTAGTATCACAGTAATCCAGTACCACAGTAATCTAGTGTGACCGGTGGACTTCTGCGTTGTGTAATTTCGTGCAGCGTGTGATGCAGGAAGGAGCCACGGGATACAGCGGGAACCTTTGGAGGCACTCTCCGTTTAATCTGGTTGACATATAAAATAAAACATCAATATGCGTCGCTAGCATACGATCCGGCCCAAACTAAAGGGGGAGAAGACATGCAACAGTTAGCATCTCCCCACACTTACTTCACACACACAAGGTATTGGGGACGACTGACCTCTTCCGCGATCAGATACGAAAAGGGAAGAGGCAGCGGGAGAACTCAGTATTTATAACAGACACACAGACACACGAAGAAGAAATAAAACCATAGAAGAAGGAGCTGGAGGACCTGAAGTCTGCACGCATATGACACACCAGGTATAATAGAAACATGACACACGGACAATTTTGTGTAATTATAAACACTTATTAATGAACCGGTTACATTCGCCCCCCAGAATTCCACAAAATACCAAAAACACATCACTGGTTGCCAAAAACAAAAAGTGGTGCCTTTTACACCACAGGACGACAACCATTCACAATGTGCATAAAACATGAGGAATATTCCCGAGTAGCAAGTGACTGGTTACAACTCACACCAAGTCACAATCAAAAAAAAAGAAGGGCGCCTCACAACCTAAACAGTTATAACCGGAAAATTAACCCTTTCCGGGGCAAACATAGACTCCACTTGAGTCATTGACTCGATCAATCGACAGACCGGTTTGACAATCCTGCCAAAGCGCGTGGTAAGGTAGCGGCCGAGATCAGTGGCTCGGGGCCCGTCAGGGGGATCGTTCAACTCAACATGGGAGACCAAAGGGACACTAGCAAGCCCAACGGAGGAATCACACGACAGGTCCCCCACTTCATCGGGTGACTGCCGCTGAACCCATGACGAGGTACGGTCAA
Source organism: Brachionichthys hirsutus (assembly GCF_040956055.1). NCBI lineage: Eukaryota > Metazoa > Chordata > Actinopteri > Lophiiformes > Brachionichthyidae > Brachionichthys > Brachionichthys hirsutus. The sequence continues at coordinate 1,173,623 of NC_090911.1, read as the reverse complement.
CACTGGACACAACATCACTCGGAGGGGCACTGGGCAAGGATGACACAGCCTCTTCATCGACTACCGAGACATCAGGCCCCTCTGAGGCAACGGCGACATCGGTGACAGGCTGAGCCTCAGTCGCATCCAGCGAGACATCTAATGGCAGGAAGTTGACCTGGAGGAGTAAGTTCCGATGCACAGTCTTCTCATTGCCTGCTTGGTCTCTGATCTTGTAGATATGCAGGTCCGGCTTAGAAGCAACAACATCATAAACAACTGCCTCCCACTTATCCGACAGCTTCCTCTTCCCTTTCACTCCCTTGTTTGCCAGCAGCACCCGATCTCCAACGGACAACGGCAAGCCCTTAACACGCTTGTTGTACTGGTCGGACTGGTGCTTCTGCTCAATAGCACTGTGTCCATGGGCCAATACCATAGCCGAGTGAAGATCCTCCCTTAGTGACTTGATGTAGGTGTTGTAGTCACAAACCGAATCATCATGAAGGACGTTCATGAAAAGGAGATCCACGGGCAATCGGGGAACTCTCCCAAACATAAGGTAGAAGGAGCTGGAGGACCTGAAGTCTGCACGCATATGACACACCAGGTATAATAGAAACATGACACACTGACAATTTTGTGTAATTATAAACACTTATTAATGAACCGGTTACACTAGTACCACAGCAATCTAGTATAACAGTAATCTAGTACCACAGTAATCTAGTACCACAGTAATCTAGTATCACAGTAATCTAATACCACAGTAATCTAGTACCACAGTAATCTAGTATAACAGTAATCTAGTACCACAGTAATCTAGTACCACAGTAATCTAGTACCACAGCAATCTAGTATAACAGTAATCTAGTACCACAGTAATCTAGTACCACAGTAATCTAGTACCACAGCAATCTAGTACCACAGCAATCTAGTATAACAGTAATCTAGTACCACAGTAATCTAGTACCACAGTAATCTAGTACCACAGCAATCTAGTACCACAGCAATCTAGTATAACAGTAATCTAGTACCACAGTAATCTAGTACCACAGTAATCTAGTACCACAGCAATCTAGTACCACAGCAATCTAGTACCACAGCAATCTAGTACCACAGCAATCTAGTATAACAGTAATCTAGTACCACAGTAATCTAGTACCACAGTAATCTAGTACCACAGCAATCTAGTACCACAGCAATCTAGTATAACAGTAATCTAGTACCACAGTAATCTAGTACCACAGTAATCTAGTACCACAGTAATCTAGTATAACAGTAATCTAGTACCACAGTAATCTAGTACCACAATAAACTAGTACCACAGTAATCTAGTACCACAGTAATCTAATACCACAGTAATCTAGTACCACAGTAATCTAATACCACAGTAATCTAGTATAACAGTAATCTAGTACCACAGTAATCTAGTACCACAGTAAACTAGTACCACAGTAATCTAGTACCACAGTAATCTAGTATCACAGTAATCTAATACCACAGTAATCTAGTACCACAGTAATCTAGTACCACAGTAATCTAGTATAACAGTAATCTAGTACCACAGTAATCTAGTACCACAGTAATCTAGTATCACAGTAATCTAATACCACAGTAATCTAGTACCACAGTAATCTAGTACCACAGTAATCTAGTATAACAGTAATCTAGTACCACAGTAATCTAATACCACAGTAATCTAGTACCACAGTAATCTAGTATCACAGTAATCTAATACCACAGTAATCTAGTACCACAGTAATCTAGTACCACAGTAATCTAGTATAACAGTAATCTAGTATAACAGTAATCTAGTACCACAGTACTCTGATGTGAGGGTGAGCTTGTTTTGTCTACCAGGGTGGCGCTGCGAGTTTTAATGCAGGAGAGGAGGCAGAATATTGGTATTTTATATTTTATATTTTTTGCGCCTGTTCTTGGAGCATCAGTGGATTGGCTGTGAGCCTAAACAATTACGTGGAAGGGACGCGCCCAGCGCAGGTGCGCAGGTGCGCCGGGGCCGGACCTGCTGTCCTCCCGCGTCCGCGTCCGCGTCCCACGACACGCTGAGACAAACAGGGTCTCTGTTGTTAGCAGAGGACAGGCAGCAGGTCGCGTTGGTCCCAATATCGGACAGATCTCCGCCTCCTTGTTGAGTATTCACATCATCAATGATCCAGCCGAGAGTCGAACCAAGTCGAACCAAGTCGAATCCGAGTCGGGGCAGGTGCGTGTCGGCGGAAGGAGAAAGACGCTGAAGGAGGAAGTGAAGCGGCTCGGGCTTCAACAGGTTCGATGTTCTAACTTACTGCAGCGGAGCCTTTCCGACTTCCGGCATCGACGAAACAAACAAACAACCCGAAGAAGACGACAACAATGCCGCTGGGACAGTGGCGGCGGAAGAGCAAGTCTCCCAGGGAGCACCTGGTGGACAACGAGGAGGTCGGCGGCGGGCGCGCAGGTACCGGCACCGGGAGCCCGAGCAAGCCCGCCGTGCACGGCGCGGGGCTCCCGCCCCCGCCGGCCAGCCTGCGGCCCAAGCTGGTGTTCCACACCCAGCTGGCCCACGGAAGCCCCACCGGGAGGATCGAGGGATTCACGAACGTCAAGGAGCTGTACGCCAAAATAGCGGCGGTGTTCAACGTCACCGCGCCTGAGGTAAGCCCCCCCCCCCCGTTTGATGTTGCCTTCAGGGTACTTTAATATTCAGGTGTTTCCGCTTTTACAAAGGTGCTTTCATGTCTTTTTTATGGTAGATCATATTTCACGGAGGAATTAAACACTTTTTTTTACCCAAACACACCAATAATATTTATGACGGCGAGTTTTCTTCCATTTTTGAAGTTATAGATTCTATAAATTGAAACGAGTGAAGTTTGTTTTAATGAGTGACTTCTGTCACTCCAACCTGAAACGTGAGGGAGGGAGGGAGGGGGGGGGGGGGGGTCCGACAATGTCCCCGCGGGCCCCCCGTCCTGTTCAGGATGCCTGACTTGTCCCACCCACTGTAAATACCCCCATAAACCTCACAGGTGGTTTCATTACTGTCTAAAGGCCTAAAGCGATTAAGCATTCAGCTAACCAGAGAACGCAACTCTGTGGAGCTTCATGTTGGTTCACATCGGTTCACATCGGTTCACATCGGTTCACATCGGTTCACATCGGTTCACATCGGTTCACTTTGGTTCACATCGGTTCACATCGGTTCACTTTGGTTCACATCGGTTCACTTTGGTTCACATCGGTTCACTTTGGTTCACTTTGGTTCACTTTGGTTCACTTCTTTCACTTTGGTTCACATCGGTTCACTTTGGTTCACTTTGGTTCACATCGGTTCACATCGGTTCACATCGGTTCACTTTGGTTCACTTCTTTCACTTTGGTTCACTTTGGTTCACTTTGGTTCACTTCTTTCACTTTGGTTCACATCGGCTCACTTTGGTTCACTTTGGTTCACATCGGTTCACTTCTTTCACTTTGGTTCACATCGGTTCACATCGGTTCACTTTGGTTCACATCGGTTCACTTTGGTTCACTTTGGTTCACTTTGGTTCACTTCTTTCACTTTGGTTCACATCGGTTCACATCGGTTCACTTTGGTTCACTTTGGTTCACTTTGGTTCACTTCTTTCACTTTGGTTCACATCGGTTCACATCGGTTCACTTTGGTTCACTTTGGTTCACATCGGTTCACATCAGTTCACATCGGTTCACTTTGGTTCACTTTGGTTCACATCAGTTCACATCGGTTCACTTTGGTTCACTTTGGTTCACTTCTTTCACTTTGGTTCACTTTGGTTCACATCGGTTCACATCGGTTCACTTCGGTTCACTTTGGTTCACTTCTTTCACGTCCTGATCATCTCAGATTTAACCTTTGACCCTTTGGAAGGCCCCGACCTGTAAACCTGAAACCACTGGACCAAAATGCCTGTTTATAAAGAAATGAGAGCTGCTTCCAGTTTACTTTACATTACATTGCATTACGACAATGTAATAATATAAATTATAAGGTATCACAACGTAGTAATTACAGGAGCGGCTTTCCTGCAGAAATAGCACATTGCTTGTGCGTATTTTGTATTTTACTGAAATGTATCTGTACCCCGTTACGTATTTCTACATTCAGGTCGCACAAGCTTTACTTTTGAGCCTTTCTTCCACCAGCGGCTTCCTCTGCAAGCTTTTGCAGGAATATCTTCCATTCAGCTTTTTAATGTTTATTTTGTGCCTCTTCCGAGGTTATCGTATTTATTTATGGACCTTCGATCCATCAATAACGCTCATTGGACTCGGCGTGTTGGAGCTTTATGAGCTACGAAGAGTCAGAAGTATTCGATGTGTGACGCTGCTAGAACATCTGAAAGCTGTAAAGCTCTTTGTTACAAACTGTAGGAGTAGCAGGAAGGGGGGGGGGGGGGGGCAGAAGGTCAATACGAGGACCGGACCTCTGTCTGTTCTGTTGGGCAGAACTTTGTCACATTGGTGCTCTTTGATGCTGATTCAAACAGTGCGTCCCTGCAGGTATCCTCCATTCATGCACGTGATGCGGTGAAGACGACTACAGACTGACGGCCTGAGGAAGCGGGGGGGGGGCGGGGGGGGGGGGGGGGGGCTGTGGTCATGTTAGTTGCCACGAGCCACGTTTTTTGCACCACAGGAAGTCCCTCATGTCAGAGATTCTGCCTCGGTCCTCCGTTTGGCTGTTGTCTCCGTCTCACGCGTGAAAGTAGAGCCGGAAGAGCTTTAAGAGCTTTAAGAGCTTTACGAGCTTTACGGTCCCGTTCTGCTCGGGTCAAAGTCTGCTTCCTGGCCCTCGGCTGCAGACTCGGGTGTGGCTCTGGGGGCTCTGGGGTTCTGGGGGCTCTGGGGGCTCTGGGACTCTTGGGACTCTGGGGGCTCTGGGGTTCTGGGGACTCTGGGGGCTCTGGGGTTCTGGTGCTCTGGGACTCTGGGGGCTCTGGGACTCTGGGGACTCTGGGGGCTCTGGGACTCGGGGACTTGGGGGCTCTGGGACTCGGGGGGCTCGGGGACTCTGCTGAGTGTGCGTGTCGCTCACCAGAAAGCACACAGACATGTGAATATCTGGACCGTTGTCATGTGACAGACGCACACTTTACTGGTGTTGGACTTCTATGTTTGCAGCCGGGACACGACTAGCTTGCTATTACAACATGTAATAAACATTATAACAAGTAAAGTAAAGCGTTTATCTTGATTGCTGGATGTTTATCTGTTTATTTGGTGGACGATTAGAAATGAGGTGGAGAAAAGGATTCTTCTCGTCTTTGAATCGATTTTGTGTTCTGGTCTGAAGTAACATTTGTGGAGTGAAGCTTCTTAAGGTGCTTCACCGTCCGTGCGTCCGTCCGTCCATCCATCCGTCCATCCGTCCTCCACCACTTATCCGCGGCCGTGTATTAGCAGGGATTTCCAGCCCCCCCTGTACCCAGACATTTGTTCTCCTGAGGCGTTCCCAGTCCAGCCGAGAGACAGAATCTCTCTGGCTGCACCTAGAAAACAGAATCGGTGATAAAGGAGTCCTGCTGGAGTCCAACGTGCACCTGGAGCAGGTTTAACTACTTGTACTCTTGAAGCACCCCCCCCCCCCCCCCACACACACACACACACACACACACACACCCGTAAGTATGCTGTAAATATCGGCGTGGTAACGTGGGCGGGACCCCAGATGCTGTCGCACACTCAATCATCTCTCATTATTGATCTACGATCTAGAATCTGCATCAAGATCCAATCAAGGCTTCTTAGATTTACCCCCACACTAAAAAAAACACAACCTATCATTCAATATAATGAATTAAATATCAAGTAGTAATATCTCATGCACAAATCATGGATCACAACCCCACGGAGGTGTTCCCGGCGGCTGTTCAGTAATTAATGCCGCTTGCTATTGAATCTGTTGCATCATAATGTATTTTCAGCTCATATCATCCAGAGATAATTATTATTGCTCATAAGGGAACGAACCCACAAGGACCTGACTGAGCAGAGCCCGTCACCGCCCTGCAGCTGATGTGCTCGTGGTTACGATGCACGAGGTTTATTTAGGAGGCCGGAAATCTCTGAGTCGAAACAGAGTCGTTTGTTTGTTTGTTTGTTAGCAGGAAAGAAATAATAAATAAATGGATGTTGGTCTAACTTTGATCCTCGGTCTTAGATCCTTGCACTATCAAACAAAACGTCTCCTGGTTCTGATCCAGAATGAGCTCAGGAGCAAATATTACATTTTAACATTAAACCCATTTATGGATTCAAGAATCAGTTAAAAATACATCAACTCTGATTCACTTTAACTCTTCATGTTGGTGTATAAAGATACCGAGAACAATCCAGAACCTTCTGGTGCTGATCCAGATCACCGTGTGGACGGTGGAGATCCGGTTGGGAGGGGAACGAGCTGCTTGGGGGACACTTGACTGTGTCGTTGGTTTCTGGGTCAAGAAGAAGTGAAGAGAAGTTTAGATATCCTCCATCTTTGAACGGTGAGAAGCAACGCTGCGATGAAGAACCGACCCGCATCCTGTTTATTGATGAATCCTAAACCACTGATGCTGGAAGTAGGAGGAGTTACAGGGAAAAGAACCCTTTGTTTGAACACAACACAGACCGGAACAGAGCGGCGGCGTTATTGCGTCATCGCCATTGTGAGTGCAATGATGACGATTGGCCTTCTCCACGAAATAGAAAGCGTGCGTCAGACATCCTCCACGTGCTGAACGGAACGGGTAACGGCGTTCCTCATCCTGCTGGTGGAGCCGTCTCCCGCTCGGGGGGGGGGGGCTCACAGCGAAGCAGGGCTCGCCGTCCATCCCGCCACCGGCAGCAATGTGGCGTTCGGTTTGCGTCTCGGGAGCAGATTGGATCAGTGTGACGAACGCAGTGGGAGGTGTGAGACGCTGCTCCCCGTATCCCGGCGACGCCTCGGTGACCGTTACCCGGGGGGGGAAGGGGGGGAGAATCACCAGTTCAACGACAGAGCACTCTGCTTCTCTCTCCTCCCTCCATAATAATCCCCTTTTATAGTCGGGTAACCCCCGGCAACGCACGAGGCACGTCTGCTAATGAGCGAGCGGCGTTAGCTGGCACACGGCGAAGGGCCCAAACGAGGGTGGCCTCGCTGCCGGGCTCTGATTGGATCACGGAGGTGATCCTGCTGATGAACCAGCTGGAATCAAGCTTGGTGCACGTTCCTAATCTGCCTGAACACAAGCTGGTCTGACCCCCCAGACGCACCGATGGGGGGGGGGGCGAGGCTGCTGCAGCGACCCCCACCCCCCCTGATGACTCCTGGATTTAGTGTTCTGTCATCTCAGCTCAGGCTGTGATAAAAAAACAGGGATTTTTGTTATTGATGTTTATCGCCTATGTACAGTGTACGTACACGATGTACACGCCCATGTACACTGTACGTACACGATGTACACGCCTATGTACACTGTACATACACGATGTACACGCCTATGTACACTGTACGTACACGATGTACACACCCATGTACACTGTACGTACACGATGTACACACCCATGTACACTGTACGTACACGATGTACACGCCTATGTACACTGCCCCTTTATGGGTCCGCTACAAGAAGGAGACCCTGCAAAAACTCCAGGTAGCATGTAATGACTGCCTGAGGATACTGCTGAGGAAGCCCAGGAGCAGCGGTGCTAGAAAGCTCTTTTGTGACTCAGGACTAATCTACAGGCCCTCTTGAGGGACCTGATGTTTAAGTTCATGTCCCGACTTGATGGGTCCCGAAACAGTATTATATTGATGCTCACAAATCCCAGGTGCAGCTCGGTCAGATATCAATCGTATCTATGGAAACATTGGTATTGGTGTCTGTTAAGACTCTCCTGAATAAGATGTTTTGCTGTGTTTTTGTGTTGTATGTTTTTACTATTGGGTCTAGAGCCTGTAATAAAGTTTATATATATCAAAGAGATTTTCCTTCACAGGAGGATCTATTCTTTATGTTTTCTGTTTCTGTGTGTGCAGATCCTGTTTTGCACCCTCAATACCCACAAGATCGACATGGAGAAGCTGCTGGGGGGGCAGATTGGCCTGGAGGACTTCATCTTTGCCCACATTAAAGGGCTCCGGAAGGAGGTGGCGGTTTATAAATCTGAGGAGGCGCTGGGCCTCACCATCACCGACAACGGGACGGGATACGCCTTCATTAAGGTAGAGCCCCGTGGGTCACGGTGGTGCAGCGTTGATCAGGAGGAGCAGCTCAGCTTGTGTTTGTAATTCTACTCCTGTCTTTGTTGGATTTAACTCATTCAGTTCCAGCCGTTTTCAGCTCCGCTTTATGCCGCGTTCCCCAGTTCTCGCGTATTTTCCCTGATTTTCTAAGCCGCACAGAATATTCTTTACCGTGACACTGCACCTGCCAAAGGGAAGAGTAAAGTCTCTTCTTTCATCACTTGGTTCTGGAGTTATTGGCCGTTGAAGAGAGGCGGATTTCAATGTTTGGGTTATAAAACCATCTTTAGACGTGAATGGCACTCAAAGGGTTAATTTAATGTATGTTAGCCTTTATATTTGTTTGCCTTCGAGTTCGAAGAGTTCAGAGACTTCACAGGTTTTAACTTTGCTCAATGTCATTTCAGCAATATTACGTTGTCTAGTGATTAATTAATTAATTTAGGATCAGTTCTTTCAAATAATCGAATGCCTTCATTTATTCTGATGTACTCAAAAGTAATAATAATATTCTGTTATTGATCTGCGCCACATAAAAACGAGCAAACGGATTAAGACAAAAGCATTTTTAAGTTGACCTAAAAGGTGATTTCATGCTCAAACGTGCCGTTGGGTAATTATCAGTAGTTGTTTGAAATGTACTGCAGTATAATACCAGTTACTTTATACAGGCCACATACCGGTAATAAACACAATGTGTATATTAAGATCGATCAAAGTAGAACTCGCTGAACCCCACAGGGAACATTTGGTTCGGCGTTTTACTCAAAGGGCTCACGGGCGCCATCGTGTGGCCAGAACAGCGAGCGGATGGCTTCAGGGTCGGACGTCGTCGTGCTGTTGGAGACGCCGCTACACGCATACATTGTCCTCTGCAGTAGTATTTGTGGTTTTGTCTCGCTCTCTCCTCCTGCGCCGCCCTCCTCTCCATGCGGCAGCGGATCAAAGAGGGCAGCGTGGTGGACCGGGCGAAGGTGATCTGCGTGGGCGACCACGTGGAGTCCATTAACGGCTGCAACATCGTCGGGACGCGGCACTATGAGGTCGCCCGCATGCTGAAGGAGCTTCCCAAAGACGAGCCCTTCACCCTCAAGCTGGTGGAGCCAATGAAAGCCTTCGGTGAGTGAAGAGGGAGGAGCTCACGCTAGCGTGGGGGGGGCCAGAACGTCACCATGCATGAGGCCAGGACGGGAACAGAAGCACGTGTTGATATTCGGGTCCTTTTTAGTTTAAAGAAAAAGGATCAACTCAGAACAAGATTAGAATTGAATCTATTGATCATGCCGGAAATGCTTTTAGCGTCGGAGACGATCGACTCGCTTTAGTTTCTGCGTATTCCCTCGTCTGAAATGATCGTCCTCACTAAACTAACATCAAATAATCTATCCTTCACGAACATCCCGTCTGTCCTCTCAGAGCTTTCATTACGACAGTAGAGGCCTGATATTAATATCAATTAAAGTACTATAAATGCTACTGCAAATATCATTCTTTTAGAGGAGTACTTGAAGAGTGAAAGGTGTTCTTGAAGCCGCTAAGAAAGTATCAGAAATACACAGAAAGTAGTTTTGAATGCATTTTTATCATATTATTTTCTGTAAATATATAGTGCTATTGTGCTTCCACCTGTTGAGTGTTAAAACAGCAAAAACGTACAATCCTGTACTCATGAAGTATTTGATCAACGTAGGGAAGCCTGGAGGGTCATTGGCTGGCCCTCCAGGCCGGGGGGGTGGGGGGGGTCGCTGATCCCAGACTTCGCCGTCTGTCCCACGTCTGCAGGCCTCGGCTGATATTGAATCTTAGCGTGACGAAGCCGTTCTCCACGCCGTCCCTCCCAGAGACCGGCTGCAACCTCGCCTGATGCGTCGTTCCGCCCGCGTGTTCGGGAGTAAACTGGACTTTGTGTGCGTTTTCTTTCCCTTCTGAATGACAGAAATGCTAGAGCCCAGGTCAAAGGGCACCAAACCTGCTGGCGACAACAAGCTCGGTACGGGAAGGGGGACTCTGAGACTCCGATCCAGGGGCCCAGCGACTGTAGAGGAGGAGGTGAGTCAGTGGAACATTGATCCGCCGTGGATGCAGCATGACGACAGCCGGGAATTTGGCCCCTTTGATGTCGACTCCTTTGCATCTGCGTCAGTAAAGATCTCTCTGGCGGACTCAAAACGCATGAAAGATCATCAAGAAAGAAATCTGGCACCGAAAAAATGCTCAGTAGCTTCTACAGGCTGAGAGGCGAGCGTGTCCCTCCAACTTCTGTCCCTGGCTGGAACGCGACGGCGCTAGCACGGCGTTAGCACGGCGCTAGCACGGCACTAGCACGGTCCACAGGGACACGACTCACGCAACACCACCCCCTCTTCACACGTCTGCCGTCAGGCCAGACTGACTGAATCATATTTAGCAGAAAATTAGCATCAACGTGCAACGAGCACCGAAATACAATCAAAGGAAGGCCTGACTGATGGAGGTGTGTGTGTGTGTGGGTCTGTGTGTGTGTGTGTGCGTGTGTGTGCGCGCTCTGTAGCCGACAGAATTTGAAGAAAAGGCCGTGAAGAAGGTGGACGACCTCTTGGAGAGCTACATGGGCATCAGAGACACTGAGCTTGGTGAGTGATCACGCAGATTTAAATCCATGTGGGGGGGGGGGGGGGGGGACAGTGAAGCTACAAGGAATAGACGTAAAGAAGGTAGAGGACTTCAGGTACCTCGGGTCAACAGAGCAGAGTGATGGAGAGAATGTGGAAAGGAGGTGAAGAATCGTGTGCAGGCAGGCTGGAACGGGGGGAGGAGAGTATCAGGTGTGCTCTGTGATAGGACGAAGGGACAGGTCTACAAGACAGTGGTGAGGACAGCCATGATGGACGGCTTAGAGACAGTGGTGAGGACAGACATGATGGACGGCTCAGAGACAGTGGTGAGGACAGCCATGATGGACGGCTTAGAGACAGTGGTGAGGACAGCCATGATGGACGGCTCAGAGACAGTGGTGAGGACAGCCATGATGGACGGCTTAGAGACAGTGGTGAGGACAGCCATGATGGACGGCTTAGAGACAGTGGTGAGGACAGCCATGATGGACGGCTCAGAGACAGTGGTGAGGACAGCCATGATGGACGGCTCAGAGACAGTGGTGAGGACAGCCATGATGGACGGCTTAGAGACAGTGGTTCTGAGGACAAGACAGGAGGCGGAGCTAGAAGTGGAGGAGATGAAGATGCTGAGGTTCTCCTTGGGAGTGACCAGGTTGGACAGGATTAGAAATGAGACAATAAGAGGGACAGTGAAGGTTAGACGTTTTGGAGACAAGGTCAGAGAGACCAGACTTTGATGGGTTGGACATGTCCAGAGGAGAGACGGGGACTATATCGGTAGAAGGATGCTGAGGATGGAACTGCCAGGGAACAGGACTAGAGGACGACCCAGGAGAAGAGACATGGACGTAGCAGAATGTCGTTTACATCGCTGCAGGTCTAACGTCCCGAGTTCTGTCCTCCTGCAGCTGCTACGATGGTCGAGGTCGGGCGTGACAAGAAGAACCCAGACGAGTTCGCCATGGCGTTGGACGAGACGCTCGGCGACTTCGCCTTCCCCGATGAGTTCGTCTTTGATGTCTGGGGCGCCATTGGGGACGCCAAGCAGGGACGATTCTGAGCTACTTCTCCCAAACACACACACGCACACACAGACACACACACACACACACACACACACACACAGACACACACACACACGCGCACACAGACACACGCGCACACACACGCACACACACACAGACAGACACACACACACGCCCACACGCGCACACACACGCACACACACACAGACAGACACACACACACGCCCACACACGCAGACACACGCACACACACACACACACGTGTCCTTGCGCGTAGCTCTGAGACGACGTCATTCCGGCGGGATTAAAGATGGCCGTGTAATCCTGATTTATCCGTGACGTGTGGAACGCTGAGACTTTGGCGTCTTGAAGCTCGTCCTGCCGTCCTGCCGTCCTTCCGTCCGAGCAGCGGTGCGCAAACAATCGCTTCTTTAATGGCTGCGTCTTCTAATCTAGAGTCGCATGGCGTAGCTTTGTATCCTTTTTATATGTGAAATGTCGACAGCTTGTCGTTATGGTGATATTTGTCCAGGAGTCTTTTATCTGCCGCTCCCCCGGCAGGGAGACGCGTTTTTATCAGATAGCTTTAACTACGTTTGACATTAACATTGCCATGAGTCTTAGTTATCGCCGTTATGTCCTGAAATAGGCTCATTTAGAAACGCATGCCTGTTTGTTTTCTTGTAAATTATTTTATAATGAAGAATCTGACTTTTAGTTGTTTTTCTGCACAAATACATTTGTCTCTTTCCGAAGGTACTATCTGACATGGGATCAGTTGCAATGCCTGACATGAACGCTAATGTAGCTGCTATAAACAGAATCGGTTCATGTTTACTCTACAGCGGATGGAAACTGAAGGGATCACTATCGTTAAATAGACAATAAAATCTGACATGCTACTTTCTGCCTTTTCATGAATGTGTCTCTCAGAACCTAAATAATACAGCTCAGTACAACAAACTTTATTTTGCACGTCTGGCCTGCGTACATGTTCAGTAGAAAATACATCCAGTGAGTAATAACACGAGTAATAACCGAAATCAGAAGTACGGTGCACGTGTAGTGTACGACTTGACGAGGATGGAGTTGCACACACTGCGGAGTCTCTTTGGAAGCGCATCGCGTTAAAACATGACGTCACGTTGGTCCTTCCCAGAACGACGAGCGCTAACGAGAGCTCGGTTGGCGAGCCTGATTTGCGGCGCCCTCTACAGACGGGCAGTACACTGTGTGCACATGGAATTTAAGAGTGGGAACAAATATAGAAGTCAAAAAATAAATATGAGAAGTACTGTTGAAAACCCAGTCGAAGTACCCGGGTCGTCTTTTATGGTTGGCTCGGTACCGTCAGTGGGATGGATCTCACGGGGGTTATTTCGGGACCCCCCCCCCCCCCCCCTTACATCCCGACGCCTGGCCCCGCCTCCTTACAGCTCGTCTGGAGTGTAAACCTTCTTGGAGTTGACCGTCAGCTTCTCCTGCGCCTCCTTCATGCTGGACACAACTGAGTAGGATGGGAGGGAACACAGGCAGGAAATACACGCCACGATTATCGGCAGCTTTCAACGCATCCTAGACCCCCCCCCCCCCGTGACCCGACCCCGGCTGAAGGCGAAGATCGCCATCTATTACTATGTAATGACACAATTACAAAGCACACGTGATCAGAGACGCGTAAGCACGCTCGTGGAGAATGAGTCCTGGCAGAAGGCCGTTCCGGTGATTGAGAAAGATGATGATGATGATGAAGTCATGGCGCTGAGAAGTCCAGCACGACCGAAGCGGAACATAACTCGCTCTAATAACAAAGGTTCCTCACGGTAACGGCTGGCACTGAATGGGTTAAGGGAGGAGCCCGGTGGGAGTCCACGCCACGGGCCGGCGCTCAGGTGTCTCACTGACCTTGTTCCTCGCTGGTGTAGAAGTACTTGTAGTTCAGATTCCCATCGCTGTTAAAAATCTCAGGATGGACGGCACCGCTGGGATCTGAAAGGGTTAACAGGGAAAGGTGATGGGACAGACGCATCAGCCAGTGCCCCCCCCCCCCCCCGTGTATTCAGGCCCAGGCCTCAGAAACGTGTGTGGGTGCGTCCTCCTAAAACACAAACGAGTTCAACGGAGCGGAATGCGTCCGGGACATTCGGCCCGGCCCTCGTCTAATCTGAGAAGCTCGTGTTCCTCCCTGTGACCCCACGGAAGGTCAGCAGGTCAACGCGACTCCACTCCCTCCGTACCAAGGAAGAGAATCCGAGGGACGTATCTGCCGTCAATGAAGTAGGCGTCGCCAGGCGGCTCCTCATCACCCTGGAGGAGATGAGTTCAGCCTGACGTTAGCTAGCATCGGCGGTTAGCGCACGGGTACAACGAGGTGTATAAATACTCATTTCCGTACCTCCAAGTTGATCATGACGAAGTTACGCGACAGCTCAGCGATTTCCGTGGACTCGGCGAAGACGGGCTTGAGCGCTGACGTGAAAGAGCAAACGCACAACGCTGAAGCGGCTCGTCGACACACAAAATAAAGAATCTGCTCTCGCACAAGCTCAGGGTGCTCCCGCCGTGGAGCCGGGGCGCACGCGCTACCTTTGCAGGCTCCACACCAGCTCTTGTGGATGATGATCATGATTGGACGGCCGCTGTCGACCCGACGCCAAAACAGAGCCGTTATTAAGTAGTTATTACAACACACATTATGAAGGCGGTGTCGGGTTTCCTGCAGGCTGCATGAAAGCTGAGCTGCAGCTTACCTTTCCTGGGCTTCCTTTTTGCCTTCATACAGCGGCCTCCATCGGATGTTCTCTCCAAACCCTGCGTACAGGAAGTGTTACTGCGTTGTGTAGCTAATGTTAGTGTTACTGCGTTGTGTAGCTAATGTTATAGTGTTACTGCGTTGTGTAGCTAATGTTATAGTGTTACTGCGTTGTGTAGATAATGTTATAGTGTTACTGCGTTGTGTAGCTAATGTTATAGTGTTACCGCGTTGCGTAGCTAATGTTATAGTGTTACTGCGTTGTGTAGCTAATGTTAGTGTTACTGTGTTGTGTAGCTAATGTTACTGCGTTGTGTAGCTAATGTTATAGTGTTACTGCGTTGTGTAGCTAATGTTATAGTGTTACTGCGTTGTGTAGCTAATGTTAGTGTTACTGCGTTGTGTAGCTAATGTTATAGTGTTACTGCGTTGTGTAGCTAATGTTAGTGTTACCGCGTTGCGTAGCTAATGTTATAGTGTTACTGCGTTGTGTAGCTAATGTTATAGTGTTACTGCGTTGTGTAGCTAATGTTATAGTGTTACTGCGTTGTGTAGCTAATGTTAGTGTTACTGCGTTGTGTAGCTAATGTTATAGTGTTACTGCGTTGTGTAGCTAATGTTAGTGTTACCGCGTTGCGTAGCTAATGTTATAGTGTTACTGCGTTGTGTAGCTAATGTTATAGTGTTACTGCGTTGTGTAGCTAATGTTATAGTGTTACTGCGTTGTGTAGCTAATGTTATAGTGTTACTGCGTTGTGTAGCTAATGTTATAGTGTTACCGCGTTGTGTAGCTAATGTTACTGCGTTGTGTAGCTAATGTTATAGTGTTACTGCGTTGTGTAGCTAATGTTAGTGTTACTGCGTTGTGTAGCTAATGTTATAGTGTTACTGCGTTGTGTAGCTAATGTTATAGTGTTACTGCGTTGTGTAGCTAATGTTAGTGTTACCGCATTGCGTAGCTAATGTTATAGTGTTACTGCGTTGTGTAGCTAATGTTATAGTGTTACTGCGTTGTGTAGCTAATGTTATAGTGTTACTGCGTTGTGTAGCTAATGTTATAGTGTTACTGCATTGTGCAGCTAATGTTATAGTGTTACTGCATTGTGCAGCTAATGTTATAGTGTTACTGCGCTGTGCAGCTAATGTTATATTTCTGCCCTGAACACACAACCAAACAAAGAACTAAGTAAACTCCAGCAAATACAAATGGCTGGAGGTAAATTCAACCTTCAGGACCTCCAAGCTTTCGTGTGTGAGAAACAATCTATTCATTTTGATAGATTCATTTTGCGGCTGCGCATAATCTAATCTCAGTTTTACCACAAATCCTCTGTAATCTGACACAAGCCTGTCAGTAAGTGGTTTCATATACATAGTTCATCCAGATTGATGTAATCCGAGGCATAGCTCTGTCCAACACGGCACCTCATCAACGATCCAGGTAACTATCCGGGACTAAACTAACATCAAACTCACCTTTATCCAGGTTTACGTTAACATCAAACTCACCTTTATCCGGGACTAAGCTAACATCAAACTCACCTTTATCCGGGACTAAGCTAACATCAAACCCACCTTTATCCGGGACTAAGCTAACATCAAACTCACCTTTATCCAGGTTTACGTTAACATCAAACTCACCTTTATCCAGGACTAAACTAACATCAAACTCACCTTTATCCGGGACTAAGCTAACATCAAACTCACCTTTATCCGGGACTAAGCTAACATCAAACCCACCTTTATCCAGGTTTACGTTAACATCAAACTCACCTTTATCCAGGACTAAACTAACATCAAACTCACCTTTATCCGGGACTAAGCTAACATCAAACTCACCTTTATCCGGGACTAAGCTAACATCAAACCCACCTTTATCCAGGACTAAGCTAACATCAAACTCACCTTTATCCGGGACTAAGCTAACATCAAACTCACCTTTATCCAGGTTAAGCTAACATCAAACCCACCTTTATCCAGGTTAAGCTAACATCAAACTCACCTCTCCCACTGGTTTCTCCGGCGACGTCTTGAAGACACGTCAAAGACAACAGAAGAAGCGGCACGGATGAAAGTAAAGCGATCTTCATCATTTTGAATGGCCTTTCTTCACACAAGACAAGTCGCTCCTCGATTGGATGGACGCCGCCGTGCGCGCGCATATTTATCACTTTACTCCTCCCCCCTATTGGCCAGCAGCGAATCATTTTCCATTTTCGGTGGACGTTCACGTGACGTCACATCCTCACAACCACGTGTTCTGTTTTACGGCGTCACTTGGTCAAGTTAGACAACAAACTATCAGACCTAGAGCGGAAATACAACAAAACAAAAGTTTAAAAGCCAGTCATCGTTTCAAAATGTTGAGTTCTGCGCATATTGAATGGAATTCAATAATTCATACTTACGTAGTTGAGTGAATGCAGCGAATGTTGCCTCGACAAAAGTCTAAATTGGTTTTTTTTTTAGATAAGAATAAAAATTTATTGTGAAAAATTGAATAGGAGATGTATTTTACTGCTGGAACGTGATCCCGGTTTGAGCTGCACACTGTGGGCTCAGTGGCGTGAGGAACTCAGGTCGGGTTATTCATTTAAAAGGCTAAAAATAGTAATTTGTGGTGAATATCCGACACCGTATATTTAATCCTTTCTTTGGAAATTGGAATAATCTTTATGCCGCGCTAAAACTGAAATCCATTGTTTGTTTTGTTTCTGTAGCCATCATGCTAATGTTAGCCAAATCAGCCTTTCATTTAGCGCTTCCTGCACCGATCAGGTCGCGTCTATTCGGGTTATGTTAGTCAGATTGTCGGTAGCTCTTTGCTAGCTCAGTGTTGGCGTAAAGGCAGGATTACTGTGGCTGTGGTTAGCCTCACTAATGTGTTCATTGCATTTTAACACGCATTCACGCATTCACTGTGTGACGTTTGTTTATTGATCAAACGTTTTTCTCGTGTTTAAACAGAACACTATGAATCAAGAGAAGCTTGCCAAACTTCAGGAACAAGTCCGAATCGGTGGAAAGGTGAGTGTGTTCCGGTTTGCTGATGTCCTATAATCAGCTAAAGTGTTTACATTCTGTATTAAAAACGTAATATTCACATCTCAGACGGGCGTTCAAGTTTATTTCTGCTGTTGTTTCTCATTTCAAGGAGTTTAACACCTGTCAGCAGAAAAGTGGGCCCCTAATCTGAGGCTTTGTTTACGTTTACTGTAGGCTCTTCACACACACACTAGATGGCGCTATTTGTTATTTTTACTTTGACAAGAACTTGCTGTTTTCTACAACGCTCCTCTTTTATATTCTGACATTCACTTTCTTTGTGTTTTAGTACAAATAAAAAGGAAATAAATCCTAAAGGTTGGTGACTAGTTGTATTTCCCGAGTTTCTTTTCAGTCCACACTTTTTGATTTGGCATTTGTCACATAGAATTTATAGTCTACACATTTCTTTTTTGTAGATGTGAATGAATAGTACATGTAAATAATACCACTATGACTTGGTTGTGTACCGTACAGAATTGGCTCTATTGTTTGTGTGGACAGTATTAAGGTTACGATTACTAGTTCGAATATCAGTTCTCATTGCAGCCATCCCAGTCGTTTTCACTTCACTTCATTTATACAGAGACGTAAAACGCTACTTTTAGTCGACTTTGGTTGAAAGATGAATCTTTGATTTTATTAAATGCACTAAAAGTAACTTGCAACAACAGATCAGTGTAACCTGAGAATCTCAAAATGTGTTTGAAACTGTTTCACCGCAGCTCTGTGAGAAGAGACTTCATAGCTTCCCAGACAGAAGGAAAAAGAAAAACTATCTTTGACTCAGAGGTAGTAAATTCTGTTTCTGTTCTTTCCACAGGGAACAGCCCGCAGGAAGAAAAAGGTTGTCCACAAAACGGCAACAGCTGACGACAAGAAACTCCAGAGTTCATTGAAGAAGTTAGCCGTGAACAACATCGCAGGAATAGAGGAGGTGAGCGTTTTACACAGGAAGAACTTACAGGAGAACGTTTGAATAGAGGAGGTGAGCGTTTTACACGGGAAGAACTTACAGGAGAACGTTTGAATAGAGGAGGTGAGCGTTTTACACAGGAAGAACTTACAGGAACGTTTGAATAGAGGAGGTGAGCGTTTTACACAGGAAGAACTTACAGGAACGTTTGAATAGAGGAGGTGAGCGTTTTACACGGGAAGAACTTACAGGAACGTTTGAATAGAGGAGGTGAGCGTTTTACACAGGAAGAACTTACAGGAACGTTTGAATAGAGGAGGTGAGCGTTTTACACAGGAAGAACTTACAGGAACGTTTGAATAGAGGAGGTGAGCGTTTTACACAGGAAGAACTTACAGGAACGTTTGAATAGAGGAGGTGAGCGTTTTACACGGGAAGAACTTACAGGAACGTTTGAATAGAGGAGGTGAGCGTTTTACACAGGAAGAACTTACAGGAACGTTTGAATAGAGGAGGTGAGCGTTTTACACGGGAAGAACTTACAGGAACGTTTGAATAGAGGAGGTGAGCGTTTTACACAGGAAGAACTTACAGGAACGTTTGAATAGAGGAGGTGAGCGTTTTACACAGGAAGAACTTACAGGAGAACGTTTGAATAGAGGAGGTGAGCGTTTTACACAGGAAGAACTTACAGGAACGTTTGAATAGAGGAGGTGAGCGTTTTACACAGGAAGAACTTACAGGAACGTTTGAATAGAGGAGGTGAGCGTTTTACACGGGAAGAACTTACAGGAACGTTTGAATAGAGGAGGTGAGCGTTTTACACAGGAAGAACTTACAGGAGAACGTTTGAATAGAGGAGGTGAGCGTTTTACACAGGAAGAACTTACAGGAACGTTTGAATAGAGGAGGTGAGCGTTTTACATGGGAAGAACTTACAGGAGAACGTTTGAATAGAGGAGGTGAGCGTTTTACACAGGAAGAACTTACAGGAGAACGTTTGAATAGAGGAGGTGAGCGTTTTACACAGGAAGAACTTACAGGAACGTTTGAATAGAGGAGGTGTGCGTTTTACACAGGAAGAACTTACAGGAACGTTTGAATAGAGGAGGTGAGCGTTTTACACGGGAAGAACTTACAGGAACGTTTGAATAGAGGAGGTGAGCGTTTTACACAGGAAGAACTTACAGGAGAACGTTTGAATAGAGGAGGTGAGCGTTTTACATGGGAAGAACTTACAGGAACGTTTGAATAGAGGAGGTGAGCGTTTTACATGGGAAGAACTTACAGGAACGTTTGAATAGAGGAGGTGAGCGTTTTACACAGGAAGAACTTACAGGAACGTTTGAATAGAGGAGGTGAGCGTTTTACACAGGAAGAACTTACAGGAACGTTTGAATAGAGGAGGTGAGCGTTTTACACAGGAAGAACTTACAGGAGAACGTTTGAATAGAGGAGGTGAGCGTTTTACACAGGAAGAACTTACAGGAGAACGTTTGAATAGAGGAGGTGAGCGTTTTACACAGGAAGAACTTACAGGAACGTTTGAATAGAGGAGGTGAGCGTTTTACACGGGAAGAACTTACAGGAACGTTTGAATAGAGGAGGTGAGCGTTTTACACAGGAAGAACTTACAGGAACGTTTGAATAGAGGAGGTGAGCGTTTTACACGGGAAGAACTTACAGGAACGTTTGAATAGAGGAGGTGAGCGTTTTACACGGGAAGAACTTACAGGAGAACGTTTGAATAGAGGAGGTGAGCGTTTTACACAGGAAGAACTTACAGGAACGTTTGAATAGAGGAGGTGAGCGTTTTACACAGGAAGAACTTACAGGAGAACGTTTGAATAGAGGAGGTGAGCGTTTTACACAGGAAGAACTTACAGGAGAACGTTTGAATAGAGGAGGTGAGCGTTTTACACAGGAAGAACTTACAGGAACGTTTGAATAGAGGAGGTGAGCGTTTTACACAGGAAGAACTTACAGGAACGTTTGAATAGAGGAGGTGAGCGTTTTACACAGGAAGAACTTACAGGAGAACGTTTGAATAGAGGAGGTGAGCGTTTTACACAGGAAGAACTTACAGGAGAACGTTTGAATAGAGGAGGTGAGCGTTTTACACAGGAAGAACTTACAGGAACGTTTGAATAGAGGAGGTGAGCGTTTTACACAGGAAGAACTTACAGGAACGTTTGAATAGAGGAGGTGAGCGTTTTACACGGGAAGAACTTACAGGAACGTTTGAATAGAGGAGGTGAGCGTTTTACACGGGAAGAACTTACAGGAGAACGTTTGAATAGAGGAGGTGAGCGTTTTACACAGGAAGAACTTACAGGAACGTTTGAATAGAGGAGGTGAGCGTTTTACACAGGAAGAACTTACAGGAAGGTTTGAATAGAGGAGGTGAGCGTTTTACACAGGAAGAACTTACAGGAGAACGTTTGAATAGAGGAGGTGAGCGTTTTACATGGGAAGAACTTACAGGAACGTTTGAATAGAGGAGGTGAGCGTTTTACACAGGAAGAACTTACAGGAACGTTTGAATAGAGGAGGTGAGCGTTTTACACGGGAAGAACTTACAGGAACGTTTGAATAGAGGAGGTGAGCGTTTTACACAGGAAGAACTTACAGGAACGTTTGAATAGAGGAGGTGAGCGTTTTACACAGGAAGAACTTACAGGAGAACGTTTGAATAGAGGAGGTGAGCGTTTTACACAGGAAGAACTTACAGGAGAACGTTTGAATAGAGGAGGTGAGCGTTTTACACAGGAAGAACTTACAGGAACGTTTGAATAGAGGAGGTGAGCGTTTTACACAGGAAGAACTTACAGGAACGTTTGAATAGAGGAGGTGAGCGTTTTACACGGGAAGAACTTACAGGAACGTTTGAATAGAGGAGGTGAGCGTTTTACACAGGAAGAACTTACAGGAACGTTTGAATAGAGGAGGTGAGCGTTTTACACAGGAAGAACTTACAGGAACGTTTGAATAGAGGAGGTGAGCGTTTTACACAGGAAGAACTTACAGGAACGTTTGAATAGAGGAGGTGAGCGTTTTACACAGGAAGAACTTACAGGAACGTTTGAATAGAGGAGGTGAGCGTTTTACACAGGAAGAACTTACAGGAACGTTTGAATAGAGGAGGTGAGCGTTTTACACGGGAAGAACTTACAGGAACGTTTGAATAGAGGAGGTGAGCGTTTTACACAGGAAGAACTTACAGGAACGTTTAAATAGAGGAGGTGAGCGTTTTACACGGGAAAAACTTACAGGAACGTTTGAATAGAGGAGGTGAGCGTTTTACACAGGAAGAACTTACAGGAGAACGTTTGAATAGAGGAGGTGAGCGTTTTACACAGGAAGAACTTACAGGAGAACGTTTGAATAGAGGAGGTGAGCGTTTTACACAGGAAGAACTTACAGGAACGTTTGAATAGAGGAGGTGAGCGTTTTACACAGGAAGAACTTACAGGAACGTTTGAATAGAGGAGGTGAGCGTTTTACACGGGAAGAACTTACAGGAGAACGTTTGAATAGAGGAGGTGAGCGTTTTACACAGGAAGAACTTACAGGAACGTTTGAATAGAGGAGGTGAGCGTTTTACACAGGAAGAACTTACAGGAACGTTTGAATAGAGGAGGTGAGCGTTTTACACGGGAAGAACTTACAGGAACGTTTGAATAGAGGAGGTGAGCGTTTTACACGGGAAGAACTTACAGGAACGTTTGAATAGAGGAGGTGAGCGTTTTACACAGGAAGAACTTACAGGAACGTTTGAATAGAGGAGGTGAGCGTTTTACACGGGAAGAACTTACAGGAGAACGTTTGAATAGAGGAGGTGAGCGTTTTACACAGGAAGAACTTACAGGAGAACGTTTGAATAGAGGAGGTGAGCGTTTTACACAGGAAGAACTTACAGGAACGTTTGAATAGAGGAGGTGAGCGTTTTACACAGGAAGAACTTACAGGAACGTTTGAATAGAGGAGGTGAGCGTTTTACACAGGAAGAACTTACAGGAACGTTTGAATAGAGGAGGTGAGCGTTTTACACGGGAAGAACTTACAGGAACGTTTGAATAGAGGAGGTGAGCGTTTTACACAGGAAGAACTTACAGGAACGTTTGAATAGAGGAGGTGAGCGTTTTACACGGGAAGAACTTACAGGAGAACGTTTGAATAGAGGAGGTGAGCGTTTTACACAGGAAGAACTTACAGGAACGTTTGAATAGAGGAGGTGAGCGTTTTACACGGGAAGAACTTACAGGAGAACGTTTGAATAGAGGAGGTGAGCGTTTTACACAGGAAGAACTTACAGGAACGTTTGAATAGAGGAGGTGAGCGTTTTACACAGGAAGAACTTACAGGAACGTTTGAATAGAGGAGGTGAGCGTTTTACACGGGAAGAACTTACAGGAACGTTTGATAGAGGAGGTGAGCGTTTTACACGGGAAGAACTTACAGGAGAACGTTTGAATCGAGGAGGTGAGCGTTTTACACAGGAAGAACTTACAGGAACGTTTGAATAGAGGAGGTGAGCGTTTTACACAGGAAGAACTTACAGGAACGTTTGAATAGAGGAGGTGAGCGTTTTACACGGGAAGAACTTACAGGAACGTTTGAATAGAGGAGGTGAGCGTTTTACACAGGAAGAACTTACAGGAACGTTTGAATCGAGGAGGTGAGCGTTTTACACAGGAAGAACTTACAGGAACGTTTGAATCGAGGAGGTGAGCGTTTTACACAGGAAGAACTTACAGGAACGTTTGAATAGAGGAGGTGAGCGTTTTACACAGGAAGAACTTACAGGAACGTTTGAATAGAGGAGGTGAGCGTTTTACACGGGAAGAACTTACAGGAACGTTTGAATAGAGGAGGTGAGCGTTTTACACAGGAAGAACTTACAGGAACGTTTGAATCGAGGAGGTGAGCGTTTTACACAGGAAGAACTTACAGGAACGTTTGAATAGAGGAGGTGAGCGTTTTACACAGGAAGTCACATTGTATGATTTTTAATTATAACAGGCACTTTACAGGTGTAGCACAAGAGCAAGCACTTTAAAGGAAAAACTTTCCTTTAACAGACAGAAACCTTGAACAGAACCTTCAGTGACGCAGTCACAAAGGTTCCTCTTAGTAACACGCTACGTCGGCTTGGGTTAACGTCCTACGATGGCCCAACGGCCCCCTGTTTAAGGAGGGTTGAATGTCACACGGTCAGACGAGACTCTTTGGCATCAACTCCACTCGCCGTGTTTGGAGAGGGAAGAACGCCAAACCCACCGTGGCGCACGGGGGGGGGGACGTTGTGTTTTGGGACTGCTTTTCTGCGACGGGGTCAGGACGACTGATCCGGGTGGATGAGGTCAGGTTTCGTGAGATTTTGAGCATTGGAGATGGAACGTCGGTCTTCCAGCATGACGGTGATCCCGAACACACCGCCCGGGAAACCAAGGCGTGGCTCCGTTAGACGCATGCCAAGGTCCCGGAGCGGCCCAGCCGGTCTCCAGACCGCAACCCAACAGAAGAATCTGTGTTGCCCAGCGACGGCCCCGAAACATCCCAGAATACCAGCAGCAGCGTCCAAACCGGGTCGGCCCAAGAACGACAGGAAACGTCCGTCGTGGCCAGCAGGGGGCGACGCTGTACACCGTTAGCCATTGTGGAAATGACAGACTCACTTCTGGTGTTTGTGTTTGTTTGTCTCGGATTAAGCGGATTAACACGAGGATTAGAGACTAATCTGGTTCACGTCTTGGGACATTAAGTACTGCTGATGTTTCATTGGCTGTAAACGTGGTTTTTTTTTGGGGGGGGGTTGTAGGTGAATATGATCAAAGACGACGGGACAGTGATCCACTTCAACAACCCCAAAGTGCAGGCGTCTCTTTCTGCCAACACGTTCGCCGTCACGGGCCACGCCGAGACCAAGCAGCTGACGGAGATGCTGCCGGGCATCCTGAGCCAGCTGGGCGCCGACAGCCTCGGCAGCCTCCGCAAGCTGGCCGAGCGGTTTCCACGGCAACGTAAGCGCACGCACCAGCACGCAGTCGGTCGACGTAAGGTTCCGACAGTGGGGGGGGTCACTGCAGCAGCGGAGGCTGGCATTGACTGACTGATTGATTGATTGATTGATTGATTGATTGGGTGAGCTACCGATTGAGTCCAGCTCTATTCATCCGTGACACGTCTATTTCCTGCATGGCCTTTTTTAACGTACGCCTACCGTGATTCCCCAAAGCTTCGTAGGTTTCAGCCAAACTCGGATTCACGTCGTTTCTCTTCCTCCTTCCGTATTTTCCAGCGATGGACATGAAAGCAGTCGAGGAAGAAATAGATGAGGAAGAGGACGATGACGTTCCAGGTAGATCATTCAAGTTTTTCTGCCTCTTTATGTTCGACTCGAGTCATTTGCGTCGCGTTCTGTAAATGCACGTTGCTATTTGGTGTCTTGCAGACCTCGTGGAGAACTTTGACGAGGCCTCAAAGAATGAAGCAAACTGACGAGTCCCTTCTTCCTGTCGGCGCTTCTCTTTTGACCTCCACATGGTCTCACAGAGGCCGTTTCCCCTCGTGAGGCCTAATGGATCATCTCCAAACACAAGAACCACGTTGGGCTCAAGCTGCTTTAGAAATCATCTTTCTTACATGGTTAAATATTGAACCGATTCGATGTTGAAGTGATTGCAGAGTTCACTTTATATTATGGTGATGAGTTGTGAATTTAATAAAACATGTTTGGGCTATCGATGCGTCTTTTTATTACTTGAATTCTCAGGTATGCGTTGTCTTTCCCTAAATATCTGCTGGTTGAAGTCTTTAATTGTTTGGAAGTTGCAACAGCTACTAATTTGACAGCAACTACATTTGCTGGATTTGTACCAGTCCTGGATTAATGAAAATAAACTAATATAGTAGAAAGTTTATACTTATTTGTAAAATGTGTATTGATTTAAAAAAAGACTCTAAATTATTATTTTTGCAAGAGTAAATATGTATTTAACAATGCTCAGGATGGCTCAGACATCGGCTAGAGCAATCAAATAAATGTACAGGAAATAAATATTTCTTTCTGATGTATGAACTTGAAGTACGGCAAGGTAGTAAAAACGTTCCAAAACTCATTGATCACTCACAGTAAATCAGTCGTTTTATTTGAATGGGGTATTCAGGTCTTTAAGGCTTTTACAAAGTACATATGAACCAGTATTGTAATTTTCATATATATAGTAGTAGTATAATTTCTTATTGATATTGATCTCTCTTTAATAATTCGTTAATCTGAGTGGTTCTGGGATTAACAGGGTGTGCGTGACGTGAACGCATCACTGATCCCTTCTGACGCTGCTCCGGTGAACCGGACAAGGTGATTCAGGTGGAGCTGCGGACCCGCCCCGAGACGCGACCAGCTGCAGCAAACCGGAAGCTGGGTCTCTCCCTTCAACATAAAATCACAACAGGGAATGAATATTAGGCTGCATTTACTGAAGCAATAGCGCTTTTATTTCTGATGGTTGAAGTTAATTTCTATTGTGAATATTGTATAAATTGTGCATGCTTGCACACCACGGGAGATACCACCTTTATCTTCGACTTTTCATAAACATGAATTTGATTTTTGTTTCTAACTGGCTGCTAAACTGGAAATTATTTTTGCTGAATCTCTCTATTGTTATTTATTTATTTATTCTTACACAAAAAGTTATTGTAAACTTTTTCATGGAGCAATAAATTTCAAAGCTTCCGCCGTTCCTACACACAGTGTCACCATTGGCTATCGTACTAATAATGACGTCACCGCATCTTGTATTGTGTGTGACGTAAGGAGACCGGAGTGATTCACATTTATTTCTACAGAGGGCACAGTCAAGGTCAAATAGCTAAATGTGAAGTGAAGAAATCATTTTGATAAGAATGTATACATTGGGCCACTCGCAGGCATTCATCCGGTTAAACGGTCCATCTGCGTCCGTATCGACGTTTTATTTTGAAAGATACAACCGGAAATGAAGGATTTCCGACCTTGATCGCTGTTGTTGGGGGCGGGTCCTCGGTTGTGTCGCGCAGCTAGCTAGCTAGCTAGCCTCTACTTTTTGACTTGAGCGAGCGGCGACGGTGAAACACGGAAAATAGCTTTCAAAGGCGGCGAGCCATGCGGGACACCGGCGGCGGAGCTCCGGGAGACGCCCCGTGAAGATGAGGACGCCTCCGGTGAGCGACGCGCCGGTGTTAATCGCGGTTCCCGGGTCTGTTGCTGCTACAACCCGCCATTGCAATGACAAGCGCGAACTCGGCCGGAGTCCGTGTCGGCGGGGGTCGCGGCGTTCAGCTCACAAACCGGCGGCGAGC
This sequence comes from Brachionichthys hirsutus, assembly GCF_040956055.1. NCBI lineage: Eukaryota > Metazoa > Chordata > Actinopteri > Lophiiformes > Brachionichthyidae > Brachionichthys > Brachionichthys hirsutus. The sequence continues at coordinate 1,146,727 of NC_090911.1, read as the reverse complement.
ACCGGACGACGGGGTTCCGGTAACACGGCTTCACGTCAATGAGCGTCGGACAACACTTTAACGTTCTGCTTCGCACCGCGAACACCGGCGGGAGCCGGCCCGTCAGCCCCGGAGACCACCGACTCCACGGCGGGGCGGCTGTCCGCTAGCGGGGCATGGATCGAGTCCCCGTCGGGCTGTTTGTCCTGCAGCCTCCTGGGATCAGGTCCCCGTCGGGCTGTTTGTCCTGCAGCCTCCTGGGATCCAGTCCCCGTCGGGCTGTTTGTCCCGCAGCCTCCTGGGATCCAGTCCCCGTCGGGCTGTTTGTCCTGCAGCCTCCTGGGATCGAGTCCCCGTCGGGCTGTTTGTCCTGCAGCCTCCTGGGATCGAGTCCCCGTCGGGCTGTTTGTCCTGCAGCCTCCTGGGATCGAGTCCCCGTCGGGCTGTTTGTCCTGCAGCCTCCTGGGATCCAGTCTCGTGTTTCCCTTAAATCTGTACAAGAAGAAGAAGAAGATAATTTCAAGGGCTGAGACTTGATCAAGCTGAGGACGAGGCGGCGCGTCCTGTCGAGGATGTGATTTGTACCTCACTGAATATTAAAGTGGTATTAAATCCCGGGGGGGGGCAGAGACCTCTCTGATGTGTGCTCCTGCATGCTTTCGTGTAGCGTTAGCGTCTCCAGCGTCTTTTGGTTGTTGCTGTTTTTCGGGTTAAATGGAGATCAAAGCGATCAGAAGCGCTTTTGAAGCGGAGCAGCTCTTTGGGTGGGGCGGCTGCTTCTTCTTCTTGACCTTTTCCACCTCTCTTTTTTGGCGCCGTGTGGAGGATGCCGACCTGAGGCGTGTTTCTGTGGAGGTTCTACCGACTCCACGTCAGTCGGTCCATTCTTAAAGACAGGAAGTGGCCGTTTGGGGCTTCCTGTGTTCACCCCGAGCAGACGGCGCCTCAGGGCGGCGTCGACCGGGACGACAGGGACGGAACGGAAACCTCTGGAAGCTTCGTCTTCCACCCGATGATGAAGAGGAGTCCTGCTAATGAACTCATCGGTCTCATGAATGATCCCGTCTGAATCCTGCCGTTACCAATCACTCAAATTAGTTCCATTATTGATAACTCGGCCACTTATTCTCTCTCAATTAATAATTAGTCATTGTTTATAAATTTTTTTTTTTTTTTTAAAGGCTCAAAAGTTTGAGATGGATAGTCCTAAAATGTTTTTGATGCCACACACAGGAAATGAAGAAACACCAGTAATATACCAGTATTATACCAGTATTATACCAGTAGTACACCAGTAGTACACCAGTAATATACCAGTATTATACCAGTAGTACACCAGTAATATACCAGTATTATACCAGTAGTACACCAGTAGTACACCAGTAATATACCAGTAATACACCAGTAGTACGCCAGTAATATAGCAGTAATATACCAGTAGTACACGAGTAGTACACCAGTAATACACCAGTAGTACACCAGTAATACACCAGTAATACACCAGTAGTACACCAGTAGTACACCAGTAATATACCAGTAGTACACCAGTAATATACAAGTAGTACACCAGAAGTACACCAGTAGTAGACCAGTAATACACCAGTAGTACACCAGTAATATAGCAGTAATATACCAGTAGTACACAAGTAGTGCACCAGTAGTACACCAGTAATATACCAGAAGTACACCAGTAATATACCAGAAGTACACCAGTAATATACCAGTAGTACACCAGTAGTACACCAGTAGTACACCGGTAATATACCAGTAGTACACCGGTAGTATACCAGTAGTACACCAGTAGTACGCCAGTAGTACGCCAGTAGTACACCAGTAGTACACTAGTAGTACACCAGTAGTACACCGGTAGTACACTAGTAGTACACCGGTAGTACACCGGTAATATACCAGTAGTACACCGGTAGTATACCAGTAGTATACCAGTAGTACGCCGGTAGTACACCAGTAGTACACTAGTAGTACACCGGTAGTACACCGGTAGTACACCGGTAGTACACCGGTAGTACACCGGTAGTACACTGGTAGTACACCGGTAGTACACCGGTAGTACACCGGTAGTACACCGGTAGTACACTGGTAGTACACCGGTAGTACACCGGTAGTACACCGGTAGTACACCGGTAGTAAACCAGTAGTACACCAGTAGTACACTAGTAGTACACCAGTAGTACACCAGTAGTACACTAGTAGTACACCGGTAGTACACCGGTAGTACACCGGTAGTACACTAGTAGTACACCGGTAGTACACCAGTAGTACACCAGTAGTACACCGGTAATATACCAGTAGTACACCGGTAGTACACCGGTAGTACACCGGTAGTACACCGGTAGTACACCGGTAGTACACCGGTAATATACCGGTAGTACACCGGTAGTATACCGGTAGTACACCGGTAGTACGCCGGTAGTACACCGGTAGTACACCGGTAGTACGCTGGTAGTACACCGGTAGTACACCGGTAGTACACCGGTAGTACACTGGTAGTACACCGGTAGTACACCGGTAGTACACCGGTAGTACACTGGGCAAGGACTTCAACATTTGCTCTGTAGCACGGCTGCAACGTGCAGCTTTGGAGGCCGCCGCTAGTTTCAGCATCAGTGATGCGCCGCGTTGGTTCTGTGTCTGATCCAGAAGCGGCTGCACGGGTTCGGGCCCCTCCCTTCATTTTGATGAGTCACATGTTTAATCGATCTGTTTGGATCTTTGGCTGCAGGACGGTCTGGTGACTGACACTCGTCAACAAGGACGTCTTCTTTCAGTCCGTCTAGAAATGCAACCGACTCATGCAACCCGACTCGAGCTGCATTATTCAGTGCCGCTGCAGAGTAATGAAACCTTCACCAGGAGCAGGCCCCTGTGTGTGTGTGTGTGTGTGTGTGTGTGTGTGTGTGTGTGTGTGTGTGTGTGTGTGTGTGTGTGTGTGTGTGCGTGCTTAAGATCACGACTCGCTGTCACCGTGATGTTTACACACAAAGGACGCTGCGATGTGCTGGCGATGCTTCCGGGGTGTAGAAAAGCTGGGATGGGCTCCAGCAACCCCCGGTGTCCCGCAAGGTGGATAAATGGGGCGTGGCGGTGGGTGAATGGACGGAAAGGACATTTCTGCTCTACCTACGTACGACCTGCTCACCCTTACAGCCATTCCTCATCGCTAAACGCCTACTCTAAAAGTCCATCGTGTCTCCGAGTCGTGGTTAAACGAGTCCATCGTGTCTCCGAGTCGTGGTTAAACGAGTCCATCGTGTCTCCGAGTCCGTCTTTAAGCGAGGACCGGCTGTTCTGACTTATTCCCGTCGCTGGAAATGGCGAGCTAGTTTAATGTTTGCTTGTTTTTCTAGCCGCATTCTTCAAAAGTCCCCCAAATGTTGGAGAACTGCGCCACATGGATGACTCGAGAACTTTGCACCGCCGAGTGCAGATTGATTTATTGCTAAATAAAAGATTTGGATGCAGCTTTAGTTTTCTCTGAAGTCGGACTCACAACTGAGACGCTGTTTAACCAACAACATGGAGTCCATTCCACTCACAGGGAGTGACATACGATGAGGCCCTGAGGGACGCCCCCAGTGTGGTCTAAATGTAACGGACTGTAGGAATCAGCCCACTCTTCACGTGGCGTGTCTCCGTCTCTAAGGTGTGGGCAGGGGAACACGTCCGGGACCACTGAGGACGGCCTCTGTGCGGGACCGCTGAGGACGGCCTCTGTCCCGCTGAGGACGGTCTCTGTGGGGGACCGCTGAGGACGGCCTCTGTCCCGCTGAGGACGGTCTCTGTGGGGGACCGCTGAGGACGGCCTCTGTGGGGGACCGCTGAGGGCGGCCTCTGTGGGGGACCGCTGAGGACGGCCTCTGTCCTGGTGAGGACGGCCTCTGTCCCGGTGAGGACGGCCTCTGTCCCGCTGAGGACGGCCTCTGTCCCGCTGAGGACGGCCTCTGTCCCGCTGAGGACGGCCTCTGTCCCGCTGAGGACGGTCTCTGTGGGGGACCGCTGAGGACGGCCTCTGTCCCGCTGAGGACGGTCTCTGTGGGGGACCGCTGAGGACGGCCTCTGTCCCGGTGAGGACGGCCTCTGTGGGGGACCGCTGAGGATGGCTTCTGTCCCGCTGAGGACGGTCTCTGTGGGGGACCGCTGAGGATGGCCTCTGTCCCGGTGAGGACGGCCTCTGTGGGGGATTTGTCCTTGGCCCTTGGCTTCCTAATCAATCATGTGTGAACGTTTTATTGATGAACAGAGGCGCCCTCTGCAGGTTGGGTTGAGAACGATTAGGTTGTGGAGGTCGTCCTGTTGCAGTGAGTGGATGCTGATGAATGGATGAATGGATGAGGAGGTCGGAGACCTTCGTCCTGGGGGCGTGCGTTAACACCAGCTCTTCTGCTCCTAGGTTCGGGCGGCAGTCTGCAGGGGGGGGCGTCTTACCCATGGAGAACTACTTCCAGGCCGAGGCCTTCAACCTGGACAAAGTGCTGGACGAGTTTGAGCAGAACCAAGGTGAGACACGGGGCTGCTCCGAATCGACCCACGAGTAGATCGGCGAGGACCCGCCTGGGTCGCTGAGGGACGACTGCTCAGAGCGTCTGTCCCCCGCCTGCTGGAGGACGGCAAGGACTGTCCTTTACTTCTGCTAATAAAGATGAAACATCATCAGAGCCTTTATGAAGCTGCGCTACAAGGAGTTTAATTACCTCTAAAAGACGACCTCCGAAAGACGACCTCTGAAAGACGACCTCTGAAAGACGACCTCTGAAAGACGACCTCTAAAAGACGACCTCTAAAAGACGCCCTCCAAAAGACGACATCCAAAAGACGACCTCCGAAAGACGACCTCTAAAAGACGACCTCTAAAAGACGACCTCTAAAAGACGACCTCTAAAAGACGACCTCTAAAAGACGACCTCTGAAAGACGACCTCTGAAAGACGACCTCTAAAAGACGACCTCTGAAAGACGACCTCTGAAAGACGACCTCTGAAAGACGACCTCTGAAAGACGACCTCCGAAAGACGACCTCCGAAAGACGACCTCCGAAAGACGACCTCCGAAAGACGACCTCCGAAAGACGACCTCCGAAAGACGACCTCCGAAAGACGACCTCCGAAAGACGACCTCCGAAAGACGACCTCCAAAAGACGACCTCTAAAGGACGACCTCCGAAAGACGACCTCCGAAAGACGACCTCCGAAAGACGACCTCCGAAAGACGACCTCCGAAAGACGACCTCCGAAAGACGACCTCCGAAAGACGACCTCCGAAAGACGACCTCCGAAAGACGACCTCTAAAGGACGACCTCCGAAAGACGACCTCTGAAAGACGACCTCTAAAAGACGACCTCTGAAAGACGACCTCTAAAAGACGACCTCTGAAAGACGAGCTCTGAAAGACGACCTCTGAAAGACGACCTCTGAAAGACGACCTCCGAAAGACGACCTCTGAAAGACGACCTCTGAAAGACGACCTCCGAAAGACGACCTCCGAAAGACGACCTCCGAAAGACGACCTCCGAAAGACGACCTCCGAAAGACGACCTCCGAAAGACGACCTCCGAAAGACGACCTCCAAAAGACGACCTCTAAAGGACGACCTCCGAAAGACGACCTCCGAAAGACGACCTCCGAAAGACGACCTCCGAAAGACGACCTCCGAAAGACGACCTCCGAAAGACGACCTCTGAAAGACGCCCTCCGAAAGACGACCTCTGAAAGACGCCCTCTAAAAGACGCCCTCTACTGGCCAAACGCATACAATCTGACGTAACGGGAACATTCTGTAAAACGCTGTTATTTCTAAATGAAGCCACATCTGACAGATGATCGTTGATTTCACTTTGTTTCAGTCGGTGGTTGATCAGCGATCAGGTCGGGGGGGGGGGGGGGGGGTGTTCAGTCAGGTGACCCGCAGAGGAAGGCTTGTATTTCAGACACAGAGACTAGAGAGACTAGAGACTCAACGCAGCGGGTCAACGTTCCGGTTTTGTGACCGACGAGACGAGGTGAGATCCGTATGAAGTGTTTCCTCTCCCTTCTGTCCCCAGATGAGACGGACCATCCCATTCTCTCAGATGCCAAGTGGGCCCGGATCCTCGCCCCTCCGGCCCACCTGCTCTCCCTGAACCCCGCCCTGGCCCACGCAGACCTCAGCCCCCGGGAGAGTCGGCTCTCCTTCAAGACCCTGCCCGACTCAGGGGCTGAGTCCAAAAGGCTTCCTGGGTCCGAGCCCCCCCCCCAACCCAACATCGGCAAACTGGTTGGAACCGACGACCTGTCTCCACCCCCTGAGACGGATTCGGTGTCGGACGCAGCGTCTCCTCCAGTTAGTCGGGCTGCTGTCTCTGACCAGGAGGACAAACCTCAGGAGGAGCGAGCTGTCCCGGCGGGAGAGGACCCGGCTCCGAGGAGCGCACGCTTCCCCTTTGACGTTGTGTTGGGACAGGAATGCCCGTCTTCAAAACCGGCCACACGTAATGGGGACGGTGTCAAGGAGGACGTCGTTCCAGGAGGTTTACAGGAAAGGGGTCCGGAAAACCAAACGGAGGAGCAGGTAGAAAGTCTCCTGGGTGGGGGGGGGGATATTCAACCTGGCGCTCGGGGTGAGGAGAACGGCGTGTTTCTTCCTGATGGAGTCGAAGTGGACGAGGAGGAGAAGAGACGTGGTCCGGAGGGACAGACGGACCAACTCCTCAGAATAACAGACACGTCTAATGGTTTGGAACGGGAGAGCAGCACCCAGGGGGAGGGGGTGGAGGAGAGCTGCCCCCCCTCGCCTGTTCCCTCCAAGGAGGACTCTGTCAGGGAGGAGAAGGAAATGGAGGAAAGTAAGCAGGAGACCGGCGACGGCGGCGCGGCGGGGACAGGAAGCCAGCCAAAGCTCAACAACAGCGGGCTGCGGCCGGTCAGCGTTCCTTATGGGGGGGCGCGGCCAAAGCAGCCGGTCGGCCTCAAGCTGCAGATCCCCCAGCCGCTGTCGGGGCAGGTCCAGAATCAGCTCGGCCCGGCCGCCGTCGGCAAGAACAAGAACCACGAAAACCAGAGGGGGGGGGGAGCGTCCCCCGAAGCCTCGCTCGGTGAGACCGATCACAGTGGGGGCGGAGCCATCCACGCTGAGGGCCCGGACAACGACCTCCAGGCGGGGCAGCGAGGCGCCAACGCTCTGGGGGGGGTCGCCCCGGTGTGGGTGCCCGACTCGCAGGCTCCCGTCTGCACGAAATGCGATGTCAAGTTCACCTTCACCAAGAGGAGGCACCACTGCAGGGCCTGCGGCAAGGTTAGTCCTGGGTGGGGTAATAACCGCCTAATAACCGCGTAATAACCGCGTAATAACCTCACCAGCAATGGCACCGATGTCGCAGCTTAACGTAGGTCAGAGGTCATCGGTGACGTTTCTCTCTGAAATGGACTTTATTCATCATTTGGAGTGACGCTCCTGATCGCTTCCGCCCACGCGCAGCGTTGCCTGCTGGGATGCGGCCGCTTGGTTTCCATGGTGGCGTTCTCTGTCACATGAGCAGGGCGGCGCTGGCGCTGCAGCAGCCCGGATAGACGGAGCGGCGTCGGTGCATCCGGCGCCGCCAGGCCGGAAGAGCCACAGATTAGCTGACGAAGCCGGCGTCATGTTTCACTGGTGTGTGAGCGAAAGAGAAGTGATGCGTGATGCGTGCAGGAAATCAGTACCCTTCAAACGGGGCCTCACCCGAGCACGGGGATGCTCGACCTGCTCGACCTTCCAGGCGGGTCCAAACCGGCGGGTCCAAACCGGCCTCTCTCCGTGCTGCAGGTGTTCTGTGCAGCCTGCTGCGGCCGGAAGTGGAAGCTCGCCTACATGGACGGGAAAGAGGCCCGCGTCTGCGTCACCTGCCATGCGGCCCTGAGCACAGGTGAGCACGGCTAGCAGGCTAGCAGGCTAGCAGCGCTAGCAGCTGAAAGCATGAAACCAATAATACGCCTCCATCCCCCAAAGCTCGAGCATGGCAGACCCCGCCCACTGCCAGCAACCAGAGTCCCAACCCCAACAACCCGGCAGAGTACTGCTCCACCGTCCCCCCCCTGCAGCAGGCCCACGCCTCGGGGGCGCTGAGCTCCCCCCCCCCCACCGTCATGGTGCCTGTGGGAGTCCTGAAGCAGCCCGGCAACGAGGGTACGACTACGACGGGCACGCTTAGTGGCTTGTTCTCTGTGGGGGGGGGGTCTCCCGGGTGTTGAACCAGGGCGTGATGAGGAGCGTGTTTCTGTGGGGGGGGGGCTCGCCTGCAGGTTCCCTGACGCGGGAGCAGAGGAGAGTTTGGTTTGCTGATGGGGTCCTACCGAACGGAGACGCAGCAGAGACCCCCCAACCTCCACCCGCCGGCGCTGCCCCCACCCGGCCGCCGGCCTCCACCGACTTCAGTAAACCCTCAGAGGTAGGCTCGGCGTGAGGCCACAAAGACGCTCCGTTTACTGACTGCGTCTGGGACCGCTGCAAACAGGCGGTAAACGTTCGTCTCCCAGAAACGGGTCGCCGGTTTGCTCTGAAGCCAACGCCCGGTCGGACGTGGCTTATTCATGTTCCGGGTCCAGCGACCTCTAATAAATGTCGTCGGTGAGATCCAGAGAGCCCTCAGTTTAGGCTTAAAGGAACGTTAACGTCGCTGTAGGTTCAATCGGGAGTTTGCTTTCCATTTGTATTTAGTTTAAATAATGTAAGCCTAACATTTATTTAGTTTAAATAATGTAAGCCTAACATTTATTTAGTGTAAATAATGTAAGCCTAACATTTATTTAGTTTAAATAATGTAAGCCTAACATTTATTTAGTTTAAATAATGTAAGCCTAACATTTATTTAGTGTAAATAATGTAAGCCTAACATTTATTTAGTTTAAATAATGCAAGCCTAACATTTATTTAGTGTAAATAATGTAAGCCTAACATTTATTTAGTGTAAATAATGTAAGCCTAACATTTATTTAGTTTAAATAATGTAAGCCTAACATTTATTTAGTTTAAATAATGTAAGCCCAACATTTATTTAGTTTAAATAATGCAAGCCTAACATTTATTTAGTGTAAATAATGTAAGCCTAACATTTATTTAGTGTAAATAATGTAAGCCTAACATTTATTTAGTGTAAATAATGTAAGCCTAACATTTATTTAGTTTAAATAATGTAAGCCTAACATTTATTTAGTTTAAATAATGCAAGCCTAACATTTATTTAGTTTAAATAATGCAAGCCTAACATTTATTTAGTGTAAATAATGTAAGCCTAACATTTATTTAGTTTAAATAATGTAAGCCTAACATTTATTTAGTTTAAATAATGTAAGCCTAACATTTATTTAGTGTAAATAATGTAAGCCTAACATTTATTTAGTGTAAATAATGTAAGCCTAACATTTATTTAGTTTAAATAATGTAAGCCTAACATTTATTTAGTTTAAATAATGTAAGCCTAACATTTATTTAGTTTAAATAATGTAAGCCCAACATTTATTTAGTTTTTCTGGAAGGTTCATGTTTTCTTTTCATCTTAAATTATATTTCTTAATTGTCATCCAGAGCGTTACAATTCAATAAAAAACTACAACACACGACATTATTATAATTATATGTATATATGTCATTAATGACATTTAACAGAAGTTTATCTTCCTCATTGTTTCATATACAGAAACGTGAGCAGCTGATTGGATCCGTAGCTAACGGCGACAGAAGGAACACCAAGCGAATCATCTGCAGTCGGCTAGGCTCCGCCTTCGCTCGCGTGTCTTCGGTTCGCCTCGGCTCCGCCCGTGTGTTGGAACTCTGAAAATCCGTTAGACTTCCGAGGCATTTTACACACCATTATTTTGGGTCAAAAACGAGAACCGGGGCGCCTGAGAACCGAGGCGCGTGAGAAGAGAACCGAGGCGCGTGAGAACCGAGGCGCGTGAGAAGAGAACCGAGGCGCGTGAGAACCGAGGCGCGTGAGAACCGGGGCGCGTGAGAACCGGGGCGCGTGAGAACCGGGGCGCGTGAGAAGAGAACCGGGGCGCGTGAGAACCGGGGCGCGTGAGAACCGGGGCGCGTGAGAACCGGGGCGCCCGAGAACCGGGGCGCCCGAGAACCGAGGCGCCCGAGAACCGGGGCGCCCGAGAACCGGGGCGCGTGAGAACTGAGGTTCCACCGTACTTCTTTAATGTGTTATTAGAGTCGAGGACCCCCCCCCCTTATGGAGAGATTCCTCAGACTGATATCACAATGCTATTGCTAGCGTGGCTCTAACCACATTATAACGACCCCCCCCCCCCCTCCGCCCGCAGGCAGCCCCCCCCGCCGTGGTGGGCAGCTCCCTCAGCCTGATCCCGGAGGACGGGCTCCCCCCCATCCTCATCTCCACCGGAGTCAAAGGAGGTACGGGAGGCCACATCACAGGTGCTTGCCCCCCCCCCCCCATCCACACCATTCTGCCACCTCATCTTCTGTCTTTTTTGTAGCGCCGCTCATCGCTGGGGGGGTTATGATGTTTGAAGAGCTCTCTCCCATGACCCTAACCCCCCCCCCCCCCCCCCCCCGTTCTCACCTGCAGACTATGCAGTGGAGGAGCAGCCGTCAGAGATCGTCCTCATGCAGCAGCTGGAGGAGGGGGGGCCGGACCCTCTGGTCTTTGTGCTCAATGCTAACCTGCTAGCCATGGTCAAGCTTGTCAACTGTGAGTCCCCCCCCGCCCCCCCCCGGAGTGGTCATGCCTGCCTGTTGGATGTTTTCAGAGCCCTAGAAATAAATGCGTGTGAACGTTTGGCTTTAAAGGTTCACAAAGTACACAAAGTACTACAGTGCTACTTTGTGTACTTTGTGTACTTTCCCACTTTCGTGATCTCGCGTCCGGTTTAACCCCTCGTGATCTCGCGTCCGGTTTAACCCCTCGTGATCTCGCGTCCGGTTTAACCCCTCGTGATCTCGCGTCCGGTTTAACCCCTCGTGATCTCGCGTCTGGTTTAACCCCTCGTGATCTCGCGTCTGGTTTAACCCCTCGTGATCTCGCGTCTGGTTTAACCCCTCGTGATCTCGCGTCTGGTTTAACCCCTCGTGATCTCGCGTCCGGTTTAACCCCTCGTGATCTCGCGTCCGGTTTAACCCCTCGTGATCTCGCGTCCGGTTTAACCCCTCGTGAGCTCTCTTTCTCATCCTCTCTCTGTGTGTATATCTCGTTGTTTAAGAGAGATTTTTGTTTTTCCTTGTGTTCCTATGAGCGCCTTACGCCGCGGTTTTGTCATGTTAGCATAATGACAATACAGAATCTGGAGTCTGGAGCTTGGTTCCGGTTCGACGGACTTCTCTCCTGTTCTTTTAAACCCACAGATGTCAACAGGAAGTGCTGGTACGTGACGACTAAAGGCATGCACGCCGTGGGCCAGGCCGAGGTGGCCGTTTTGCTCCAGTGCCTGCCTGATGAGAAAACCATCCCCAAAGATCTCTTCAGCCATTTTGTGCAGCTGTACCAGGAAGCCCTCGGCGGTAAGAACCGAGTCACCCCCCCCCCTCCTGCTCTCAGTCCACCTTTCTTCAGGTGTCTCCCAGGTAAAACCAAGTGGACGCGGGAGGACACGCTACAGTCGTCCTCTATTTGGTGATCAATGGGACAAACATCGTCCTGCTGTCTCCGCTGACAGCCGCTTGTCCCGCGTTGGAATCCCAGCATCCTCTCACTTTGGCCTTCTTCCCCCCCCCGCCGGAGCTCATCGTTCGGTTTATCATGCCCCCCCCCCCCCCCCGTCTCCTCTAGGCAGCGTGCTGAGCCACCTGAGCCACGCCTTCTTCACGCAGAGCTTCCTGGGCAGTAAGGAGCACGGGGGCTTCCTCTACATCAGCCCCTCCTTCCAGTCGCTGCAGGACCTGCTGCTCCCCAACCCGCCGTTCCTCTTCGGCATCCTCATCCAGAAGTGGGAGGCGCCCTGGGCCAAGGTGTTCCCGATCCGCCTCATGCTGCGGCTGGGGGCGGAATACCGATGTGAGCAGGGACAAATGTCCTTTCATTTACGTTTTAAAGATTCTGCCCGTTGCCTGGCAACGAGACGAAGGATTCCTGTCCCCCAACTCAATATAATTAAAGGATGAAAAGTTGAACAAAGAAACTAAATTGAAACATTCTCAGAAGATGTAAGCAGCAGCATCATCAGCAGGCGGGGGGTGAAGCGTTCCGTGCGCCGGCTGCAGACGTAGGGGGGAGGAGCTTCACCGGCCCGCGACCCGAACCCGGCGGCCTCCGCAGGGTTTCCTCCGCGGGTCGCGTCTCACCGCCGGTTTGTCTTGCAGTTTATCCGTGCCCGCTCTTCAGCGTTCGCTTCAGGAAGCCGCTGTTCGGGGAGACCGGCCACACCATCATGAACCTGCTGGCAGTAAGCGAGCTTCCTCTTCCTCTTCCTCTTCCTCTTCCCGGAGCTCAGGTTATGTTCATCCCCCCCCCCCCCCCCAACGCGTTCTCCTTCCTGTCCCTCCTGAAGGATTTCCGTAACTACCAGTACACGCTGCCAGTGGTCAAAGGTCTGCTTGTGGACATGGAGGTGAGGAAGACGAGCATCAAGATCCCCAGCAATCGCTACAACGAGGTGAGCGTCGGCGCCAGAACGGCGTCCGCATGAACCGCTAATCGCGGCGGCGTTCTCCGGTTCTCCGGTTCATCGGTTCAGCAGATCTTAAAGGTTCTGACGGGAACGTTTACTGCGAATGGGACCAAGATTTGAGCCACAAACATTTCCCCACAGCCAAGAACTCGAATGGGGGCCTTTGGCGGGCTTGTTTTGTTTTGTTTTGTTTCCATGGTTACCAGATGACTTTAGTGGGATGCAGACATTGCAGAGTTTACAGGGAATAATTAAGAAAAATGTTTCACGTGAAACTCTCACGCCCTGATGTCTGCGATGGAATGCAGCCCCCCCCCCGACCCGAGTAGCGCTGCTGCCCCCCTGTAGCGCTGCTGCTAGCCCCCCTGTAGCGCTGCTGCCCCCCCTGTAGCGCTGCTGCTAGCCCCCGTATAGCGCTGCTGCTAGCCCCCGTGTAGCGCTGCTGCTAGCCCCCCTGTAGCGCTGCTGCTAGCCCCCGTATAGCGCTGCTGCTAGCCCCCCTGTAGCGCTGCTGCTAGCCCCCCTGTAGCGCTGCTGCTAGCCCCCCCTGTAGCGCTGCTGCTAGCCCCCCTGTAGCGCTGCTGCTAGCCCCCGTGTAGCGCTGCTGCCAGCCCCCGTATAGCGCTGCTGCCAGCCCCCGTATAGCGCTGCTGCCAGCCCCCCTGTAGCGCTGCTGCTAGCCCCCCTTGTAGCGCTGCATCTAGCCCCCCTTGTAGCGCTGCTGCTAGCCCCCCCTGTAGCGCTGCTGCTAGCCCCCCTGTAGCGCTGCTGCTAGCCCCCCTGTAGCGCTGCTGCTAGCCCCCCCTGTAGCGCTGCTAGCCCCCGTATAGCGCTGCTGCTAGCCCCCGTGTAGCGCTGCTGCTGTGAGTTTGTGAACGAATGTCTGGCCGTGAGGAAGAGGAGCCTTACTGAGCTGCTGTCTGTCCTTTCAGATGATGAAGGCCATGAACAAGTCTAACGAACACGTGCTCGCCATGGGGGCGTGTTTCAACGACGGCGCCGACTCTCACCTGGTGTGCGTTCAAAACGACGACGGGAACTACCAGACCCAGGCCATCAGCATCCATCACCAGCCCCGCAAAGGTGCCGACCCACGACCGCGCCCCCCAGGCGCCCCCCTCACACCGCCCCCCCTCCTCACACCCCCCCCCCTGTGTGTCCGTTCAGTGACCGGAGCCTGCTTCTTCGTGTTCAGCGGCGCCTTGAAAACATCGTCGGGCTTCTTAGCCAAGACCAGCATCGTGGAAGGTGAGAACCGAGGCATCGACTGGTGCAGGCGCTGGAGGCGGGGCTTGTGGTAAAATGAGGCTCTGGACTCGCCCGCTGTGGAAGAGTTGGCGCTGAGGATCGTAAATCTCCACGCTTTCCTCCAACGCCAGAATCTCATGATGTAGTTGATCATCAGTTATTGATTGGTTGTATATGTTTGAGCAGCCAATCACCATCGCTGCTCTTCTGTCCTCAGATGGAGTCATGATCCAGATCACAGCGGAGACCATGGACTCCCTACGGCAAGCCCTGAGGGACATGAAGGACTTCAGCATCACGTGCGGTAAAGCCGGCCAGGAGGACAGCCAGCAGCTCGTCTTCATCCAGTGGACGGAGGACGACCACGACGTCAACAAGGGGTGAGACGGCAAACGCCACGACGTGTTTTTGGGTTTCCTGCTATATACAGTAGTCCCTCGATATAATGCGGTTCATTTTCCGCGACTTCGCTGCTTCGCAGAGTTTTTTAGTGCAATTTCAGATTTTTTTTTTGCACTTGAATGCGCCTTGAAACGGCGCAAGACGAAGGGGCGCGGTCGGAGGAACTGTGAAATACGCGCGAGTTGCTATTAATAACTTCTCATGTGTTTTTATTTTTGTAGGAGCCTAAACGTCACGTCCCTTTTGGGTTTTGTTTCTTCCTGTTGATACATGTAGCCGCTGCCGTTCCGCTGTGCTAAGCTATCCAATAAAGCAGCATGAGAGGCTAAAGACAGCACGAGTAGAATATTTGTTCTTCTGCACTCCAAGCGGCTCTTTCCTCGACCTGCACGCCTTAACATTATTAACAGGAAAACGTTTACTGTACGTACTATATATTTTTATTCCTCAAACAAATGTTTCGTTCTGAAAAGGTTTTGATCTTTGGTTTCATTCTATAATACTGAAACAATCTATTTAGATTAATGCCTGCCTGTTAAACGTGTATAAAGTGTGTGGTGAGGGGTTTTACAGACTTAAAACATTTATGTACATGTATAATAATAATTAAAAATAAAAATTACTACATTGCGGATTTCACTTATTGCGGGTTGTTTTTGGAACGTAACCCCCGCGGAAAATGAGGGACTACTGTATGTGTTTTTATGTTTATATATATTCAGGTAATATCTAATCACAAATTATATTGAAGGAGACTTTTGGGAATCCCCGCATCGTTTTTCTACCATCGCTAGACTTTCCAGTGAACGAGGTCGTCCTGCATCCAATAATAATGCTCTAAGAGGACGTGGACAGGTGGACAGGTGATGTAAGTCGGCTCTCTGTGTGTGTGTGTTGCGTCGTTTAGCGTCATCAGCCCCGTCGATGGGAAGTCCATGGAGTCCGTCACCAGCGTCAAGATCCTCCACGGCTCCGAGGCCCAAGCCAACGGGAAGGTCATCCGCTGGACGGAGGTAGAGGGCGCCGTCCAAACGTGTCCCCGGAGTCTGTCCTGCTCCTTTGGGTAACGCCCCCCCAGGTGTTTTTCCTCCAGAGTGAAGATCAGCCCGGCGACCCGGCCGACCACAGCCGGCTGGCGGAGAACGTGGCGAGGGCTTTCTGCACGGCGCTCTGTCCACACCTCAAGCTGCTCAAGGAGGACGGGATGGCCAAGCTGGGCCTGAGGGTCACCTTGGACTCGGAGCAGGTAGGGCTACGGCGTGACCTTCGTGGAGGCCGCTGCTTCCGGTCTGACGCCTGCCTCCGCGTTGCAGGTCGGCTACCTGACAGGAAGCAACGGCCAGCCTCTCCTGCCTCGGTACCTGAGCGCCCTGGACAGCGCTCTGATCCCGGTCATCCACGGAGGGGCGTGTCAGCTGAGCGAGGGCCCCGTGGTCATGGAGCTGGTCTTCTACATCCTGGAGATCATCTCGTAGACGCTGAACTCTGACGGAGTCTCTCGTCGAACCGATGCATCCGTCCGTCCGGCTCCCGTCGGATGCGGGCGTGGTGACCCTCACCTGGCGGCGATCTCTCCTTCAGCCTAAAAGTATTCACGGGCTTCAAAATGATCAGTTTCATTCTGAAGCCCCTCCTGTACGGGACACTGATTCCTCGTCCCGGAGCTCCTTCCATCCAATCATCTGGAGGAATCTGGGATTAGGGTGACGCCCTCAAAAAGTGCACTTAATCTCCGCTTTAGTGCAAAATGGCACGAAGGAGAGCGAATTCTGTTCACAGGTCCCGTCGCTGTGGCAACCGGGCAGAGGCTGGAATTCATCTCGGAGACATTAAAGGAGCGCTGCAGAGCCCCCGGGCGAGGAGCTGGTCGGCACCCTGGGGGGGGGGGGGGGTGCTCAGCGCCTCCATCAGGACTGATTCTGTAGCCGCCACTTTGAGACGTTGATGAAGTGACCTTCACAGAAAGACGTTTGCTGTTTCGTTTAACGTCCGTTTGTCCTACGGCTGACTGGGAACCGGTTTAAATGCTTTATTGATAAAACGTAGAATGATCCGGAGGGAAATCAATCGTCTTCATCAGCGCTCCAGATACGGAATAACTGAAGATGCAAAGTTATATATAAAGAAATATATTAGAACTGTATTACTTGCAGAAGCGGTGCACTGGATTCTAAGCCATTTACGGGGTCGGGGCGTAAAGAGCCGCACGCCTGACCTGAAGCTGAATGTACTTCATCTCATATTTCCTGCAGCTTGTTCTGTATCTGAAATGTGTAAAATAGTGCGGATCTATTAGCAGATCGCTGCGGCCCCCCCCTCAGCGCGTGGACCCGGGACAACATCGAAGAATGTATTGAACCCGCAAAGCGAATCACCAAAAGCCATGTTCAGTAATCTTCCTGTGTTCTGGCAGCTTCGTCTCAAACCAGAAGGGGGCGCCACAACCATTTCCTGTTCGTCTGATTCTCCCAATCAGTTTCAATTCGACCTGTAGACATTCTCTATTCGTCTCTTATGTAGCTTGAAGTATTTTAGGAACTTCGGTAGCATAGAAAGGTTAGCAAAGCTGATGAAAGTTGTTGGGTACGGACTGAATGAGGGGGTCAAAGGTCACCAGCATCTGGGTTTATTACTGCGATCGCATCTCAATCACTGTGTGGCGTTCATCAGCCGCTGCTGGCAATTGAGTTTCTACAAATTAGACGTGAATATTCTGTCTCTGTCTATTTTGGCATTATTTGTGTAACGTTTGAAGTCCCAAAAAACAAAGAATGGCTCAATCTTTGAAGAGGCAGCATTCGTTAGTATTTGAGATGCTTTACAGTTTAACAGTTAAAGCTTCTGCAACTAAAAATCCACTCCTTCAGTTTTCGGTGGGCGACTTTTGGTTAAATGTTTCTTTACTGACATCAGAAGCGGTTGATGAAGCCAAAAACGCAGGACGTGTTTATTTTCCTCTACAAATGTCCAAGACAAGTCATCTTTATCAAAGGACCTGTGGTATATGTAAAATAAAACCTTTTACAGATTAAATGCCCAGTTTTTGCCTTTACAAAAGACTCGTCCCTGAAAGTAATGTAATAAATGACAGCACAGACTTAAAATGAGGTTTTTAATTATCTTTTGAACAGCAGATTAGGCAATTTCAGTAGACCGTTAAAAACACACAACCCATGATTATATTAGTAGTATTTTGTTAATACATCTTTCATTCTGCAGGAAACCAAAGTAACAATAAGATGAGCAACAATGTGTGAATTGATTGTAGTAAAATTAGCCTCATTTTTAGCTTTGATTCATGGATTTAACAAAAGGAGAAATGCGTTGAGGTAAGACTGTCGGAAGGCTTTAATCAACTTGGCTTTTCATTTATGACACAGGAGAGGGTGTAAAGTCTGCTCAAACGACAAAAACCTTCTAAAACGCTGGAGATTTGGTAATCAATTAATTGAGATTGGATGTTAAGAGGCAATGTGACCAGTTTTGTTAACCAATATACGAGAAAATAGAATTATTCTGAGAGAACTGGCCCCTCTTAAGAAATGAGATGTTCAGGATCGGCTTTTAAAGGAACAATACAAACGTCCCGGCGAGGACATGGCTACCGCTCTGCAGCGATTAGCTTAGCATTACAATTGTAGCGGCTTAAAGCAAAGCTTAGAAACTTTAAAGATGACTAATTGCTCTTTGGATTTTGTTGCTGAATGTTTAGCATAGAAAAATAAATATTGTGTTAGGAACACATAAAATGACGTGGAAGAGCCCAGCAACAGGAAACCAGCTAATACTCACAGCTTCGTTCACTTTGACCTGCGCAGAGAATAAAGTGCAGCCCGTCACCGATGACACAAGACAAGCAATTCCTCCCATTCAATATTTACGCTAAGCTAATGCTAGTTACCTTGATGTTTAACTCACACGAGTATTACCCACGAACTCACCTAAAATCACTGCAAACATGCGAGCGTGCTTATTTCCCAAAGGGTAAAACTGCTAAACTGTGTACTCGTTTGTGTTTCTCACACAAGGAAGACAAATAAGAATCTAAAGCCACAGACGAGTCGCGTGTGCAGATGCAATAATGACATCATCGTATCCGGTGTTTATTATTTCTGGAAACGACCAGATTATGTGGAAAAATAAAACGTTTCTTGACAATCTCTCTTGTCGGGCAGATAAACGGAGGATTTTACAGCAACTATGATTACTTTGGTATTAGTGCGATTCTAGATTCTAGCTGGATAGGAGGAACGTTTTCTGGAGGCTGATGTCAGGCGGCAGCAGCAGCTTGGCTCCGCCCTGAGCCCCGCCCGCAGCCCCGCCCGCAGTCCAGAAGATAGAGCGATGAGGAGGAAACAACAGACCAAATGATCCGTTTGTGGGCCGGAGGACGGACTCAGTTCCTGTCCCCCGAGACCAGCTGAGCAACCCCAGCCCCGCTCAGTGTCTCCCTCTGGTGGAGACCCTTGGAGTCTGAGTCTAGTAACAAACCTCGACTTCTTCACATCCCTCCGAGTATTTCTGAATGAACGTCTCGAACCTGAAAGACACGTCGTCGGTAGAACGGCTCAGAAGAGCAAAGAGCAGCAGTCTGCTGGTAAAGCAATCATCCGTAAACGTGTAGGCGCCGTGCACGCTCCCGTGCACGCTGCCGTGCACGCTCACCTGTCACTGGCCGATCGACAGCCAGCGCTCGCTGCTCGTCTGCATGTCCTGACCGCTCAGAGGCTCCCGCAGTCGGACCTTCATTTCAACCAGGCCTCCCGTGTGCTTGCGGCCGTCCATCACCTGACAGGGGTCACACGGGGTCACAGGGGTCACACACCGGGGCCAGTGAACACGTCGGAGGACTTGTGTCTCACGCACCTCGACGATCTCCCTGATCTCACTCTGGGACTCCAGCTTGTCCAGCTTTACGAGGGCCGTCCCGATCGGCTTGTCGCTCCTCAAGAAGCCTCTGAGACAACGAGCAGGACACGGAGCAGGCAGGACACGAAGCAGGCAGGACACGAAGCAGGCAGGACACAAAGCAGGCAGGACACAAAGCAGGCAGGACACGGAGCAGGCAGGACACGGAGCAGGCAGGACATGAAGACGGTCGGGAGACAGTGAGACTGATTTTAGTCCTCGGTAACCCTCGGCTGGAGCTGAGAGACACGGTAATACCTGGAATACTGCTATAATGGTGATCATTATACTAAAACTACTACAACAATGATTGTACTACTAAAAGCGACTACTCCTAATAACATTAATACTCCTAATGAATCTGATATTAAACTATTTCTGATGATGCTGCTAATACTAGTGCTGACCCCCCCCCCGCCTGAGACTCACCCTTTGTGCAGCAGCTCCAGCTTCAGCCCCTTCGACGCCACCACCCTCTTGAAGCTGCGGTGGTTCCGGTTGATGGACAGGGTGAAGCTCTGGTTATATTCTGGGAGGGACAGACGAAGACGTCCACGTCCTTATCAATACACAGGCTGTCCCCACTTAAGGACGCACTTATTCAACGACGACTCGGCGTTAAGACGGGCTTCCCGAAACGTAAAAGTGTTTAGGAAGGACTCGCCGGGTTTAGGGAAGGACTCGCCGGGTTTAGGGAAGGACTCGCCGGGTTCAGGGAAGGACTCGCCGGGTTCAGGGAAGGACTCGCTGGGTTTAGGGAAGGACTCGCTGGGTTTAGGGAAGGACTCGCTGGGTTTAGGAAGGACTCGCTGGGTTTAGGAAGGACTCGCTGGGTTTCGAGAAGGACTCGCTGGGTTTCGAGAAGGACTCGCCGTTCGTCTCTACGCGTTCCTATGTGGCTATGCGTCCCTGCGCGGCTCTACGTGTCCCTGCGCGTCTCTACGGGTCCCTACGCGTCTCTACGTGTCCCTACGCGTCTCTACGTGTCCCTACGCGTCTCTACGTGTCCCTACGTGTCCCTACGTGTCCCTACGCGTCCCTGCACGGCTCTACGTGTCTCTACGTGTCCCTACGTGTCTCTACGTGTCTCACCCGGGGAGCTGCTGTTCTTGACGACGGCCGTTCTGTGTCTCTGCGGCTGCTCCTGGAGCCACAAATCAAAAAGCAACAGTGAGAAAGCACCGACCCGAAGGAGGGACTCGTCACAGACGGTGCTTCTCACCGAGCTGGGGGACGGGAAGTCAAACTTGATGTAGGCGTCCAAGTCGTTGCTCTGAATCCCTGCAGATAAAGAGCAGCAACATTTATCGCTTCCATTCATGAAGGCCCGCCTAAAGTCACCGCAACACATATTTACGACTCCTAAAATGACTCGTATATAAAATAAATGAATAAAACAAAGTCAGAAAACGTTCATTTCATTTAAGGTTGAATTTTCACAAAAAACAAAACTGTTTTTAATCTTAAAAAAAAACTCAGGACTTGACACTTTACAAACACTGAACTCAGAAACATTGCCCCCCCCCCCCCCCCCCCCCCCCTCTTACCACTGGGAGCAGGAAGATTCATCGCTTTGACGATGACAACAACCATGTCGGTGCTGCTCAGCTCTGGAAATATCCTGAGAGGAGAGACAGAAAACTAAAGGATTGCCTCGGAAACAAGCAATATCAGGAGACCCACCCCCCCCCACCCCCCCCGCCAACAGGAAAACGGACGAAACTGGAAGAAAGGAAGTTCGATTTAGCAGTGAGACATAAATATCCAAGTCATGCTAAAGAACGCTCAAAACATATATTTGTATTACTCCTGGTATACAAGCACAATTTGTCAGAACACAACTTATACGACGTGCTCGGAAAAAACAGCTTCAGTGGCTTAAGCTCAGGCTGAAATTGTTGCCACGGAAACAATACAAATTTAAACTGTGAAAAACTGAAGATGTGGGTTTTTTTTTATCCTCCTTTCTACAGGTGTTTTGACTAAAATATTTAGAATACTTCCTTAAGTATTCCTACAGCAAAGACAGCAGCTAAAGTATTTTAGTATTCTTAGAGTTATGGGCCGGACTAATGTTTGGTACTTTCCCCTATAATGATAATATAGAAAACAGAAAAGATACTAAATGCTGCTAGTATTCAGCACTTACCTGTCGGACTGGATGTGGGCGGAGCTAAAACACAGTCAGGTTTGAGCTTTTCTTCAATCACTCAACAGATCAAAAAGCTGCTGCTTGTTCTTTTACCTTGCTCAAGGAATCTTTACACCTCAGAATAAACGGATCAGATATTTGGGTGAAGCGATCCGTTCCTACCTGGCGGTGTGAAACGACCTCTGCTCAAAGGCGTGCTGGGGAGGAGGCAGCCCTCGGGACTGAGCCAGCTTCAGGACCTCCAGACTCTTCTTACAGCCCTCCGCCAGACTCTCGAACCTGCATCAGTCACGTGATCAACACCGGTCAATACCGCAGCACGATCCACCGATGCTTTACCTCATTAACCTGCTAGACTGGCTAAAGAAACACATTCATTCATTCCTTTTCTTAACCGCTTAATCCGAAATCCAGGTCACAGGATCTACTGGAGCCAATCCCAGAGGGTCAATGGGCGGGGCGAGGTACACCCCGGACAAGCCGCCAGTTCACCGCGGACACACACGCTCGCTCCTACGGAGGTGGGAGGAGAACCCGGAGAGAACCCGGAGAGAACCCGCGCAGAGCCGGGAGAACATGCAGACGCCTCAAACAAAGGTTGGATGTGACCTGTGACCTTGTTGCTGTGAGGCAACAAGGTCACAGGTCACAGCTGAGGTCACGCTTACTTCGTCGTCTCCTTCACGTTGCCCAGGTGAGTGAAATGCTTTGCGCGAGTCACACATTTCTAAAAGAAGGAGAGAAATCTCATGTCAGTTGTCCGTAACGACGACCCGACGAGGACGGGCATTATGGGATGCGTTCGCCTCACCTCGCTCTGCTCTTGGAGGATCTTGGCCAGGTGAGCGTAAACCTGCTCTTCTTTCTCTGAGACCTGCACATCGCAGTGATGCACCAGAATGAAGTCTTCGTCTTCGTCTTCGTCAGTCGGGGGCGACGGCACCTACAACCCGGGGAGGGTCAGCGTTTCAATGTTTCATTCAGCTGTCTAATAAATATATTCATCATCATCATCATCATCAGCAGCAGCAGCTTCTTTGAGCTCTCTGTCGCACATTTAAACTAAAATACAAATCATCAAAAGTTGCCTGACGGAGCCATTTTAGGCAAATATAGAAGCAGTTTGATGTCGTACTGCTGAAGCGTTCAGGCGGACGGTCGGCCTGCAGAGCCTCCGGGCATCTCATTCATCATGGGGGGGGGTCAGAAGCACAGAGAACGGGGGTCGTCTGCTGCAGCGATGCGCCATGCTAGGTTTACAGTGACCTCTATCCATCTCAGGACGCTCACCTTCCTCATGTCCACCGTTTGGCCGCAGCGCGCCGCTTCGATCATGGGGTCGAGGCCCTTAGCAGCACGGAGGCAAGCCTTCGCCTGCTCCATGTTGCTCTCCTGCTTCGCCTGCAGAGCTGCTTTCATGTACTTCCTCTTCCTGCCCTCGAGGAACTCAAGCTGCTGATTCGCTGGAGGATAAAATAAACAGACAATTTGGAGTAAAACAATTACAAACAACAACTTATAATTTTTATTGGCGAAAACAATAGTAACTAGAAAAGCACTCAGAGCACAGACCTCCCCCAAGCTGCTCATTCCCCCTCCTAACTGGATCTACACCGTCCACATGGGGATCTGGATCAGCACCAGAAGGTTCTAGATCAGGGGTGGGCAAACTTTTTGACTCGCGGGCCACAATGGGTTCTAAAATTTGACAGAGGGGCTGGGCCAGGAACAGATGGATGGAGTATTTGTGTATTGTGTATTTGTGTATTTGTGTGAGCTAGTATAAATGACATGCAAAACCCATTACATGAAAGGATTTGGCTTTTTACAGGCAGCATTACAAGAAAAAGGTCAAATGAATCGGGTTTAATTCTAGTAAAATTTAATTTAATGATATAATTTGGACAAGTTCGGTGGGCCAGATCAAATAGCCCAACGGGCCGCATATGGCCCCCGGGCCTGGGTTTGCCCATGCCTGTTATAGATTGTTCTTGGTGTCTTTATTCACCAACCATGAAAAGTCAAAGTGAATCAGAGTTGAGTATTTTTAACTGATTCTTGAATCCGTAAATGGAGATTTAATGTTAAAATGAATGTATTGCATCTATTTCCACTTCTTAATGAGGTGAAAGGTGAAGAATGATGACGATGACGTGGCACACACACGTACCCTAAACAAATCACCAGACAGTAATCCACTGGATCCGATTCGATTCTCGGGTCATTCCTTCGCGTATTCTGAGGCGTTCTCGTGTCTTTCACGCGTAACGTTCCGTCCCTGAACCTCTCGGGGTGGAACGGGGACTGACCTGTGGAGGAGAGCATGCCGGCCGCTCTGTCAGGCGAGGGTGACGGAGGCCTTCCCCGTCCTTGGTCCGCGGTGGAGCAGGTTAAAGTGGATTTCTTCAGCTCTTCTGGAACAGCGGACTTTGACAAAAATATAGAACAAAACCCACAGTCTTAACTTTTTAACCAGCAAACACTCGATACAAGTAATATACAACACGCTGATGGTAGCCTACCCCCTCCCCTCTTTCTTCATCATCATCATCATTTGTTATTTCAACATTTTCAGTGGAGGTAAGCTTATTGGCTGCCACGAGAGCAGCAGCCAATCCGTGCTCTGCTCCTGTGGCCTTCTGACCTGGGATTGGTGGAAACCCTGAAAGGTGAGACAGAATTCTCATCCTCTAGGCAGACACTGATGGAGATTTATCCTTCTGGTTGAGGACAAACACACATTTGTTGTGTAGGTACAGAGACTCGTATACAATAGCTCAAATACTTCAGTTGTACAACATTAAATGTAGCGTAGATAATACACCGTCGACTACAAACAGGAATCACGAGAATCGGCTCACCAGGGGGAACCGGCAGCTCCTCGAAGTTAACCGCCTTCCCTGCTTTGTGAGCCCGAATGGCGCTCTGGTATTGCTGCAGGAGAACACATGCTAACTTCACACAGCAGCGCTAACGCTAATGTAACACTGTGAAAAGCTTCCATTCACTAAGAAACCGGCGTTAATAACGGAGCTGCGTAGAGGTAAATACAAACATTAGCTGCAGCGCTAGCACCTTGGCGATACGGTCATGCATTCGGGCCTTGCGATCGTCTCCATTAGCTTTAGCCTGGCTGGACGCCTCCACATATTTGGCTCGCCTCTGCTCAAGAGCCTCCGACACGTCTTTGGGAGCTGGAGGAGCTGACGGAGGAGCAGACGGAGGAGCAGACGGAGGAGCTGACGGAGGAGCAGACGGAGGAGCTGACGGAGGAGCTGACGGAGGAGCAGATGGTGGAGCAGAGGTTAGCGTATGAGACAGTGGGGTTTAGAGGTTGTACACAGACATGACCTCACTCTCCGTTAAGGGCTTCATGAAGTATTTAATTGTAATTCTAGTCGGCACTCACGAGTGAATAGAACCAACAACATGGCGTCGCCTTGAAGTTACAGTGCTAAGATGCTTCCGTTTAGCCGTGTAATATTTACCACAGCTTTCCAGAAAGAATGCAGCTCCTGTGTAAAACGACTCACAACAAGATTTAAGGTTATTTTGAGTACTACTATGGAGTATTTCTAGCTTTCTTGCTGGTAGGTTTCCCAGATTATTTTCGATTTGTGCTTCGAGCACCACAAGTGGATTGCTTTAGATCAGGGGTGTCAAACTCATTTTGAGCATTATGGCTGCCCTCAAAGGGCCAGTTGTAAATGTAACTAAATGTAATGTAATGTAAATAAATGTAACTACTCCCTAACATGCTGCTAAATAACTGCATTTACTACTACATACTTAATTAAATTATAAATATTACATATGCAGTTGCATAGTTCTAAAAATATATCGATACCTTACTGCTGTAATAATATCCGCCGAGGTTATGTAATCGCCGGCGTCTGTCTGTAATTTGTTCTTCAATATCTCCATTGATTATTGACCGATATTTAGGGAATTTAACACAGTCATGTAGGGGGGGGGGGGGGGGGCTCTATCTCACCACTGAATATCATCTGGGTCGGATCCAGAATGGAGTCAGCAACAAATATTTAATTTTAACATTAAAACCATTTACAGATTAGAAATCAGTTACAAATACACATCAACTCTGATTCACTTTTACTTTTCAGCATTTTACAAAAACCAATGTCTGCCCAAAGCTCTAGCGGGCCACAAAAAATGACGTGGCGGGCCACATTGGCCCCCGGGCCTTGAGTTTGACACACATGCTTTAGATCCTTTACTGGACAGGAAGCAGACATCTCTGCAGTTCAGAGCACCAACAAGTCGAAAATAGAAAAGCAGCTCGTTCCCCTCCTAACTGGATCTGCACCGTCCACACGGTGATCTGGATCAGCACCAGAAGGTTCTAGATTGTTCTTGGTATCTTTATACACTAACATGAAAAGTCAAAGTGAATCAGAGTTGATTTTTGAATCCATAAATGGAGTTTTCTATGTTACGGACCCATGTTTCATAATTATCTGAGTTTTGAGGAACAAAGTTTGAAGCTCCATTGACTGCTATGTTAATGAAAGTTTCAAAGTGATCCAGAATCCAGGATCTCTTCTGGATCACCTGTTCCTGGTCATCGTGTTGACCTTATCATCACCTGAGGCTGCTGCAGCCGGTTGCAGCACCGGTTTGGTTCGGTGGGATGAAGCTTCGTTTACCGGAGCGCTGAGTCCTCCTGTAACGAGATCAAACGAAACATGCAGAACCCAAATGAGACCGTTTCAAGGAGCCACTAATCCATCTCCTCACGTACATCCTCTTTCTGGAGCCTCATGCTCGTGCCATTTTAACATATATTCCAGTGTTGGTGCTTACAATGAATCACATCAAATAGTTCCTCTGATACATTTTTGCTATGTAGAAGATTTGATCTAAATGCTACTTTGTCATTTCTCCCTTCCATTTTCCCTGTAAATTAACTTCAAACCTAAAATATGAACGGAACTATACATTGTGCTCACAATTATTAGGCAAGTGATCATATCATCATCAAGAAGATCAATATCCAGGTGTGCATAATTATTAGGCAGCTTCTTTTCCTAATTGAATTCCTTTTGAATAGTGTCCGGGAGGTCACAAAAAGGTGATCAACAGATTAAGAAACTGACAGACTCCATGAATGGAAGGCTGGAAGAAAGGCGGCCACCGACTTCATATTTTAAACTACCAGAAATTTGTATTTGTAAATTTTGAGTTTATTATTCTCACTTTAATTTAGCTTCATATTAATTCCTCAATAATTGTGGCGAGATAGATATTCTCCTAAGAAAGCAAAAACCTCACTTGCACATTATTAAATATTAAGGTTTGAGGTTTAGTAATTGCTCAATAATACAACTCGACTAATAGTTTTATTAGTGAGCGTATAAAAGCGTTTGCTTTCATACCCTGCCCCGGAGACGGAGGAAGTCCACTCAGGTCGACTGCTCGTCCATTCGCCGAGGCCTCGACTGCTGCACCGAACCGCTGCCAAACACAACGACGTTCTTTGTCATTACTACGTTTCAAATACTCGAGAGATAGATCCTGTTAGAAACGCAGCAGACTCAAAGGCTTCCAAAGCAATGATATGTAACATGAAATACTACGCGTGTGTGTGTGTGTGTGTGTGGGGGGGGGGTTCCACTGACCTTGCTGGTCCTCAAGTAAAGCCTCGCTTGGTCTAAATCTCCCTCGTGCTTCGCCCTCAGCGCCGCCATCTTGTATTCTCTCTGCCGCTCCAAAAGCAGCGTCTTGTTCGCTGCGGGTTCACAAGACGGCGACTCTGAACAATGACCACACTGAGAGACGAGCATCACGCGTTGACCGGTCAGGAGACAACGGCCTCACAATCTGGCTGTGAAAACACATCCCATCATCTTCTCCATTAAATGCGTCAACAGGAAAAGTGAGGAAGCCTCGGCGCTCCATTGGCTGTGACGTCATCACTGTTAAAATCAATGTGTGCTGGAAAACTAAATAAAAGAATCAGTGTAGTTGAACATAGTTCACTCCTCGTCATTAGTTCCAGTTCTCCATCATTAAGCCACGCCCTGGTGAGCTCTCAAAGCCCATGTCCCTCGCTAGCATTAGCATTTATAGCAGCGCTTGAGTCAGTATCTTGTTCAGCAGCCTTCTGTTACGTTACGTTTTTGTCTGCTCTCTGTCTCTCTATCGCTCTTTGTTTTTCACTCTCCTCCTACCGGTCATTGTCTCTTTGTCTTTCTACCGCTGTCTCTCTCTCTCTCTCTCTCTCTCTCTATCTCCTTCTCAGCCCAGCCGGTCAGACAGATGGCCGTCCACCATGAGTCTTAGGTTCTGTTCAAGGTTTCTGCCTGTTAAAGTAAAGTTCTTCCTTGCCTCCGTCTCCATAGTTCTTGCTCTTGTGGGTCAAGTTGGGTTCTGTCTCTCCCTGCTGATCCTGTAAAGTGCCTTGAGATGACTTCCTGTTGTGATCTGGTGCTAGAGAAATAAAACTGAACTGAATTGATTACATTATTTATGACATTATTCATGTCCCCGATTGGGACTTGGGACTCCAGTGGCAACAGGAGGAGGGATGTCTGCACAATTTTCACATCCTAGGTCTCACTGACGGATTACTTTAACCTGAAAGCTGCTTTTATTTCCAGTGTAACATTTTAGAAAGTGTGTAAAGCGTGTAAGATAACACACATCAAAGTCACACATCCCAGACACAGACGAGCATGAAGCTTATCACTGCTGTAATAAATGCGATAATAAGCGCAGGGTGTTGGGCAGGGCAGGGGTCGGGAACCTTTTTGACTAAGAGAGCCATAGGTTCCCGACCCCTGACTTGGGGAAAGGGGCAGGAACAAAGACTCAACTGCAGAGAAACCTTTCCAGAATTCTGTCAAACTGCTCCCCAACCTCCCGACGTGAACGGCGACGCAAGCCTCACCTGATCCAGCCGGCTCCTCTGGAGATGGGACGGCGCTCGGCGTGGGCCCGGCGCAGAGGGACGAGTGCGGCGCACTGCTGGGGGCGAGGGCCGTCGGCACTGGACTGGGTTTGGGAGGTGATGGAGGAGAAGGAGGAGGAGCTGGTTGTTGAGAGGCAGCACCTGGGACTCCAGTGGCAACAGGAGGAGGGAGGTCGGCCTCGTTCACCGGCCGTCCTTTATTCACAGCGGTTAACATCGTCTCTAGAGTCTGGAGGGAGAAATATCACAGTTCTCTTCGTCTGCAGAACGGGAGTATTCCATGTGAAATGGAGGACGCCTGATATCTTATGAACGTGTACGCTCTTATTCCAGATTAATGCTGATTGCACAATTCTCACATCTTAGGTCTCACTGACGGACTACTTTAACCTGAAAGATGCTTTTATTTCCAGTGTAACAGACAGTTTGTCCCCTGAGGGGTCGCCACAGCAAACCAACGTTCTCCACTTCACCCTGTCCTTTGCATCGTCCTCCCCAACACCAGCCACTCTCATGTCCTCCCTCACTACGTCCATGTCTCTTCTCCTGGGTCGTCCTCTAGCCCTGTCCTTTGCATCGTCCTCCCCAACACCAGCCACTCTCATGTCCTCCCTCACTACGTCCATGTCTCTTCTCCTAGGTCGTCCTCTAGCCCTGTTCCCTGGCAGTTCCATCCTCAGCATCCTTCTACCGATATAGTCCCTGTCTCTCCTCTGGACATGTCCAAACCATCAAAGTCTGGTCTCTCTGACCTTGTCTCCAAAACGTCTAACCTTCACTGTCCCTCTGATTGTCTCATTTCTAATCCTGTCCAACCTGGTCCCTCCCAAGGAGAACCTCAGCATCTTCATCTCCTCCACTTCTAGCTCCGCCTCCTGTCTTTTCCTCAGAGACACTGTCTCTAAACCGTATGGATGTTTTTATACATTCAAATAAAACATTATATATGAATGATAAACCCTGGAAAGCCGTGTTGCGTGTAGGTAAAACACAAACCATAATTGAACATGTCGTATTTAAACGATATGTTTCACTCACCTTCAGGCCGCGGTCGTATCTTCTGACCTTAGACGCCTCCCCTGCAGTCTTGGCCTTTAGTAGAGCTGCCCTGTACATGCCGATTCTCTCCCCCAGGGTGAACTCCAGGCTGCCAGGTGCTGCTGAGGAGCGCATCACTTCCTGCCGCTTCGCCTAAACCACAGGCAGGTTGCTGTCAGCACTGGATAATACATTATACAGCACATAGAGCTGCAGAATAATACGCAGGTATTCAAATACTATTTGTAAATATCTTTATACAAAAATGATGTACAATTGAAGTAGGCAGCATGAACCTAAAACAAGGAGAGCACATCCAGGCGCTAACTTTGTGGCTAGCAGCAGCAGCACTAAGCTGTACCTGAACCGCTTCAGGCTCATCCGTCTCAGCGGCGGTCGGGGATGGAGGGGAAATGGTTAGCGCATGCTCAGCCTCCTCGCCACCAACCACTTCCTGCAGCTCTGCCTGAAGAAAACAGCAACCAGGGAAACCGATTTACCGAGAACACGAGCTCGCTCTGTGAAATCTATCAATTCCATGCTTTTTGCAGCAATGTGAACGTTATCAATTGGAATACCACAAAGCTTTTCTTAAGTGCCTTTTGCACATTTAACAATTCTCCATGGGCGGTTGGATGAGAGGCCTCCTGGTATTTCAGGATAAACTTCTGTCCATATTACCGTTGGAAAGACTTCCACACATGTAGAGCGATTCCCTAGAACCATCTGAGGGACTGGTTCTCAGCGGAGGCATATTTGCATTCGGAGTGGTCTTAAATTATGGAAGTAAGCACATCAAATATTCCAGAATGCCTTGTATAAAGCAAACTGGCTCAGTTCAACCAGTTCCTGCTTTGTTACTATTGTTTTTGGAAGCTTTCCTTTGTTTACTTTCATTTCAGCTTGACTGGGTTTTATATCAGCTCATCTGAAATGAAATAAAAACATGTGGTGCTCTGTTATTTACAGAATACTTGCACATTCAGCATTTATTAAATAAATCAATGATTCCTGGATTTTAAAAAATGATAAATGACGCTGCCCACAAGCATTTTTGTTGTCGTTGACTCAAATGTGAACTGGATGATTGCACCTGCTCCTTGAATTGAATAATGGACATAATAACCAGAGATAAAGGTGCTCGGCACGAACCAATAGATCCTCATCATCTTCCAGGTTACCGTCATCTTCATCGTCATCGATATCTTTCATGCAATCGTCGGCCATTCTTGCGATGTCTTCCATGGCGAGCGGGCCTGCAACATAAACATGATGCCGTGCATCCAACAGGTTTCTACCTTATTTATTTTTTAAGTAGGGACAGTACATATCACGGTAATGAACATATTAAAATACGTAAATATGCCAGATTATAGCCAAAGCTCACGTCCACAGACTCAGGTAGAGCGATACAGATCAAAGGAATTATAGGAAATGGGAAATTCTTGCACTATAAAACTAACTTTCATTGTATTCTATGCTCAACAATTACCTGTGTAGAGTGTCGCAGCGCATCGCACAAAGCCCGAAGGTGCCTTTCATATTTTCTTTCTGTAAATACGAATAATTCAATCGATGATGTTTGGGTTGTTCTGAGCCAGTCCGTGAGATGACTTGTGAATGCTTTAAACCTGGGGGGCCTCCCTCACTGTCGTTGGTAAACTGTTCCAATGGACACTGCCTTTGTAGGACAGGAAGTTGTGACGTTCCGACGCAAGATCAGAAACATTTCTTCCATAGTTTGGTGATAATGTCAAAAATAACCATCATCAAAGGAGAATTAATATTTGGATAATTATTGCTTTCATTTCTGCAGGTTTTCAACCACAAAGCCCTTTTAAAGCCCTCACCAGCCAGGCCCCTCCTACCTCACAGAGGTGATTATCCCATATTGCCCCACTAGAACCCTGCGGTCCCAAAATGCTGGCCTGCTTCTGGTTCCAGATATTTCCAAGAGCAGACTGGGGGGCGGAGCTTCATTTATCAAGCTCCTTTATTGTGGAACCAGCTCCCTGATTGGTTCATGAGACAGACACCATCTCTATGTTCAAGAGTAGATTAAAGACTTTCCTTTTTAACAAAGCTTATAACTAATCGATGCAGTAATCAGTATAATCAATCTGCTGTCATTAGGCAGCACTGGTGGCTTAACTTCATGACACACTGAGCTCCTCCCCCTTTATCTGGTTATTCATGTTATAAATATATGTCAGTAATCTCTCTCTCTTCCTGTAGTCTTGTTCGCTCTCTCCCGCTGTTTGTCCCTCTTTCTCTTTCAGGTCCTTCTGTCCGTGGTGCTGCAGAACCTGGACCTGTGTCCCTCACCACTGATGTCCACGTCGCTAGCATTAGCATCTATAGCTTTATATCGCTAGCATTAGCATTTCTAGCTCTTTAGCAGCTTGTGTCGTGTAAATGCACGACGTTTTTGTCTGCTCTGTTCTCTCTGTTTTTGACTCTCCTATCGGTCCTCGTCTCTGCCTCTCCGCCCCCCCCCCCCATCAACCCAACAGGTCAGCCCCCCCCCCCCGTGTCTCCCCGATGCACATTTAAAGTTACGTTCTGCCGCTATAGAACTTAAACTGACTCACTCTTTCCCTTCCGCTTGGCTCTTCCTCCGGTCGCAGCTTTATTTCCAGTGATAGCAGCGAGTTCAGCCTCCAGGTCCGGGTCGTCCACGTCCATCATCGTCTCCTCGGGGTCCAGGTCTACGAAGAGACCCAGCTGAGAACCGGGAGGTAAGAGAATAGCAACGGTTACCGTGGCGTTACCAAACCTTTTTACGCGGTTCTTTACCTGCCTGGCTCCTTTTTACGCGGTTCTTTACCTGCCTGGCTCCTTTTAACGCGGTGCTTTACCTGTCTGGCTCCTTTTTACGCGGTGCTTTACCTGCCTGGCTCCTTTTAACGCGGTGCTTTACCTGCCTGGCTCCTTTTTACGCGGTTCTTTACCTGCCTGGCTCCTTTTTACGCGGTTCTTTACCTGTCTGGCTCCTTTTTACGCGGTGCTTTACCTGTCTGGCTCCTTTTAACGCGGTGCTTTACCTGCCTGGCTCCTTTTTACGCGGTGCTTTACCTGTCTGGCTCCTTTTTACGCGTTTTTTTACCTGTCTGGCTCCTTTTTACGCGGTTCTTTACCTGTCTGGCTCCTTTTTACGCGGTTCTTTACCTGTCTGGCTCCTTTTTACGCGGTTCTTTACCTGCCTGGCTCCTTTTTACGTGGTTCTTTACCTGCCTGGCTCCTTTTTACGTGGTGCTTTACCTGCCTGGCTCCTTTTAACGCGGTGCTTTACCTGCCTGGCTCCTTTTTACGCGGTTCTTTACCTGTCTGGCTCCTTTTTACGCGGTTCTTTACCTGCCTGGCTCCTTTTTACGTGGTTCTTTACCTGCCTGGCTCCTTTTTACGTGGTGCTTTACCTGCCTGGCTCCTTTTAACGCGGTGCTTTACCTGCCTGGCTCCTTTTAACGTGGTTCTTTACCTGCCTGGCTCCTTTTTACGTGGTGCTTTACCTGTCTGGCTCCTTTTAACGCGGTGCTTTACCTGTCTGGCTCCTTTTTACGCGGTTCTTTACCTGTCTGGCTCCTTTTTACGCGGTTCTTTACCTGCCTGGCTCCTTTTTACGTGGTTCTTTACCTGCCTGGCTCCTTTTTACGTGGTGCTTTACCTGCCTGGCTCCTTTTAACGCGGTGCTTTACCTGCCTGGCTCCTTTTTACGCGGTTCTTTACCTGTCTGGCTCCTTTTTACGCGGTTCTTTACCTGCCTGGCTCCTTTTTACGCGGTTCTTTACCTGCCTGGCTCCTTTTTACGTGGTGCTTTACCTGCCTGGCTCCTTTTAACGCGGTGCTTTACCTGCCTGGCTCCTTTTAACGTGGTTCTTTACCTGCCTGGCTCCTTTTTACGTGGTGCTTTACCTGCCTGGCTCCTTTTTACGCGGTGCTTTACCTGCCTGGCTCCTTTTTACGCGGTTCTTTACCTGCCTGGCTCCTTTTAACGCGGTGCTTTACCTGCCTGGCTCCTTTTTACGCGGTTCTTTACCTGCCTGGCTCCTTTTTACGTGGTGCTTTACCTGCCTGGCTCCTTTTTACGCGGTGCTTTACCTGCCTGGCTCCTTTTTACGCGGTTCTTTACCTGCCTGGCTCCTTTTTACGTGGTGCTTTACCTGCCTGGCTCCTTTTTACGCGGTGCTTTACCTGCCTGGCTCCTTTTTACGCGGTTCTTTACCTGCCTGGCTCCTTTTTACGTGGTGCTTTACCTGCCTGGCTCCTTTTAACGTGGTGCTTTACCTGCCTGGCTCCTTTTAACGTGGTGCTTTTCCTGCCTGGCTCCTTTTAACGTGGTGCTTTACCTGCCTGGCTCCTTTTAACGTGGTGCTTTACCTGCCTGGCTCCTTTTTACGCGGTTCTTTACCTGTCTGGCTCCTTTTTACGCGGTTCTTTACCTGTCTGGCTCCTTTTTACGCGGTTCTTTACCTGCCTGGCTCCTTTTTACGTGGTTCTTTACCTGCCTGGCTCCTTTTTACGTGGTGCTTTACCTGCCTGGCTCCTTTTAACGTGGTGCTTTACCTGCCTGGCTCCTTTTTACGCGGTTCTTTACCTGTCTGGCTCCTTTTTACGCGGTTCTTTACCTGCCTGGCTCCTTTTAACGCGGTGCTTTACCTGCCTGGCTCCTTTTTACGCGGTTCTTTACCTGCCTGGCTCCTTTTTACGTGGTTCTTTACCTGCCTGGCTCCTTTTTACGTGGTGCTTTACCTGCCTGGCTCCTTTTAACGCGGTTCTTTACCTGCCTGGCTCCTTTTAACGCGGTGCTTTACCTGCCTGGCTCCTTTTTACGTGGTTCTTTACCTGCCTGGCTCCTTTTTACGTGGTGCTTTACCTGCCTGGCTCCTTTTTACACGGTTCTTTACCTGTCTGGCTCCTTTTTACGCGGTGCTTTACCTGCCTGGCTCCTTTTAACGCGGTGCTTTACCTGCCTGGCTCCTTTTAACGCGGTTCTTTACCTGTCTGGCTCCTTTTTACGCGGTTCTTTACCTGTCTGGCTCCTTTTTACGCGGTTCTTTACCTGCCTGGCTCCTTTTAACGTGGTTCTTTACCTGCCTGGCTCCTTTTTACGTGGTGCTTTACCTGCCTGGCTCCTTTTTACGCGGTGCTTTACCTGCCTGGCTCCTTTTTACGCGGTTCTTTACCTGCCTGGCTCCTTTTTACGTGGTTCTTTACCTGCCTGGCTCCTTTTAACGTGGTTCTTTACCTGTCTGGCTCCTTTTTACGTGGTGCTTTACCTGCCTGGCTCCTTTTAACGCGGTGCTTTACCTGCCTGGCTCCTTTTTACGCGGTTCTTTACCTGTCTGGCTCCTTTTAACGTGGTGCTTTACCTGCCTGGCTCCTTTTAACGTGGTGCTTTTCCTGCCTGGCTCCTTTTAACGTGGTGCTTTACCTGCCTGGCTCCTTTTTACGCGGTTCTTTACCTGTCTGGCTCCTTTTTACGCGGTTCTTTACCTGTCTGGCTCCTTTTTACGCGGTTCTTTACCTGCCTGGCTCCTTTTTACGCGGTTCTTTACCTGCCTGGCTCCTTTTTACGTGGTGCTTTACCTGCCTGGCTCCTTTTAACGTGGTGCTTTACCTGCCTGGCTCCTTTTTACGCGGTTCTTTACCTGTCTGGCTCCTTTTTACGCGGTTCTTTACCTGCCTGGCTCCTTTTAACGCGGTGCTTTACCTGCCTGGCTCCTTTTTACGCGGTTCTTTACCTGCCTGGCTCCTTTTTACGTGGTTCTTTACCTGCCTGGCTCCTTTTTACGTGGTGCTTTACCTGCCTGGCTCCTTTTAACGCGGTTCTTTACCTGCCTGGCTCCTTTTAACGCGGTGCTTTACCTGCCTGGCTCCTTTTTACACGGTTCTTTACCTGTCTGGCTCCTTTTTACGCGGTGCTTTACCTGCCTGGCTCCTTTTAACGCGGTGCTTTACCTGCCTGGCTCCTTTTAACGCGGTTCTTTACCTGTCTGGCTCCTTTTTACGCGGTTCTTTACCTGTCTGGCTCCTTTTTACGCGGTTCTTTACCTGCCTGGCTCCTTTTAACGTGGTTCTTTACCTGCCTGGCTCCTTTTTACGTGGTGCTTTACCTGCCTGGCTCCTTTTTACGCGGTGCTTTACCTGCCTGGCTCCTTTTTACGCGGTTCTTTACCTGCCTGGCTCCTTTTTACGCGGTTCTTTACCTGCCTGGCTCCTTTTAACGTGGTTCTTTACCTGTCTGGCTCCTTTTTACGTGGTGCTTTACCTGCCTGGCTCCTTTTAACGCGGTGCTTTACCTGCCTGGCTCCTTTTTACGCGGTTCTTTACCTGTCTGGCTCCTTTTAACGTGGTGCTTTACCTGCCTGGCTCCTTTTAACGTGGTGCTTTACCTGCCTGGCTCCTTTTAACGTGGTGCTTTACCTGTCTGGCTGCAGCAGCGCCCTGGCCTTTGGGCTGCGGTGCTCTCTTCTTACCAAACATGTTGTTACTGTTGTGGTTTGTTGTCCAACAAGCCCCGAAGCAACGCTCCAAGGGTCTAAACAAACAAACAAACAAACAAACACACACACACACACACACACACACACACACACACACACACACACACACACACACACACACACACACACACACACACA
Source organism: Brachionichthys hirsutus (assembly GCF_040956055.1). Taxonomy (NCBI): domain Eukaryota; kingdom Metazoa; phylum Chordata; class Actinopteri; order Lophiiformes; family Brachionichthyidae; genus Brachionichthys; species Brachionichthys hirsutus. The sequence goes on along the minus strand of NC_090911.1, from coordinate 1,110,832 downwards.
CACACACACACACACACACACACACACACACACACACACACACACACACACACACACACACACACACACACACACACACACACACACACACACACACACACACACACACTCATGTTACGTCACCCGCTACTTGGAGTCATGTGATGCCTCGAGCTGAGGGCTAACGAGCTGCTAGCTGTTTGCTAACCATGTTTACTGAGCGGCAATTCAAAAAGTTTGTTTATGAGTAAGCCTGCTGTCGTCACTGTTAGCGCGCGTCCGTACACGCATGTATATCATGAGAAGCGTGTGCGTGTTTACCTGCTCGTTCACTTCAGCAGCTAGCTTCCAGCTAGAGTTTAAGTGCTGTGGTTTGACATGGCAATGTTTGTCAGAGTACGCATGCGCAGAAGAAGGGCGCGTCATCATGACCGGAAGTCTATTCCCTGAATTCAGACTGACTTCCGTGGTGTGACTAATAAAAATCAAATGTGAAATGAAATAATTAAAAGAATAAAATATGAAAGAACACAATATAAAATAGATCCACTACTAATAGCGGTATATTAAATGTAACATAGAATTGAATAAATTAAATTAGTGATACGTAATTTGTCTTCGTTGACGTGTGTGAAGCGGGAGCCCTGGCCCTGTCTCTGGCATCGTTACTGCCCTGACTTACGTAGCCTGCCCTTCCCTGAGTGAAGCAAATGCACAGACAAATCAGGTGTAAATGCAAAGCCATGAAAGCAGACGGCAAGTGATGCATCAATCACTGCAGCTTCAAACCCTTGTGATGTGAATATCTTTACAGTTGTGGCCAATGGTCATGCAAAAAAAAAAAACTATTTAAAGACATCATCCTTTCTAACGACACAAAAGAAGTAAGGACACGATCCAAGTGCTGTAGATGCCGGACTCATCACTGGACATAATGCTCTGACGAGACGCTTTTCCGTTGCAGAGAAACATAACAGCAGACTTGTTGTGACTGACCTGGAGGGACATGATCAGTCCCCGGCTTGAGACGGTTGGCGTCCAGACGCCAGAGTTGTTCGAGCACCTCTGTGATTTTCTGGTTGGCTTGTTGACTGAGAAGGCAGAGAAAGCAACTAACCAAAAAAAGAGGAGGCAATAATCGCTTTGCCTTAAAATACGGGCCATTTTCCACCTTCCTATGTGGGGTATATTCCCAGGAAGTTCTTTTTCTCCTTTTTCTTGGTTTCTCTTGTCAGCACAACAAGGGATAAATCTGACAGCGATGGCTAACAACCTGGCTGATGATCACAGACCTCATAATCATGACTCCCAGATGGAGGCGTCAAGATGCCACAGGCACCTGACCAACCAAATATGATTCAGGGTGCTATAATGATAAGTTAAACCACTGCATTTGCTCAAGTCCATCTTTGCTGTGCAATTTTATTTGTGATGGATGGACAAAAAGAGATGAGTAAGAATCACTTGAGAGGAAGGACAGTGATACAGACACTTCCCTGTTTGTTCTGTTGTATAATTCAACACAGTGATTAATACCAGGCCCTGCTGCTCGGACTCAGATACCCACACTGGCCATGTTGGTGTCTGAATAGAGCGGGGCTTTTTGCGCTATGTAGACACATCTACATATTTGTTTCAAGACGACAACCCGAGATTGCGTTAGGATACTGCATCTTATGGCTACAACAAATATGTCTTGAAGGGAAACTAAACTATAAAGTCTTAAAGTAGCAAACAGTCACCAATCAGCTGACGAGAGGAATTAAATGCATTAGTGTATCTGGTCTATCTCTATTCAATAACAACCCTTACCCTTCTGTTCCCTTGAAAACATTTTTTTGGGGACTTTTCATGTTCTCTAAAATCCCATTTTAGGCGTCAATCCTGACGTATTCAAGTAAGGCAGCCAATTACAAGACAGAGAAATGGCTGCAGCCACACCCAGCATCTCATTTTGGGATTGTATGAAATTATAATTCAAAGTCGTATTGGGATCACTTTCAGGTGTGAAATAAATGTAAATGTGTGAAGTTGTTATTAAAAACCACCCGTGGTTTAGTTATATAAAAAAAAAACACATCATCTGGATGAAACAAGTACATGACGCTCAGTCGCAGTTTATTTTGACAATGCTCTTATTTTGAAAGCCATGTACACGAAAACAGGAAGTCGTCGAGGCGCATGCGCGTGGACTGCACATGTTTTGAAGCGCCTGCGTAGAAAAGATAAAACATCTGCAGAAGTTCACGTTGAGAAAGGTAGCTCTTATTAGTTAAGCGATACAGGAAGCTAACCAGGTAACTACTAGTCATTAGTTAATACAGGAAGCTAACCAGCTAACTATTGGTCAGTAGTTAATACAGGAAGCTAACCAGCTAACTATTAGTCAGTAGTTAATACAGGACGCTAACCAGCTAACTATTAGTCAGTAGTTAATACAGGACGCTAACCAGCTAACTACTAGTCAGTAGTTAATACAGGACGCTAACCAGCTAACTACTAGTCAGTAGTTAATACAGGACGCTAACTAGTCGCAACATGGCAGCTGTCCTGGAGCTGGTTGCTGGAAGCTACGAGCAAATCACCTTTGGCTACCGAGTAAACACCGACGAAGCGGTGAGTCCTGTTATTGATTAGCGTTGTGTTTGTTATTGTTATTGTTGTTGTTGTTATTGTTGTTGTTGTGATTGTTTGTCATCCAGAAGTGGACCGCCCAGCCGAACTTCACGCATCACGCTCACACGGCGTCCATCTCGGCCGTGGCAGCCAGCGAGAGGTTCACCGTCACCGGGAGCAGGGATGAGACCATCCACCTGTACGACATGAAGAGGAGAACCGAGCACGGAGCGTTGCTGCATCACGACGGTGACCGCTGCAGATCGGTGTCCATGTTGGACATTAAGTCGGCCACATTTAACAATCGAGCCCCCCAATGCCACAAAACGCTTTGAACTTTCTCCATGAACATATCAAGATGTTCAACATGGACGGTTGCAAAGATGGATAAAAAAAAAAGCCTTTGGGTGTCCATGGTGGAATTAAACTAACTACAGGCGTCCTCTGAAGCGATATAAATTAAACTAACTACAGGCGTCCTCTGAAGCGATATAAATTAAACTAACTACAGGCGTCCTCTGAATCGATATAAATTAAACTAACTACAGGCGTCCTCTGAATCGATATAAATTAAACTAACTACAGGCGTCCTCTGAATCGATATAAATTAAACTAACTACAGGCGTCCTCTGAATTGATATAAATTAAACTAACTACAGGCATCCTCTGTGAATCGATATAAATTAAACTAACTACAGGCGTCCTCTGTGAATCGATATAAATTAAACTAACTACAGGCGTCCTCTGGATTGATATAAATTAAACTAACTACAGGCGTCCTCTGTGAATCGATATAAATTAAACTAACTACATGCGTCCTCTGTGAATCGATATAAATTAAACTAACTACAGGCGTCCTCTGTGAATCGATATAAATTAAACTAACTACAGGCGTCCTCTGGATTGATATAAATTAAACTAACTACAGGCGTCCTCTGTGAATCGATATAAATTAAACTAACTACAGGCGTCCTCTGTGAATCAATATAAATTAAACTAACTACATGCGTCCTCTGTGAAGCGATATAAATTAAACTAACTACAGGCGTCCTCTGTAAAGCGATATAAATTAAACTCACTACAGGCGTCCTCTGAATTGATATAAATTAAACTAACTACAGGCGTCCTCTGAAGCAATATAAATTAAACTAACTACAGGCGTCCTCTGAAGCAATATAAATTAAACTACCTACAGGCGTCCTCTGAATTGATATAAATTAAACTAACTACAGGCGTCCTCTGTGAAGCGATATAAATTAAACTCACTACAGGCGTCCTCTGAATTGATATAAATTAAACTAACTACAGGCGTCCTCTGAATTGATATAAATTAAACTAACTACAGGCGTCCTCTGTGAATCGATATAAATTAAACTAACTACAGGCGTCCTCTGAATCGATATAAATTAAACTAACTACAGGCGTCCTCTGAATCGATATAAATTAAACTAACTACAGGCGTCCTCTGAATTGATATAAATTAAACTAACTACATGCGTCCTCTGTGAAGCGATATAAATTAAACTAACTACAGGCGTCCTCTGTAAAGCGATATAAATTAAACTCACTACAGGCGTCCTCTGAATTGATATAAATTAAACTAACTACAGGCGTCCTCTGAATTGATATAAATTAAACTAACTACAGGCGTCCTCTGAATTGATATAAATTAAACTAACTACAGGCGTCCTCTGTGAATCGATATAAATTAAACTAACTACAGGCGTCCTCTGAATTGATATAAATTAAACTAACTACAGGCGTCCTCTGTGAATCGATATAAATTAAACTAACTACAGGCGTCCTCTGTGAATCGATATAAATTAAACTAACTACAGGCGTCCTCTGAATTGATATAAATTAAACTAACTACAGCCTGTCTTGGTTTTGTCACCCAATACCAACATTTCTGTTTGAAGTCGATTGCTTTCTTCCTCCTCTCCCATCATTTCATGATGATGATGATGATGATGATGATGTGCCGAAGCACAACTCGTTTATCCACATGTTTAGGATCTTCAGCTGTAGCAGCATATTAAAACGCATCCCCGTATTGAACAGGCAGCATCACCTGTCTGGAGTTCTATGGGTCGTCTCATTTATTGAGCGGAGGAGACGATGGACTCATGTGTGTGTGGAGCACAAAGAAGTGGGAGTGTCTGAAATCCATCAAAGCCCACCAGTGAGCACACCCCGAGCGACATGTTTGTGTTGTTGTTTGTGCTGTTGTTTGCTGACTCGTCTTCTTTCGTTGACTCAGAGGTTCTGTCACATCGCTGTCTGTCCATCCGTCTGGGAAACTCGCACTAACAGTTGGGACAGACAAGACGCTCAGGTAACGTCTGCAGTGCTGCTAGAAAGCGGTTTAGCACGGAATCAGATGACTATGTCATCTTTTCATCCTTTTAGAACCTGGAACCTCATCAATGGAAGATCTGCTTTCATCAAAAACATCAAACAAAGTAGGCGTCCTCTTGGATTGGGACGTAAAGACTTCAAGATCTCAGAGTAATAATACGTTTGACTAACGCCGACGCTTTATTAACAGATGCGCACATCATCAGATGGTCTCCAGATGGTGATAAATACGTGGCTGTGGTGAACAACCGAGTGGACGTCTATGACCTGGAGAGCGCGTCTGTGACGGGAACCATCACAAACCCCACCAGAATCTCCTCCCTCGCATTTTTAAATGTGACTTCTTTGACCGTGACTCTGAGAATCTCGACGTTTATACGGAATGAAATTGCCAAAAAGCCCAGCAGTAACGTTTTATTCTTCAGAACGCCGTCCTGGCCGTCGCCGCCGACGATGACCTCGTGAGGATACACGACTTGGGCCGAGACAAGTGCTTGTGTGAATTTAAAGCTCACGAAACTAGGTAAGGTTATTTAGCTCGTTGGCGTCTTCGCAGCTAGGAGGCGCTTTGGCAACGATGTTCCCACACAGATGAGCGCTGTCAGAATCGGTTTCTGTGAATCCCGCTGATCATTTCTATTGGCTGTTTCATCCTTTGTGACTGCAGAGTGAAGGCGCTGGACAGTTTCATTATGGACGATTACTGCGTGATGGTGACGGCTTCAAATGATGGATTCATCAAAATGTGGAAGCTCTATATGAAGGAGGCGAGTGTTAAAGCCGTTCCGTTATTGAAAAGTGCACCATTGCCCACTGATGTACGGCGTTTACATATTCAGAATAATCATGTATAAAAATGTGAAACATTATTACAAGGCTAAAGTTCTATGAACAAGTTTGTTCAGGAAATACAGAAGATGAGCAGAACGATTGGTTTTCCTTTGTTACCTGACTTCGCTGCTGTTGCTCGACGTCCTTCTGAACAGCAGGAGCTCGAGTCTCCCACTCTCCTTGGGGAAGTGAACACATCGGCCAGACTGACGTGCCTCGCTGTGTGGAAGCCTTCATCGGTGCCTTCATCAGTCCCTGCGGAGCGGCCAGCAGCTAAGGCAACAACGTCTGAAGGTTGCTTTCCTGCAAACGCTAACTTTTATTGCACCTCACCTTACGACAGGAATCAGATGGATAGATGGCCGTTGTAGTTTTTAGCAGATATGGTGACTCGTGCAACAACTTCCTGTATGCTTCTGTCCACAGAACTTGCTCGGGAGCTTTCAAAATCAAAGAGAGTTCGTATTGCAGAAGAAGTCATTCTTGAAGATGAGAGCAAACCCAAGAAGAAGAAAAAGGATGCTGGAAAATAAGTCTGATAATAATAAATACCTTATTAGTTGTTAAATGTTTTATATCTGGACTTATTTTTTCATTGATGTATTTGGTTTTTTTTTGAGAGGGACATAGAGAGGTGATGAAGCACAGGAGAAGAAACTATAAAGTGGGACTGGTGGTAATAAAACTATTTTAATTATTCATGATGTTTTTATCTGGAGTTATATGTAAATTCACACGTTATTAAGGGGAAGTGATTAAAAAAAACTGCGAATGTGGATATTCTTCTAAGGATTTATTTGCTGTACTTGCTGCAGGGTGGTGTAAAGGTAACTACGCAGTATTTTATCGGCTGCAGTAAGATTAATCGGGTATTTTCAAGGATCAAGGATGTCCCTCTCTCCAGGCATGCGAGTTCATCTCCATTGACTGTAGATGCGTCCTCACTAATAAAGACAACGAAATGGATGTCTAAAGTTGCTGTAAAGTACGACGCACTAATGTAAGCAAACTTTATATTAGTTTGGAAGAGTCATTTCTTTCAAACTTTATTTTATGTCCACTAATTGTTTTCAGCGGGCGGTGCAGTGTTAGCGCTGTTGCCTCAGCAAGAAGGTCACAGGTTCTCAAATCAGTTATGAGCTTACTGCAGTATTTTAGACCTCTATTCTCTGACATCCAGTCTTTTGCACGACTGTACTATTTCTATTTTAATATTCTTTAACCTCTAAATTAATGAGCCATCTTGGTTAAATTACAGTTTGTACATTAGGAAAAACGTTGATCTGGAGGTGTCAAAGACACCAATGGCAGTTTTAAATCCATCTCCTAGCGTGACTAATGTGTTTTTTTTGTATTACACACATCAAGGTGAGCGTCTGGTGTCAGCGTGACTCTGCCTTATGCTCATCTCCTGCAAGCTCGAAATGAACACAACGATAGGATACTTACAGACCACAATGTCACTTCCTGAACTGCACCAGAGACAGATCATGGGTCCGTTCTGGTGCAAATCTGATCAGATTTGTCTCTTTCTCTGTATTAATACAGGACTTTTTGAAACAAGAAAATAGGTTATCCATTTACCAGGGAGACAACTATGACATTCAAACTCAAAATTCTCATATTATGTTCTTGGGTAGTGCAACTAGTATACTAAAGTAATTTCTCTTTGGGGATTAATAAAGTATTCTGACATTCAGAAGTTTGACTAACTCAGCCGCCTTAGTAAAGAAGGCCCACCAGCGCCTCTATTCAATTCAATTCAGTTTTATTTATATAGCGCCAGATCACAACATAAAGTCATCTCGAGGCACTTTACAGGATTAGCAGGGAAAGACCTGCAGGGAAACACAGAACCCAACTTGACCCACAAGAGCAACGGAGGCAAGGAAAAGCTTCCCTTTAACGGGCAGAAACCTTGGACAGAACCTAGGCTCATGGTGGACGGCCATCTGTCTGGCCGGCTGGGTTGAGAGAGAGAGAAAGAGAGAGAGAGAGAGAATGGCAGGTCGGAGACGAGTCAAGGAGATGGATAGGGAAGTGATAGTGAGACAGAGCAGGAGCAGACAAAAACTAAATGCTAATGCTAGCGACGTGGACATCAGCCCTTTGGCCACAGGTCCAGGTTCTGCAGCACCACGGACAGAAGGACTAGCGACGTGGACTTCAGTGTTGAGGGACACAGGTCCAGGTTCTGCAGCACCACGGACAGAAGGACCTGAAAGAGAGAGAGGGACAAACAGCGGGAGAGAGCGAACAAGACTACGGGGAATAGAGACATATTGCACACATATATTTATAACATAAATAATCAGATAAAGGGGGAGGAGCTCAGTGTGTCATGATGTTAAGCCACCAATGCTGCCTAATGACAGCATATTGATCATACTGATTACTGCATTGATTAGTTATAAGCTTTGTTAAAAAGGAAAGTCTTTAATCTACTCTTGAACATAGAGATGGTGTCTGTCTCACGAACCAAAACGGGGAGCCGATTCCACAATAAAGGAGCTTGATAACTGAAAGCTCCGCCCCCCTGTCTGCTCTTGGAAATTTTTGGAACCACGAGCAGGCCAGCGTTTTGGGACCGCAGGGTCCTAGTGGGGCAATACGGGATAATCATCTCTGTAAGGTAAGGAGGGGCCTGGCCAGTGAGGGCTTTAAAAGTAAGTAGAAGGATTTTATATTCAATCCGTTCCCTAACAGGAAGCCAATGCAGAGACGCCAGAACAGGGGAAATGTGTTCTCTCAGTCTGGTCCCCGTCAAAACACGAGCTGCTTTCTGAGGAGGCTGAGGCGAGCAGGTATGGGCTCCCCTGTCCTGTCGTCCTTCTCCAGGTGTGCGGTGGAGAGTATCCTCCCATCATGCATCACGGTGTGGTACGGCAGCTGCTCTGCTGCAGACAGGAAGGCCCTGCAGCGGGTGCTTAAATCGGCCCAAAGGACTTCGGAGAGCAGCCTACCCACCGTGAGTGACATTTACAGCAGGAGGTGCAGGAAAAAGGCAACCTGCATCATGAAGGACCCCACCCACCCTGCACACGGACTATTTTCCCCCCTCCCATCTGGGAGGAGGCTGCGCAGCATCAGGGCCAGAACCACCAGGTTCAAAAACAGTTTCTTCCCTGATGCTGTGAGAGTTATGAACAGTGGATAACTCTGAGGCCAAATGCACTGCTTCCGTGTTGGACCCTACCGGGGATCGTGCGATCACTTTTGTCACTTTTGTGTATATATTTAGTTTTAAGTTGAATGAATGTGTGTTTGTTGTGCGCCTCGAGCTGGGACCTGAGTGCTGTTTTTCGTTCGTGCATGAGAGCGTCTGAATGACAAGAAACATTTCTTGATTCTTGATTCTTGATTCTTTTCTATTTTGTTGACCATTATGGGGAAAAAAATATTTTTATGTGAAATAATAATAAAAAAAAGTTAATAACTAATAGTCGAGATTAAAACCGTGTTATTGAAATTGTAAAAAAAACATTATTTTGACACAGGTAAATCTGCATTAATGGGGGGGGGGGGGACTTTGTAACTGGCTTTGCCTACAAGCACAAAAAGCACTTATCACGGTCACAAATAAAAACTGGTAGTTAAACTAATAACTAAGTTATAGCAATAACGAGACGAGGTAGCCAATAAAGATACTGTGTAGAAAAAACGTGCCCCGCCCATTTAAGATACCAGAAATAAAACATTTCCTACGGCCGTAACTGTTTCATGTCGCTTCTGTCGGGACAGCCCGTAGCACCAAGTGAGTAATTAAAGTAAAAAAATATATAACCTTTACTAAAGTAGGAGAGTCAGCTCGTCCACAGGCTCCATAGGTAGCCGGTTATATATGGTGCTCAGGATCAGCACTGGACAGCTCCATAGGTAGCCGGTTATATGTGGTGCTCAGGATCAGCACTGGACAGCTCCATAGGTAGCCGGTTATATATGGTGTTCAGGATCAGCACTGGACAGCTCCATAGGTAGCCGGTTATATGTGGTGTTCAGGATCAGCACTGGACAGCTCCATAGGTAGCCGGTTATATGTGGTGCACAGGATCAGCACTGGACAGCTCCATAGGTAGCCGGTTATATGTGGTGCTCAGGATCAGCACTGGACAGCTCCATAGGTAGCCGGTTATATATGGTGCTCAGGATCAGCACTGGACAGCTCCATAGGTAGCCGGTTATATGTGGTGCTCAGGATCAGCACTGGACAGCTCCATAGGTAGCCGGTTATATGTGGTGCTCAGGATCAGCACTGGACAGCTCCATAGGTAGCCGGTTATATGTGGTGCTCAGGATCAGCACTGGACAGCTCCATAGGTAGCCGGTTATATATGGTGCTCAGGATCAGCACTGGACAGCTCCATAGGTAGCCGGTTATATATGGTGCTCAGGATCAGCACTGGACAGCTCCATAGGTAGCCGGTTATATATGGTGCTCAGGATCAGCACTGGACAGCTCCATAGGTAGCCGGTTATATATGGTGCTCAGGATCAGCACTGGACAGCTCCATAGGTAGCCGGTTATATATGGTGCTCAGGATCAGCACTGGACTGCTCCATAGGTAGCCGGTTATATATGGTGCTCAGGATCAGCACTGGACAGCTCCATAGGTAGCCGGTTATATGTGGTGCTCAGGATCAGCACTGGACAGCTCCATAGGTAGCCGGTTATATGTGGTGCTCAGGATCAGCACTGGACAGCTCCATATGTACGATACAGTGTTGAGGGCATAATCTGAACGGGACATGAAGCTCTGTTGTTGTTTTTATCTTTGGATATATATATTTGGATCAGGACTTCCTGCACTTTGAACAGAAGCAAGTAACAAATCAACCTTTTACAAAAAGAAATCTGGCAAAAGAATCTGCATTGCAAAATGTAACATGAAAGAGATTTGCCAGGTCTGATAGTAGCCTGGAACGTTCCGACTTGTCCCTTCTCATGCCAGTCCGCACCAACACGTTCCTTTCTAAAGATCAAAGGGACTCCCTGACCAAGTCATTCAAAGGACATTATGAAATAAAAATGGACTTTGTAAAAACGTTTTTCATGTTAAAAAATCTTGGAAAATAAATAAAAAGTCATTATTTTAAAAAGTATGACATTGTTAAAATAATCATTATAAAAAAATAACAATAATAATTAAAGAATAAAAAAAACTGATTTCATAATAAGGACATAATTGTGACGCCATCAAGGACGGGCCAGCTGTTGGCAAGAAAGAACAAGTTGGTTTTTTTATGGTAACGCACAGGCGCGCTGTTTACGCACAGATGCGCTGTTTATGTACAGGCGCGCTGTTTACGCACAGATGCGCTATTTACGCACAGGCGCGCTGTTTACGCACAGATGCGCTGTTTACGTACAGGCGCGCTGTTTACGCACAGGCGCGCTATTTACGCACAGGTGCGCTATTTACGCACAGGCGCGCTGTTTACGCACAGGCGCGCTGTTTACGCGCAGGCGCGCTGTTTACACACAGGCGCGCAATTTACGCACAGGCGCGCTATCTACACGATAGTGTATTTTGACAGAGGCTTTAAATGTGAGGAATGACCAGCTTTCTGGAAACGGCCACGCTGGAGTAACGTGACGTACCGTACGTCGCACCGGAGAACCGGGCTGGAGTAACGTGACGTACCGTACGTCGCACCGGGCTGGAGTAACGTGACGTACCGTACGTCGCACCGGAGAACCGGGCACCCCGTTCCCTGGTTATTTACGGTAAGATGGACCCGCAGCGGCTCCCAGGATCCGGTGATCCATTACGAAGCGAAGGCTGACTGGAAAATGCAAAATGAGCGAATGTCGGAACATTCATTCATATCTTCGGCTCGGATACGGACTTAAGCCGCGCCGCTGGAGTCCCGGTGTCCCGGTGGCTCGTTAGCGCTGCTGGCGCGCCGCTAAGAACATTTGGGGGGGCATTTTAATTTATTGATCGTCTTGACTATGGGGCTCTGCTACAGCCTGCGCCCCCGGCTCTTTGGGGACCTGAGCGGATCTATCTCCAACGCGACCTCGGACTCGGAGCAGCCGCCGGACACCGCCGTGCCGAACCGCGGCGGCCCGGCGCGGCCAGCGGACCCTGCTCGGCTTCCGGGCGGGGAGCACCACCGTGGCGACACCGGGACCGATGGCGTGCTCATCCAGAACGGCGGGGGCAGCGGGAAGGGCCGCGGCCGCCGGCTCCAGCTGCTCCAGAAGACGAGCGCGCAAAAGCAGAAAAACTGGGACAAGTTGTTGGTGGAAGAGAGGGAGGCCGAGAAGGAGGCGAAGAAGGAGGCCGAGAAGGAGGCGAAAAAGGAGGCCGAGAAGGAGGCGAAAAAGGTCAGCAAGAACATCGACCGGGCGCTGAAGGAGCTCAAACGGGAGTACAAACAGACACACCGGCTGCTGCTGCTCGGTAGGTCCCCGTCCTCTCCGCTCTATTACCGGAGCCCAAACACACTCATGTCCTACTATGGGGAGGGCTACTATGGGGAGGCCTACTATGGGGAGGCCTACTATGGGGAGGCCGGCATGGCTGTGAACACGACCCGGTCAGTGACGAACGATGAAGATGGACGTTGAGTAGGCCTGCTGTCCTGCTGTCCTGCTGTCGTACTGCTATACTGCTGTCCTGCTGTCCTGCTGTCCTGCTGTCCTGCTGTCCTGCTGTCCTGCTGTCGTACTGCTATACTGCTGTCCAGCTGTCCTGCTGTCCTGCTGTCCCGCTGTCGTACTGCTATCCTGCTGTCCTGCGGTCCCGCTGTCCTGCTGTCCCGCTGTCCTGCTGTCCTGCTGTCCTGCTGTCCTGCTGTTGTACTGCTGTCCTGCTGTCCCGCTGTTGTACTCCTGTCCTGCTGTCGTACTGCTGTCATGCTGTCGTACTGCTATCCTGCTGTCCTGCTGTCCCGCTGTCCTGCTGTCCTGCTGTGCCGCTGTTGTACTGCTGTCCCGCTGTCCTGCTGTCCTGCTGTCCTGCTGTTGTACTGCTGTCCTGCTGTCCCGCTGTTGTACTCCTGTCCTGCTGTCGTACTGCTGTCATGCTGTCGTACTGCTGTCCTGCTGTTGTACTGCTGTCCTGCTGTCGTACTGCTGTCCCGCTGTTGTACTCCTGTCCTGCTGTCGTACTGCTGTCCTGCTGTCCTGCTGTCCCGCTGTTGTACTCCTGTCCTGCTGTCGTACTGCTGTCTTGCTGCTGCACTGTCCGGAGACCTGAAGCCAGTACACGCTGGTTTACAGCGACTACTTCGCAGCTGGGCTCTGGAGCCATGTTTACTCTGAAAACAAGAAGAGTAGAGTAGGACTACACGAGTATAGTATAGCATAACACAGTATAACATAGTGTAATATAGTATAACACAGTATAACATAGTATAGTATAGTATAACAGAGTATAACATAGTGTAATATAGTATAACATAGTGTAATACAGTAACATAGTATAACATAGTGTAATACAGTATAACATAGTGTAATATAGTATAACATAGTGTAATATAGCGGGGTATAGACGGAAAAGCCTTTTGATGTAGTGCTGCTTCTTGTTGTGTGTATTACAGTATAATGTAGGGTTGCTTCTTGTGTGTACTGCAGTATAATGTAGGGCTGCTTCTTTTTGTGTGTACTGCAGTATAATGCAGGGTTGCTTCTTGTTGTGTGTACTGCAGTATAATGTAGGGCTGCTTCTTTTTGTGTGTACTATAGTATAATGTAGGGTTGCTTCTTGTTGTGTGTACTGCAGTATAATGTAGGGCTGCTTCTGTTTGTGTGTATTACAGTATAATGTAGAGCTGCTTCTTTTTGTGTGTACTGCAGTATAATGTAGGGCTGCTTCCTGTTGTGTGTACTGCAGTATAATGTAGGGTTGCTTCTTGTGTGTACTGCAGTATAATGTAGGGCTGCTTCTTTTTGTGTGTACTACAGTATAATGTAGGGCTGCTTCTTTTTGTGTGTACTACAGTATAATGTAGGGCTGCTTCTTGTTGTGTGTATTACAGTATAATGTAGGGCTGCTTCCTGTTGTGTGTACTGCAGTATAATGTCGGGCTGCATCTTCTTGTGTGTACTGCAGTATAATGTAGGGCTGCTTCCTGTTGTGTGTACTATAGTATAATGTAGGGCTGCTTCCTGTTGTGTGTATTACAGTATAATGTAGGGCTGCTTCTTTTTGTGTGTACTGCAATATAATGGAGGGCTGCTTCTTTTTGTGTGTACTACAGTATAATGTAGGGCTGCTTCTTTTTGTGTGTACTGCAGTATAATGGAGGGCTGCTTCTTGTTGTGTGTATTACAGTATAATGTAGGGCTGCTTCCTGTTGTGTTTACTGCAGTATAATGTAGGGCTGCTTCCTGTTGTGTGTACTATAGTATAATGTAGGGCTGCTTCCTGTTGTGTGTATTACAGTATAATGTAGGGTTGCTTCCTGTTGTGTGTACTATAGTATAATGTAGGGCTGCTTCCTGTTGTGTGTATTACAGTATAATGTAGGGTTGCTTATTTTTGTGTGTACTGCAGTATAATGGAAGGCTGCTTCTTTTTGTGTGTACTACAGTATAATGTAGGGCTGCTTCCTGTTGTGTGTATTACAGTATAATGTATAGTTGCTTCTTGTGTGTACTGCAGTATAATGTAGGGCTGCTTCTTGTTGTGTGTACTGCAGTATAATGTAGGGTTGCTTCCTGTTGTGTGTATTACAGTATAATGTAGGGCTGCTTCTTTTTGTGTGTACTGCAGTATAATGGAGGGCTGCTTCTTTTTGTGTGTACTGCAGTATAATGGAGGGCTGCTTCCTGTTGTGTGTACTACAGTATAATGTAGGGCTGCTTCTTTTTGTGTGTACTGCAGTATAATGGAGGGCTGCTCCTTGTTGTGTGTACTGCAGTATAATGTCGGGCTGCATCTTCTTGTGTGTACTGCAGTATAATGTAGGGCTGCTTCCTGTTGTGTGTACTATAGTATAATGTAGGGCTGCTTCCTGTTGTGTGTATTACAGTATAATGTAGGGTTGCTTCTTGTGTGTATTACAGTATAATGTAGGGCTGCTTCTTTTTGTGTGTACCGCAGTATAATGGAGGGCTGCTTCTTGTTGTGTGTATTACAGTAATGTAGGGCTGCTTCCTGTTGTGTTTACTGCAGTATAATGTAGGGCTGCTTCTTTTTGTGTGTATTACAGTATAATGTAGGGCTGCTTCTTGTTGTGTTTACTGCAGTATAATGTAGGGCTGCTTCTTTTTGTGTGTACTACAGTATAATATAGGGCTGCTTCTTTTTGTGTGTACTGCAGTATAATGGAGGGCTGCTTCTTGTTGTGTGTATTACAGTATAATGTAGGGCTGCTTCCTGTTGTGTTTACTGCAGTATAATGTAGGGCTGCTTCTTGTTGTGTGTACTGCAGTATAATGTAGGGTTGCTTTCTGTTGTGTGTACTACAGTATAATGTAGGGCTGCTTCTTTTTGTGTGTACTACAGTATAATGTAGGGCTGCTTCTTTTTGTGTGTACTGCAGTATAATGGAGGGCTGCTTCTTGTGGTGTGTATTACAGTATAATGTAGGGCTGCTTCCTGTTGTGTTTACTGCAGTATAATGTAGGGCTGCTTCCTTTTGTGTTTACTGCAGTATAATGTAGGGCTGCTTCCTATTGTGTGTACTATAGTATAATGTAGGGCTGCTTCCTGTTGTGTGTATTACAGTATAATGTAGGGCTACTTCCTGTTGTGTGTATTACAGTATAATGTAGGGTTGCTTCTTGTGTGTACTGCAGTATAATGTAGGGTTGCTTCCTGTTGTGTGTACTGCAGTATAATGTAGGGCTGCTTCCTGTTGTGTGTATTACAGTATAATGTAGGGTTGCTTCTTTTTGTGTGTACTGCAGTATAATGGAGGGCTGCTTCTTTTTGTGTGTACTACAGTATAATGTAGGGCTGCTTCTTTTTGTGTGTACTACAGTATAATGTAGGGCTGCTTTTTTTTGTGTGTACTATAGTATAATGTAGGGCTGCTTCCTGTTGTGTGTATTACAGTATAATGTAGGGCTGCTTCTTGTTGTGTGTACTGCAGTGTAATGTAGGGCTGCTTCTTTTTGTGTGTACTGCAGTATAATGGAGGGCTGCTTCTTTTTGTGTGTACTACAGTGTAATGTAGGGCTGCTTCTTTTTGTGTGTACTACAGTATAATGTAGGGTTGCTTCTTTTTGCGTGTACTACAGTATAATGTAGGGCTGCTTCCTGTTGTGTGTACTGCAGTATAATGTAGGGTTGCTTTCTGTTGTGTGTACTACAGTATAATGTAGGGCTGCTTCTTTTTGTGTGTACTACAGTATAATGTAGGGCTGCTTCTTTTTGTGTGTACTGCAGTATAATGGAGGGCTGCTTCTTGTGGTGTGTATTACAGTATAATGTAGGGCTGCTTCCTGTTGTGTTTACTGCAGTATAATGTAGGGCTGCTTCCTTTTGTGTTTACTGCAGTATAATGTAGGGCTGCTTCCTATTGTGTGTACTATAGTATAATGTAGGGCTGCTTCCTGTTGTGTGTATTACAGTATAATGTAGGGCTACTTCCTGTTGTGTGTATTACAGTATAATGTAGGGTTGCTTCTTGTGTGTACTGCAGTATAATGTAGGGTTGCTTCCTGTTGTGTGTACTGCAGTATAATGTAGGGCTGCTTCCTGTTGTGTATATTACAGTATAATGTAGGGTTGCTTCTTTTTGTGTGTACTGCAGTATAATGGAGGGCTGCTTCTTTTTGTGTGTACTACAGTATAATGTAGGGCTGCTTCTTTTTGTGTGTACTACAGTATAATGTAGGGCTGCTTCTTTTTGTGTGTACTATAGTATAATGTAGGGCTGCTTCCTGTTGTGTGTATTACAGTATAATGTAGGGCTGCTTCTTGTTGTGTGTACTGCAGTGTAATGTAGGGCTGCTTCTTTTTGTGTGTACTGCAGTATAATGGAGGGCTGCTTCTTTTTGTGTGTACTACAGTGTAATGTAGGGCTGCTTCTTTTTGTGTGTACTACAGTATAATGTAGGGCTGCTTCTTTTTGTGTGTACTGCAGTATAATGGAGGGCTGCTTCTTGTTGTGTGTACTGCAGTATAATGTAGGGCTGCTTCCTGTTGTGTGTACTATAGTATAATGTAGGGCTGCTTCCTGTTGTGTGTATTACAGTATAATGTAGGGCTGCTTCCTGTGTGTACTATAGTATAATGTAGGGCTGCTTCCTGTTGTGTGTATTATAGTATAATGTAGGGTTGCTTCCTGTTGTGTGTACTGTAGTATAATGTAGGGCTGCTTCCTGTTGTGTGTATTACAGTATAATGTAGGGTTGCTTCTTTTTGTGTGTACTGCAGTATAATGTAGGGCTGCTTCCTGTTGTGTGTATTACAGTATAATGTAGGGTTGCTTCTTTTTGTGTGTACTGCAGTATAATGGAGGGCTGCTTCTTTTTGTGTGTACTAAAGTATAATGTAGGGCTGCTTCTTTTTGTGTGTACTACAGTATAATGTAGGGCTGCTTCTTTTTGTGTGTACTATAGTATAATGTAGGGCTGCTTCCTGTTGTGTGTACTGCAGTATAATGTAGGGCTGCTTCCTGTTGTGTGTATTACAGTATAATGTAGGGTTGCTTCTTGTTGTGTGTACTACAGTATAATGTAGGGCTGCTTCTTTTTGTGTGTACTATAGTATAATGTAGGGCTGCTTCCTGTTGTGTGTACTGCAGTATAATGTAGGGCTGCTTCCTGTTGTGTGTATTACAGTATAATGTAGGGTTGCTTCCTGTTGTGTGTACTGCAGTATAATGTAGGGCTGCTTCCTGTTGTGTGTATTACAGTATAATGTAGGGTTGCTTCTTTTTGTGTGTACTGCAGTATAATGGAGGGCTGCTTCTTTTTGTGTGTACTACAGTATAATGTAGGGCTGCTTCTTTTTGTGTGTACTACAGTATAATGTAGGGCTGCTTCTTTTTGTGTGTACTACAGTATAATGTAGGGCTGCTTCCTGTTGTGTGTACTGCAGTATAATGTAGGGCTGCTTCCTGTTGTGTGTATTACAGTATAATGTAGGGTTGCTTCTTTTTGTGTGTACTGCAGTATAATGGAGGGCTGCTTCTTTTTGTGTGTACTACAGTATAATGTAGGGCTGCTTCTTTTTGTGTGTACTACAGTATAATGTAGGGCTGCTTCTTTTTGTGTGTACTGCAGTATAATGGAGGGCTGCTTCTTGTTGTGTGTATTACAGTATAATGTAGGGCTGCTTACTGTTGTGTTTACTGCAGTATAATGTAGGGCTGCTTCCTGTTGTGTGTATTACAGTATAATGTAGGGCTGCTTCTTGTTGTGTGTACTGCAGTATAATGTAGGGTTGCTTTCTGTTGTGTGTACTACAGTATAATGTAGGGCTGCTTCTTTTTGTGTGTACTACAGTATAATGTAGGGCTGCTTCTTTTTGTGT
The DNA here is from genome assembly GCF_040956055.1 of Brachionichthys hirsutus. Classification (NCBI taxonomy): domain Eukaryota; kingdom Metazoa; phylum Chordata; class Actinopteri; order Lophiiformes; family Brachionichthyidae; genus Brachionichthys; species Brachionichthys hirsutus. Next base: position 1,092,611 of record NC_090911.1, on the reverse strand, counting down.
GTACTGCAGTATAATGGAGGGCTGCTTCTTGTTGTGTGTATTACAGTGTAATGTAGGGCTGCTTCCTGTTGTGTTTACTGCAGTATAATGCAGGGCTGCTTCCTATTGTGTGTACTATAGTATAATGTAGGGCTGCTTCCTGTTGTGTGTATTACAGTATAATGTAGGGCTGCTTCCTGTTGTGTGTATTACAGTATAATGTAGGGTTCCTTCTTTTTGTGTGTACTGCAGTATAATGGAGGGCTGCTTCTTTTTGTGTGTACTAAAGTATAATGTAGGGCTGCTTCTTTTTGTGTGTACTACAGTATAATGTAGGGCTGCTTCTTTTTGTGTGTACTATAGTATAATGTAGGGCTGCTTCCTGTTGTGTGTACTGCAGTATAATGTAGGGCTGCTTCCTGTTGTGTGTATTACAGTATACTGTAGGGTTGCTTCCTGTTGTGTGTACTGCAGTATAATGTAGGGCTGCTTCCTGTTGTGTGTATTACAGTATAATGTAGGGTTGCTTCTTTTTGTGTGTACTGCAGTATAATGGAGGGCTGCTTCTTTTTGTGTGTACTACAGTATAATGTAGGGCTGCTTCTTTTTGTGTGTACTACAGTATAATGTAGGGCTGCTTCCTGTTGTGTGTATTACAGTATAATGTAGGGCTGCTTCTTTTTGTGTGTACTGCAGTATAATGGAGGGCTGCTTCTTGTTGTGTGTACTGCAGTATAATGTAGGGTTGCTTTCTGTTGTGTGTATTACAGTATAATGTAGGGTTGCTTCTTTTTGTGTGTACTGCAGTATAATGGAGGGCTGCTTCTTTTTGTGTGTACTACAGTATAATGTAGGGCTGCTTCTTGTTGTGTGTACTGCAGTGTAATGTAGGGCTGCTTCTTTTTGTGTGTACTGCAGTATAATGTAGGGCTGCTTCTTTTTGTGTGTACTACAGTATAATGTAGGGCTGCTTCTTTTTGTGTGTACTGCAGTATAATGGAGGGCTGCTTCTTTTTGTGTGTACTACAGTATAATGTAGGGCTGCTTCTTTTTGTGTGTACTGCAGTATAATGGAGGGCTGCTTCTTGTTGTGTGTATTACAGTAATGTAGGGCTGCTTCCTGTTGTGTTTACTGCAGTATAATGTAGGGCTGCTTCTTTTTGTGTGTATTACAGTATAATGTAGGGCTGCTTCTTTTTGTGTGTATTACAGTATAATGTAGGGCTGCTTCTTTTTGTGTGTACTGCAGTATAATGGAGGGCTGCTTCTTTTTGTGTGTACTACAGTATAATGTAGGGCTGCTTCTTTTTGTGTGTACTGCAGTATAATGGAGGGCTGCTTCTTGTTGTGTGTATTACAGTATAATGTAGGGCTGCTTCCTGTTGTGTTTACTGCAGTATAATGTAGGGCTGCTTCCTGTTGTGTTTACTGCAGTATAATGTAGGGCTGCTTCCTGTTGTGTGTATTATAGTATAATGTAGGGCTGCTTCCTGTTGTGTGTATTACAGTATAATGTAGGGCTGCTTCCTGTGTGTACTATAGTATAATGTAGGGCTGCTTCCTGTTGTGTGTATTACAGTATAATGTAGGGTTGCTTCCTGTTGTGTGTACTATAGTATAATGTCGGGCTGCTTCCTGTTGTGTGTATTACAGTATAATGTAGGGTTGCTTCTTTTTGTGTGTACTACAGTATAATGGAGGGCTGCTTCTTTTTGTGTGTACTACAGTATAATGTAGGGCTGCTTCTTTTTGTGTGTACTATAGTATAATGTAGGGCTGCTTCCTGTTGTGTGTATTACAGTATAATGTAGGGTAGCTTCTTGTGTGTACTACAGTATAATGGAGGGCTGCTTCCTGTTGTGTGTATTACAGTATAATGTAGGGTAGCTTCTTGTGTGTATTGCAGTATAATGTAGGGCTGCTTCTTTTTGTGTGTACTGCAGTATAATGTCGGGCTGCATCTTCTTGTGTGTACTGCAGTATAATGTAGGGTTGCTTCTTTTTGTGTGTACTGCAGTATAATGTCGGGCTGCATCTTCTTGTGTGTACTGCAGTATAATGTAGGGTTGCTTCTTGTGTGTACTGCAGTATAATGTAGGGCTGCTTCTTTTTGTGTGTATTACAGTATAATGTAGGGCTGCTTCTTTTTGTGTGTACTGCAGTATAATGTCGGGCTACATCGTCTTGTGTGTACTGCAGTATAATGTAGGGCTGCTTCCTGTTGTGTGTACTGCAGTATAATGTAGGGCTGCTTCCTGTTGTGTGTATTACAGTATAATGTCGGGCTGCTTCTTGTGTGTACTGCAGTATAATGTAGGGCTGCTTCTTTTTGTGTGTATTACAGTATAATGTAGGGCTGCTTCTTTTTGTGTGTACTGCAGTATAATGTCGGGCTGCATCTTCTTGTGTGTACTGCAGTATAATGTAGGGCTGCTTCCTGTTGTGTGTACTGCAGTATAATGTAGGGCTGCTTCCTGTTGTGTGTATTACAGTATAATGTAGGGCTGCTTCCTGTTGTGTGTATTACAGTATAATGTAGGGTTGCTTCTTGTGTGTACTGCAGTATAACGTAGAGCTGCTTCTTTTTGTGTGTACTGCAGTATAATGTAGTGCTGCTTCTTGAGTGTACTGCAGTATAATGTAGTGCTGCTTCTTGTGTGTACTGCAGTATAATGTAGTGCTGCTTCTTGTGTGTACTGCAGTATAATGTAGTGCTGCTTCTTGTGTGTACTGCAGTATAATGTAGTGCTGCTTCTTGTGTGTACTGCAGTATAATGTAGTGCTGCTTCTTGTGTGTACTGCAGTATAATGTAGTGCTGCTTCTTGTGTGTACTGCAGTATAATGTAGTGCTGCTTCTTGAGTGTACTGCAGTATAATGTAGTGCTGCTTCTTGTGTGTACTGCAGTATAATGTAGTGCTGCTTCTTGTGTGTACTGCAGTATAATGTAGTGCTGCTTCTTGTGTGTACTGCAGTATAATGTAGTGCTGCTTCTTGTGTGTACTGCAGTATAATGTAGTGCTGCTTCTTGTGTGTACTGCAGTATAATGTAGTGCTGCTTCTTGTGTGTACTGCAGTATAATGTAGTACAGTGTTCTGTGGTGTTATTGCGAGTTTAATCATGTTTATACTGGACATTTGGCACGAGATCTCTTCGCATTTATTTGGTAGGACGTTTGTTCTTTGACAACTAGCATAATATGATACGTGTTCGAGTATTTGTGTTTAGGGATTTGTCAAAGAAAATTTTGAGTATAATACCGGTATTTCAATGTAGGGGAGTTTTGAATTATGTAATAGACAGTATAACATTGCTACGTAGGCTTACAAAGATGTGCAGAGAGGCGTTTGGCCTGTACGATCTTGCTTGCTCTGATAAGTACAGTTAGTATAGTTAGTATAGTTAGTATAGTTAGTATAGTTAGTACAGTTAGTATAGTTAGTATAGTTAGTATAGTTAGTACAGTTAGTACAATTAGTATAGTTGGTATAGTTAGTATAGTTCGTACAGTTAGTATAGTTAGTATAGTTAGTACAGTTAGTACAGTTAGTACAGTTAGTATAGTTAGTATAGTTAGTACAGTTAGTATAGTTGGTATAGTTAGTATAGTTTGTACAGTTAGTACAGTTAGTATAGTTAGTACAGCTACTATAGTAGGTATAGTTAGTATAGTTAGTACAGCTAGTATAGTTGGTATAGTTAGTATAGTTAGTACAGCTAGTATAGTTAGTACAGCTAGTATAGTTAGTATAGTTAGTATAGTTCGTACAGCTAGTATAGTTGGTACAGTTCGTATAGTTAGTACAGCTAGTATAGTTAGTATAGTTAGTATAGTGTGCAACCAGTGATGTAAATATGTCCCCTATGATTAGCCTTGTCTGTTTGTATGTAATTAAAGAGTTATTGTCTATAAGCATCCACTCAAAAACCGCTTTGCGGAGATCTCAAACATGTTCTGTGGGTAAAGGCGTACATATATATATTTAGATTTATTTAGTGCTGTGTATCATAGTACACGTCACCTTGGGTGTGGTATGAGCTGTTCGGGGACCGTGGATAGAAAAGCACATTTTTGAGCTTACAGTATAATAGAGTGCATTTACGTATAGTGGCCTGTACTATGGTACAGAGTACGATAGTATCATAAGGTATGATTACTACATAGTGTGGGAATATAGTAGTATTATGATACCCAGCACCTTTTGACATGCAGCCTCATTGTGATCTTGGTCCCAAAGGGGAACCCGCTGGCCGTGGAGGCGTAGGATATCATTTTGACGTTGTTTTTGAATCATTATAATTGGCTCTGAACTTGAGCTCACCGGCTTCATTCACAGCAGGAGCTGATTTTCCCAGCATCCCGGTGTTGTGTGTTCAGCGTGTGTTTGGACGGAGGTGTTGTGTGAGGGCGGGGCCTCCCAACCCTGCTGCAACACTCTCTCGGGTCGGGACGCGTTTGAGCCGCTTCACACACAGCCTGCAGATCATTTAACCGCCACCATCGCGCCTTTCGTTTTCCAGCTGCTGTTAGGAGTCGAAGCTTTTCAGTCATCCATAAGTAGCAGTTTTTTTTTATGTTACCACACGTGCAGTAACCATCACACTGGAAGCCGAAGCAGTGTGTGTGTGTGCGTGTGTGTGTGAGCACACAATGACGTTTTATTTACACGCTAGTGCAACTGCCCCTTGAAACAACCACACATGCAGGGGCCCTGGCATGCGGAGAGGGAATAGGGCGAAGGCGCCGCCATGATCGCCGCACCCGGAGCAGTTTGCTCAAGGGCACCTCGGCAGTGCTCTGGAGGTAGACTGACCCCTCTCCAGCCACCAGCCACATTTTGTCTGGACTGGGACTCGAACCGGTGAACCGCTTCCCAGCCCAAGGCCCAACCCTCTGAGTCACTGCTGCCCCCCAAAAAAGTGTTTAAAAAATAAATTAATAAAAGTTAACAGCTTAACTTTCAAAAGAGAAAAGTGTTGCTCAGGAAGCGGCGCGTCGGAGGAGGAAGACCTCTAGTTGGTTCTTTCTTTGCCCTCGACCTGGAGGACTGAGGACCAATAAAATCCCAACTCATACACATTCACATTTTTTCAGTTGCTCGTGGAACCATACTGCCTGTATTTAAACGTCGTTGCTGTATATAATAAAGGGCATCGATTTAATTTCCTGGCTAAAGAGCTCTGGCTGCTTACACACAGGAAGAAATGCCTCATCCTGATGACAGTCGAGCGACTTGGCGGCTGCATGGCTTTAACGGCGTCGGCCGCTTTCTTTACCACACCGACTTCCAGGGCCGACGGCCCCCGGGGTCGCCCTACAGACACCGGCGCTGTCTGGTTCCGCTTAAACACCTTCGGGACGTCCCGCCCACCGGGTCTCCGGCGGGACTCTTGTTGCATGCCAGAGGACGGAGGTGGTTTGTGTTCCTCTGAAAGTGGACACCTTTCAAATAGTGTTAGATTTCAAGGCAGCTAATCTGGGTCGCTTTATCTGTTTGTGTTCGCTGCGGGTATGAAGTCGAATCCAAAAATGAAACGACGTGTTCAGCTTGTCGTGTTCATGAATACGTAATCCTCTCAAATGGAATCAAGTACTTAATATAGGTTGATCACTTCCTGCGTATCTCAACGCTGAAATCCTGGGTGAGCGTTGTAATAAATAAACACACGTCTGACAATAAACGACTTCCTTTTAAAGTTTTGTATTCAAATGCATTCAAATATCAGAGCAGTTTTGTAGGATGTAGTTTGAATACTTTACAGGTAAATAATAAGTGTAGTCGACATGAGACTCATGGTTATTTGATTATTGCACAAACATTGTAACCGAAATTAGGCTTTGTAAATCGACTGAACCTTGCATGTCAAATGTTGTACGACTGTCTCCGACAAGGATTTACGTAGAAAAGTACATTTATACTCGATGGTCATTCCACTAAACGGCTAAATCATTCAAGTACATTTTTAAAGTGTCAGAAACTGAGTGTGGGAATAAAGTCCGGCGTTGTGATGTGAGCGGCAGAGACGATGATGCTGAGCACAAGGTGTTCCCTTTAATATGGATCCTGTCCTATCTTTGGCCCCATTAGGTCAAAACCTGCAAAGCAGCAAATGTGTTCCTCCGGGAGAACGTTCCAGTTTCGAACACAGGAAAGGAAGCACTTTATTGCCCGTCCTCTTGGAGTAGATTGCGTCCGGGCTCATGATAATTTCTCTTAGAGCTCCTTAGGGCTCCTTACCTGGCTCTTTCATATCTCAGCCTTATCGCCGTACGTGAACCTCAACCCAATGGACTACTGCTGCAGGCCAATGGGCACGGCAGCTTGCAGGAAGTCGCTCATTGTTAGGCTTTGTCTTTTACCCACCCGGAGTAATCAGTAGATCCAAGCAGAGTCGGGTGAACTTTGCTTCTGTCTGAACGGGTTTTATCTTTGACCATTGCTGAACTTTGCTATGAAGGGCGCAGCGTTTCCCGGTTAACTTAATGAGCAGCACGAGGCGCTGGAGTGTGAATTATCACCTGATTTATGATCCTGATAGGCAGGCTGCACTGTGATTTGTCTTGATGCTCTTATCAGCTGAGTCAAAGTGAGCCATGTAACGTCAGCAGGACGCTGGACCGTGTACTCGCTTGCTTTTCCTGTAGATTAGTAAAGGCATCATAAAAAAAAAAAATGAAAGCAGCCTAATTTTAGCTGGAGATTATTTGGAAGAATGCTTCATTTTTTTTTACAGTGCATCCTTCAGATAACTTCAGGAAGTACAGAAGATTTACGCATAAAAACTAGGAAAGCACCGTAGAGCTCAAACGTCCACCAAGCTGCTCATTCCCGTCGCAATTGGATTTACACCATCCACATCAAAGGGTTCTAAATAATTCTTGGTGTCTTTATACGGAAACCATGAGAAGAAAAAGTGAACTAACTGATTTTTGAATCCATAAATGAGGCTTTCAATGTTAAAATGTAATATTGTTTTCCTGACCTCATTCTGGATCAGCTCCAGAAGACATCTTGCGCAATGGTTCATATCGGATCCCATGAGGTTCGGTGAGTGTGAATATTTTACAAGATATGATGTGTTATTTTTTTATTTTTAAAAGCCTCCATTATAATAGGGAACACCTGGATTTTTTTTTGTATCCAGACGGGAATCCGGATCGCTCTCACAATTTACCCATCTTCAGATCCATCCAGCAGTTTTTCTGTAATCCTGCTAACAGACAGACAAACACCATCAAAAACATAAAGTCCTTGGCGGAGGTAATGACCTCTTTTAAGTGTTACATCGTATTAGTTTTATCATTTTTAAAGTCAGGACGGCCATGTGTATGAAGATGAATCTATTTATGGTATAATTTTGCAGCTATCATATTTTCCAAATGACTCAGTTATTAGCAGTTATTTTTAAGGCCCTTACACTGCAAAAGTGTGGGAATGAAGCCCCAACAGCGTGGTTGCCATTAAAAAAAAAAAACAGGCCCACAATAAGTCTGAGAACAGTTAAAAGATCTTTGTCAGAATTTACTCATAGTCGCGCATTTATTTTTAAAGATACGTGTTCCAATGTTTCTTACAGATATAATAACAATACTTGAGATATGTCTGAAGACGTGCAGAAACATTCTTACTTTGAATTATAATTTGTTTCTGTTTTATTTTCCCCCACAATAAGTACTTTTTATTTCAGCTTATTGTGGTACATATGTGCCCTATTTTTAGGAACAAAAATAATTCTGAGTTTACGTTGTATGTTGTTGTATCACCGCATTCTACAAAGCAGTTTGTCGTCAAGTCTGGTTTCAGGTCATCAGAGGGAACCGTCAGCCAAAATGTATAGTGTGAAACATGAATACTGTATTCAAGAGAGGTAATGGGGTGGAGGAGGATTTTACAAGATATTTGCAGTATTGCAGGTTCAACACAAATAGACAAGAACACAGGTTTATTCCTAAAAGGCAGAATATTTGTTTACAGCCAAACAGAATTGTGACTCTTAAATGCAGCCTCAGCCTGCTGTGCTGCTTCCCACCACTAGAGGGCGGTGTGGGCCACTCACTTTTTTGACCTTGCACTCAGAGGTGGGCAGACAGGATTTTTTCCCTTCCCCTTTTCCTCTTTCGTGAGGGTGGAGGTGTGGTGATGTTTTCATGCCACCACAGGTGAAGTCAGGCCTACAGTTTTGATTTGCATGCTGCACAACATTGTTGCACTCCTAACACAACATGAAACCGGTATTTGTGTTGCATTTACATAATGGAGACAAGAATACATTCCTCGTTAGGTGTCGCACAAGCAACCATTCATGTTTCACGTGTGCGTGCGAGCCATGTGCATTTGCAGTATAATCAAGTGGTACCGTTGTAATTATGTTGTCTTTGTTTGGCCAGCGTTGTGTGTTAGTCGTAGCTCAATGGTGAAGCTGGCCCACCAAGATCGACCAGTTTCTCTTGAATGAAGAGAACTTCCTCCTCTATCTCCCGCGTGCTAATAGACATGCACAGAGACGTTAATCAGAAAGTATGTCTGCTAATGTTATCCACAAATAACATAATGATAGTCCACATGCACAGCGTGCTGAAAGCCAGTAAGAAGTCAAACCTGACACACGCACGCACGCACGCACGCACGCACGCACGCACGCACGCACGCACGCACGCACGCACGCCATTTAGTGAGGAGGAAGCTGCAGAAAGCCAAAGTAAATGTCAGACAATGCGCACAACTGTTTTTCTATTTCCTCCTTACTGGCCAATAAACGACGAGCCCTGCCAGAGTGCAGTTACTGTGGTGAGTCCTGTTTTGGCCAGGAAATTGATAAAAAAATATTAAACTGGCTAAATTGGGACGTGCAGTATTTTCAATAAGTAAATTGTTTCCCCAGAAAACATCACGAGAAGGTTGATGTGTGCTCAACATTGAGATGTGTTATAAACCAAATCATTATTTCTGTGGCATGACTATAACTCCATAGGATGATCAAACACTTGAATAAAGATATTAAGTATTGCTGTTTTATTATTATTTTAAACCAGTAAACCAGTAAACCAGTTGTTTCGCGCTCCAGCTAGTTTTTATGTTGAACAGCAGGAACGGTTCCTTTTTTTGTTTTTGGCTTGAAAAAACTAAACAGTTTGTTATATCATTGTTTCTGTTACTTGTGGTCATTAGTCCCAACAACATGTGATTCTTCCTTCGCTTACTCAACTTTTTTTTTTTTTTCATTTTGAATAATTTTGCAGGTTTTCAAGGGTAAGATTATCTTGAATTTACCCAAAAGGGAAAGATGAGGAGAAACGTTATGTTCCTCTTTCTGCTCCAGTCATTTATTTTGTGAATTTCTCAGAGGTCTCCGCCTTCAGGATGTTTAAATGCTGCGACCCCAGGCCCTAGATTGACGTACAGTATATCAGGTGAAATACCCTGTTTTTTGTTTATTTACTGCCTATCATGGAAGATGTAGCCTTCACTCGAGTAAAGTTCACAGTTATAGCCATATCTTTGTAAACCTTTCTAAATAATGATTGTAGGTTTTAGCAGTTAAGTTAAAAGTATTGCATTTTCTTCCAAGGTGTAGAAATATATCACACATGCGATGCAATTACTGTTACAGTAAATGTGATTATACACAAAAGTAAATGTTCCGTTAGCAAGATCACTCAAAAGGTTCTGAACGGATCTTGATGAAATTTGTAGGAACTTTTATGAATGTTACCAGGAACATTTGATGATCCAGAAGAGGTGCTGGATCAGTTTGAAATGTTCTGTAACATTGCAGTCAATGGAGCTTCAAAATGTGTTCCTCAATATCTCGGTTGATTATTGATCGATGTTTATGGAATTTGACACGGTCGTGTAGGGTGGGGGTCTCTATCTCACCACCGAAGTTGGATCCGATCCAGAATGGAATCAGGAATGCATGTTAGATTTTGACATTTAAAACTCCATTTATGTACTCCAAAATATAGTTAAAATAACTACACATCAACTCTGATTCACTTTGACTTTTCATGTTGGTGTATGAAGACACCGAGAACAATCTAGAACCTTCTGGTGCTGATCCAGATCACCATCTGGACGGTGTAGATCCAGCTAGGAGGAGGTCTGTGCTCGCTTTTCTAGTTTATTAATATGTAAGCAGCATTTCACATTTGAGTTCATTTTAACTTAATATATGAAATATTTTGTATGGACAAAATCGTAATCTGTAAAATACTATAATACAAGATTTTCCTCTGAATTACAGTTTAATTAAGTTTAAATACTCACAACATACAAGACCATTACATTTGCCCTTACTTGAGTACTTATGCTTTGTTGCATTGCAAGTTGTGATTGTGTCGTTCTGTTTTTGAATAAAGTGCATTTACCAGGATAAACTTTATCTTTTGCTCTCATTTATACCGCTGCACTTCTACATTCAGAAAGTTACCAACTTAAGATTTAAAACGCATCTTGCAAATGTTAAATACTTTTGTGTTAAATCATCAGTGCACCAATAATAATAATTATATTGTGACGTGCGTGAGAAAAGCCACAGAGCGGCCCTGAGACCGGCGGTGCAGGTGAAGTCCGCTTAAAATGGGCTGCCAGTTTGGGTCAGGGCCCCCTCGCTGCCTGGGTTGCCCGTTTGGGTCAGAAGAGGAGCCCCAAAGGAAGAGGAAGGCGCCCGTGCCCCCGGCCCGGGACAGCGAGCTGCAACCCGCTCCCCCAGTGCGGCGGAGCCGCGGCTTTTCCCCACCTCCACGGGCCACGGCTACTTCCTGGTGCCACAGCGAGAGGCAGTGCTGAGTTAAAGAGACGGAAATTCAGACACCGAGAGAAGAGCGGGGCTGAAGACGCGACAGGAAACCGAAACCCCTCTTTCTCTTCTTATTTATATATAGTTCTCTTCTCTTTCTTTTTCTTTAACCGAATCTTCGTGGGTTTATTTGAACGAGCGGGTTGGATGATGGTCGATTGCGGCTAAAGCGGAATTCAGACGTGGAACGTATCCCTTTCCTCCGACGGAGAAGCCTCGCAGATATTTCCCCTTTTTTTATATATATATATATATATATATTTTACATGAGACTCATTCTCTCATTTCGTAAAAACAATATCATCACAGTCATTTTACATTTTCTACGATTCCACAAGGAAGGGTCGGGGCGACGGAAGATGGGTTGTTTGGGCAACAGCAAGACTGAAGACCAGCGTATCGACGAAAAGGCGCAACGAGAGGCGAATAAAAAGATAGAAAAGCAGCTGCAAAAGGAAAGACAAGCGTATAAAGCCACGCACAGGCTGCTGCTGCTGGGTAAGCTGCGGGTGCTGGGTCGGGCTGGGTACTGGGAAAGCTCCGGCTACTGGCTAAGGGCTAGCTTGAAGTGCTAGCTAAGCCGAGCACGAAGCTCGGGGTGACAGCGCTGCCTGTAATCGGTCATGGGGGGGGAAGCGAAGCCCCACAACCTTCCACTACACCGGACAGATCTCCAGAATGTTCTCGCCAGCTCCGGTTCCGTATTCGTGTTGATTTGTTGTTGTTGTTGTTGACGTTTGTGTTTTCGTGTCTCTGGTCGAAGGTGCGGGAGAGTCCGGAAAAAGCACCATCGTGAAGCAGATGCGGATCCTGCACGTGAACGGCTTCAACGCGGAGTGAGTGCCCCCCCCCCCCCCCCCCGTTCCCCCCCCCCGTTCCCCCCCCCCCCTTATCATGCATGTCACGCAGAGGCCAGATAATCCATGTGAGAGGGTGAGGGTGAAAGGTTGATGGGCCTTATTGATCATTTGTTTTGCAGCAAGGCCTCGCTTCTTGCCTTGCATTGATCTCTTTTAAACCGGCCCGGGCACGTCAGAGGGCTGTACTTGTACCTGCACCTGTACCTGTACCTGTACCTGCACCTGTACCTGCACCTGTACTTGCACCTGTACTTGTACCTGCACCTGTACTTGCACCTGCACCTGTACTTGCACCTGTACCTGTACCTGCACCTGTACTTGTACCTGCACCTGTACCTGTACCCGCAGCTCCACCCTGCTGCGTGTTTGTAGTCCCATCAGTCACTCCTGCCCAGCTCGCTGCTTTGATGGTCTCTTTTGATGGTCTCTGCAGTGGTTGATTCGTTTGTGTGTTTTTTTTTATAATAACTGTTCCACCCACATATTTTGTCCCCATGCAGAGAAAAGAAACAGAAAATCCAAGACATTCGGAAAAACGTGAAGGATGCCATAGTGGTGAGTGCCGCCTGATGCTTCGCGGAAGCCGGTCTGCCTGATCACTGCACCTGACCTCGCGCTCATTGATGCTTGTGGCTTCCTGTTTTACAGACTATCGTGTCTGCGATGACCACTTTAATACCCCCCGTCCCGCTAGCCAATCCAGAGGACCAATTCAGGATCGAATACATCAAAAGCATAGCGCCGCTCTCTGACTTTGACTATTCACAGGTGAGGCTTGTGTAATGGTGAGAGACTCGGCGTTGGCTCGTTTCTTATTCTGGTCTGTCTTGATGTTTGCGTGGGGGTTTGATGGTGTGTGTTGTGAGCAGTGGCGGCTCCCTGACTTTCAAAGAGGGGAAGCTCATTGTCGGCCTACATCGTAAAATCTGTCAATTTATTTATACATCCTTTCCTTTTCAAGAAGCTGGTTTGTGATCCGGTCGTAGCAGGTCGCCGTCTCTTCGTAGCAGGGGAGCTGGAGTGACCTGCTACTTTCAGCACTAAGTCAGGCTTAGGTGTCGCTATTCAAGGCTAAGTTCCTCCTCGTCGGGAAGACTGTCAAATGGCTCGGCCATCGTGCGCACCTTGCTAGCTGGTTAGCTCACGCTGACCTAGCTAACAGCATGAACGATCGAACGAACAAACGATGAGACGCCAGCTCATTGCAGGGCAACTAATGTTTCCTTTCTTTCCAATTGACTCTTTTTTTTTTTATGACGATGTTTGATATTTTTAACAAAGAAAAACAAATAGCTTTAATTTTCCCTCAGCGAAAATGAATTTATGAATGAAATCACTCACTTACCTGAAACCTGAATTCCGCTGTTAGTTGATTCAACGGCTCGGTGAAGATTTTAGTCCCCTGATAAGGATACGTGTCGTATCGTTATGCTTTGGCAGATGAAACCAGAGGGGTCCCTATCAGTGTGTGATCTGTTGGAATGTAGATAAGGTTGTAGGTCACTTTTAGAAGGTGTGTTGGTTTTGTTCGTGTTGTCATGGCTCCTGGAACAGGAACGACTCGTTACAGAGCTGTAAATGTGCTCTTGTGATTTCGAATTCGAACCTTTTTTTTCTTTCGATCATATGTTTTCGGCCCTTTTGCTGTCGGTTGTGTTGGGGCTGACAACGATCCCTGACCCGTCACGTTGTGGCTGAGGTTCAAACTTTTAGTTTATTGTCATTACAGCTGAAAACATTGACAGATTAAAAGACAAAAAATCTGTAACTACTTTAATTCTGGCTTCTGTAATGTGCAGATGAGTTGCATATCTGTTTTATATTGGGGGGGCACTTAGAGAGCGTATACCTCTGCTGAAGCTGCACGAAATGTTCTGGATCTACACACCGCTCTGGACCCATCTCCATCTAAACACCTCTCATCAATTCCAAGGGCCAGGACGAGACTTTCTTGAAGTCCATTGACTTTTGAGATGTTTTAATATTTAAGTAACGTACGAAAATGAAGGGCAGCACCGTGGTCCAGTGGGTAGCGTCACAGAAAGAAGGTTCTGGGTTCAATTCCACCTGGGACCTTTCTGTCTCTGTCTGTTTGGGTTCTCTCCGGCTTCTCTCCGGGTTCTCTGGCTTCCTCCCATCACCAAAAGTCATGATGCGTCAGTGGATTGGTCGCTACAAATTGTCCGTGGGTATGAGTGCTTGCGGTCTTTTTGTGCCACCCTGCGGTGAACTGGCGACTTGTCCAGGCTGTATCCCGCCTCTCACCGGTAGTCGGCCGGGATAGGCGAAGCGGCTGAAGGCGAGAGGATGATGATCGTCCCGTCGTCAAGACGATGAATGAATGAAACGGCAATGAAAGTCTAACTTCCGTAATGGAGGGGATGATGTTGAGTTTCTTTGAGCTCTGATCTGTAGAGTCCGTTTGGCCCTTCAGAAGGGTGAACATTTATTGCTGTTTAATTGATAGGCGCTCCGGGTACTTCTGATATCTTTCTCTCACTTGCTTTTCTCAAGTTGGCATCAGAACTAGATTAATTGGAATAAGGTTCCTAATTGTGTTTCTTACACATACTACTACTTGTGTCTACACCAAGCAGGCTTTTAAATCTAGCTAGTATTTAGTTCCTGTGGCAGGTTCTCCACTTCCTTCTTTTCTCTCCATTCTATCACTTCACCTCTTTTGCCTTAAAGTTGCGTTGTTGTTCTCTCTTCTCGCTGCCACCATCATGCAGGATGTTCCCCAGAATCCCTCTCAGCAACTTTATTTCAAGGATATCCATTAAAAGGATTTGGGTGTTAATTTCCTGAGGAGGGGCCCACGGTGTGAGTGTCAACAAAGCAGCAGTAATCCGTGCTGCTGGGACGTTGTGTTGCGTGGGGGGATTATTTTTGAATCCATAAATGGGGTTTTCAATGTTAAAATTGAAATTTTCTTCCTGACCTGAAATTGGGTGGTAGGATAGAGACCCCCCCCCCCCCCACCCACCCTACACGACTGTGTGAAATTCCATAAACATCGGTCAATAATCAACCGAGATACTGAGGAACAAAATTTGAAGCTCTGTAATGTTAAAGAGAATGTCAAAGTGATCCAGAAACCAGGATCTCTTCTGGATCATCTTTTCCTGGTAACATTCCCAACATTCCCTGAAAATGTCATCAAGATCCGTCCGTAACTTATTGAGTTATCTTGCTAACAGAGAGACAGACAGACCAACGGCAGTGATGACGTGACCCCCCCCCCCGTCGGAGGCCATAAGAGTGGCTCAGTCAAACCACAGAAAGCGACAATGGCAAGATGTGAGGAAATAATAGATGCAGTTGTTACTAAATAACAACACTTAGATAGCAAGTTCATTAAACTTCCAAAAGGCGAATTCAATCAATCAATCAATAACTGAGTAGATGCGTGTGGAGGGTTGACTTTCGGTCTGTATTTTGTCTTTGACGCTTTTGCAAGGCGAGGCTTTCCCCTTGTCGAGCAGGGAGGTTCGGTTTTAGTCATGCTCTAGCTTTTTCTCAAATCTTTCTACGTTACCTTGCTGTAACAGTTGGCCATACGAAACAAGGCATCTACGCATGTGAATAGCATTGTGGGTACCTTCTGAAATGGGGAAAACTCAGAATAGTCTTCGACTGCAGATGTCTGTCTGATGCTTATTATTAACCTGCAACAACAAACAGATAAACTTCAGGCTCCACTATAGCGTGTTCTTGTTCTGCACCTTTCCCTCTGGGTACGGTATTTATTACTCAGTTGTGGGACGTGAACCTTGTGTAAGCGTTCAACTCCACCTGTTGCTGAGCCGATCAGTCTCAGAAGCTTTTCCTCTGTTTGAATGCTCTAGTTTTGTGATGCCAGGCATCCATTCTTAGATCCACGTTATGAAAGCCGAAGCGTCTCAAACCGCTGCTCCCTCTCTTCTGCGCTAGTCCTTCCTTTCGTTAAAGCTAAATCTGTCTGTTCTCTTTAACTGAGCTGGCCCATGAAAGTCAGGTCTCTCTGGGCTGGGTGACGATTATCTAACAGTCTTTTCAAATATAATGAGCATGCTGATGATTGCTGACTGATAAGTCAGCTGGTTGTCTGTCTCTCAATGTACAAAGGGATTCAGGGATCGTGGTTGTTGCTGGAAGTTTTTCTCTCGGGCCAAAGGTCCCTTTAAAACTTCACCCAAATGAATTCTCATGCCATTTGCTGCAAAACGTTGTTTAGGCCATTTTCTTCAGTCAGCCTGACCTACATGATTCCAGTGAAATATTGCATCACACACACAACTTGATTAACAATCGCTACGTTTACATGGACAAAATGTCTTTAATCCAATCAGAGTTCAGAGTAAAATTGTGATCGGATGCTCTGCGTTCATGGACCCTAAAAATATTGATCCGATTGGGACTTGCGTGTTCATGCATCACACTTATATTTTGACATGCGTAATCTATACCAAATATACCGTAAATAGTAGAAGAAGCCGTAGCGACTTCCGATGTAAACAAAACATGACTCCGCCCTTTCCTGCTTGACACTTCAGTGTTATTTAGCTCCTTTCCCCTGTTTGTGCTGTTGCGTTCCTCCTTTAATATCTCCGGTAACGTGTTTGTCTCAGATATTGACCAGTTCTGTCTTTGGCTCGCTCTGCTTCAGCTAGCTTCCGGGAATAGCAGCAGCGCGTGTAGCTGACGTCACACACATGCGCTGTAAGGACGGCTTCTACCGATACATGGGAATAAGTGTGTTCATGCTCCCTGATCGGATTATCAATCGGTATAAACCACCCCTCTCTATCAGAATAGAATCTTAATCGGATTGAGCTTGATCGGGTCAGACTAATCCGAATTGGGTGTGTGAAGAATTTTTATTCCGATCAGGCTTCTAATCCCATTAAATGTGTCCATGTAAACGCACTAAGGCTGATCTTAGATTGAGTACAGACAGACTCCACCATGAGAACCAGTGTTTGGTGATGGAGGGGGGCGGGGGGAGTGAAATTTGACTTGAGAAGAGCGGGGAAAAAGGGTTAAAAATAAAATAAAAGCTTGTCCACGTTCCATATATGGAATGATCATATCGCGAGTATCGAGTACAAATTGTTAACGTAAATATTTTAACGCTTCCAGATGAAATTCGCTGGTCGGATAGAGGCCCCCACCCTCCATGACTGTAATTATGACCATAAACATTGGTCAGTATTCAACCGGTATATTGAGGAACATATTTTGAAGCGTCATTGATTGCAACGTTAACGAACATTTCAGAGTGATCCAGAATCCAGGATCTCTTCTGGATCATCACCATCATCTGTTTATGGTATTATTCCCATCATTTCCGGAAAACTTCATCAAGAGCCATCCAGAACCCTTTGAGTTATCGCGCTAACGGTTGGATAGACAGACAAACGCTGGCGATTACGTAACGTCCGCCCCGCCTCGGACGTGCAATACCCAACGTGTAGAGATGACGAACCCATGAAGACCGCAAATAAGCCTTCCCTTAAACGGGAACAATGCAGAATACACTGGTAGCACCATCTTTGAAAGTTCTATGTATCGGTTTGCGTGTCTGTTTCTTGATATTTGCCGAATTTATCCACAGGAGTTCTTTGATCATGCAAAAAAGCTGTGGGACGACGAAGGAGTCAAGGCGTGCTTCGAGAGGTCCAACGAGTACCAGCTCATCGACTGTGCACAATAGTAAGTTCATACGTTAAAAGACAGTTTGTATTTGTTTTATGTGGTCTCGGTTACGAGTTAGCTTTGAGAAGAGGTTCTTCTTGTGCGCCGCGTTGCTCAGGAAACGGCGGTGCCACGAGTTTGGCTGTTCACCAACTACGTAGAACCGGCGTGCTGCGCGGTGACGCCGGTCCTCGGCGTCTCTCACTCGGCGTCCACGCAGGGATCAATGGGGAAATCACCTGGCATACCCAACACAATACCGTACAAACTGTCTATCAATAAACTTTATATATACTGGTAGTCGTCGTCTTACGACAACAATTGGCTCCGAGGGTTTTGTCGTATACCGACTCGGTCGCCCCGTGTTAAATTACAGTAAATTTATTATGCTGCGGAAAAAATCGGATGGGTGAGAAACTCTCACACTCGTTCTCTCGCTCTCTTTCCGGTATGCCGTAAAAAACCTCGGAAACAGACAAAAAACGCGAGCCGCATATGTTGTAAGTGGACGACTGCCTGTGTATGTATATATACACATATATCCTATGTACCGTATAAATGGCCTGTACGTATGCAAATATAAGAATATTTTGCCGACCGATAACTTGGCCGAAATTTATTGTGAACGGGGGTTTCGTTTAATGACTAAATCGTTTAGCGACCAGGTCTTCGGAACGTAACCTCGTTGTGAAGTGAGGACCACCTGTGTGTGTGTGTGTGTGTGTGTGTGTGTGTGTATGGGAAGTTTTTTCATATGTATATGAGATGTAGTCGGTTGTTCTTCCAGCAATAAAAGCACAAGACGGACTGCAATCTTTTGTCACACACCTGTTTTGTGTGTCGTGTGTGCGTGTGGTTAGAGCTCTGTGTGTACTGATATCATGTCGTATGTGAATATTGCTTACACGCTTATCCTGGGTGTGGCTCCACATACATCTGATGTCAGTTTGTGGAACTATTTGCTACAGCAAAGTGAAACGCCTGATGTGGCCTGTATTAAATGGTTTTTGTTTTTATTTTGAATCGCGCTGATGTAGTAAAGCTGCAGTGTTTTCATTTCAGTGTTGGTGATGCTAATAATGTACTGGTGGATGCAGTAGGTTTCTGCCTGTGTATGGGTCATGTCCCTCTCCTGCCTCTTTAAGGAATGCTTCGGATATGCAAAGCGAGTCACTGATTGCAATGTTCTCTGGATTGGCGTGCATTATGAGGACAAGTACGTTACAGAGCAACCCTCCTGTCCCAAAGGTTGACTCTCTCTATCGCTCGGGACTCGGTCAAAGGCTCACTTAATCAGGGACTGTGGTTGTTTTTCTGTTGTCAAACCTATTGTCCACATTTCATGGGTTTAGTGTTGAGGTGTTGTAAAAATGCCACAGCCAGTCAATTTGCTGTTTTCCACAATGTAATCCATTTCTGGAGCATAAATTTGGTTTTCGGGTAAGTCTTCCCTGGTAGTTCTGCCTGGAAGCAGCTTCTATAGAAAGGAGAGCGACAGTCGGGTGACGGTGGAGAGTTCCATGTATCCGTAAGGGGAAGCTCTGTGTTTGTCTTTGCTGCTCTGAGTCAGGCTGTGTGCAGTGTGACTGCACAATATGTTAAAAGCAAAAACAACGTGTTTGTTTTAGTCAATAATTCACTATCACAGTGATACCACATATTGCCATAAAATGTTCTTTCCGGACTCGGCAAATGCAGTGGTTGAAATCAGGAAGACGTTTTTTATATTGCGAGTCAGAGAAAAGCAACAGACACTTGCAACCAGTTGAAGGATTGAACAAACAACTGTCCTTTGACACGAGTAAACATTACCAGAGTAAAATCGATGCAGAGCAGACGCTCTATTCAATTCAAATGATATTGCTTTATGTGACTTTGCCGGTCCCCGTGTCCCTTCCTCGTTCCAGCCTTCTCCTTGTCACTTTTGTTCACCTTTTTCTCCATTCCTCTGTCCTCACTATACTCTCTCTCCTCTGGTTATTGCCCCTGATTGTTTAACAGCTTTAACAGTTTCAACTTTCACTTTACTCTGAAATCTTTAAATACAGTGATTTCTTTCCGCTAGATAAGCATTAGAAATCCCTTTATTGATTTGAAACATCAGATTATGTGTCTGTTGTCTGTTTATTGTATTGATCTGGAGTTTAAGATCTCTATGCTGATAGAGGGTTTCATGACAACAGAGCTGTGTGTGTTCAGGCCCGCTCATATATACAGTGGAACCTCGGTTCTCGAATATAATTAGTTCCGTAGTACTGCTCGAAAACCGAAAATATATTGCCCACAAGAAATAATGGTAATTAGATTAATCCATTCCTAGGCAACAGATAAATGTTCCTCTACATGCCTACAGTTATATTAATATGCAACTACGTGTATCTAAACAACAGAAAACACATAAAAGTGTAAATGATACGAAAAGCATAATCAAAGTTAATTTAACACGGTTCTGTATCATTTACATATTGTTTTGGCTGCGTGTCGGGAGACAAAGGGACGGTTTATTCCTTTGAAAAGGGAGTCCGCCTTCTTCCGCATGTCTTCGGTTCGCCTCGGCGCCATTCGTGCTTGCGTGTCTTCGTTTTGTATTTTTAACGGTTTATTTAACCTGGCAAGCTTTCCCCGGCTCCTCTCGTGTGTTCCAACACACACCTATTGTTATTATGACAGACAGCTTCAGTAGCCAACGTCGTGAAATGGAGGAGCGATCATAACTTTGGCCAATATTTAAAACTGTCTTGTTTGCAGAATGTCTGCTGTTTTGTTTTGGCTGCTCTCTGAAGTTGAGAGAAGACACGTTTGTCTTTCAGGCTTGTTTGACGCTGTCCATTTCCACCAGCGCTAGCTGACTCTCTCACAAACCTGCTGTAAGTCCAGGAGGCGTTCATTTTGTCTTTTACACCCGCTCTCTCGCATGTTTTTGTACTGAGCTTCCACAGACCTGCGTTGCTGCTAAAGGTTATGTTTAGGATCAGAAGTATGATACGAGTTATTCAATTAAAGGGACTTGACCTCAGCGGGGCTGTTTGTGGGAGAAACAGAGTAGCAGGCAGCAACCTTCCATGCTAATAGTCAAACACGCAATACATATAACAATGTGAATGCACATTTAAATGGTAATATATATAAATATAACAGTCCTTTTCTACACATTCATGGTGCTCAAATCTTTACAATGCCTCACATT
The DNA here is from genome assembly GCF_040956055.1 of Brachionichthys hirsutus. NCBI lineage: Eukaryota > Metazoa > Chordata > Actinopteri > Lophiiformes > Brachionichthyidae > Brachionichthys > Brachionichthys hirsutus. The sequence continues at coordinate 1,072,109 of NC_090911.1, read as the reverse complement.
CCTGCACACATTCTCACACCGCCGGGCCCCCGGGAGCAATTTAGCGTTCAGTCTTAGACACTTTGACATGTGGAAAATCGGAGCCGAGATTCAAACCACTGAGCTATCGGTCACTGGACGACCCGCTCTACCCACAGAGCCGTTTGTATACCCATGTTATTATATCTGCGCTGTCCTTCACAGACCTTGCTCCTATATGTTTTCCAGCACGCCTGCTGGACAGTCCATTGGACAGATGCACAGGAAGCAACTATGGGCCAGTGGCAAGCCCTTGTATTATCAAGGAGCGTGTCCATAATATTGATTCCTTTGGAATCCTTTCACCCATTGATCTGCCCTCTGATTTCACATCTATATGTTTTAGAGCACAGATATGTCTGCACGTTGATTGATCATGTGCTATTTTTAGCTTGCGGGCTTATTCTGTTGTAATACATCGGATTTGTCAGTGGCAAAATCAAATGCTTCATGAGAAAATCTGAAAAAATACTTCTTCTTTTTTCTTGTGTGGAAAAAGTTTGATGCAGTCAAGGGGTGTTTGATATTCACAAACAATTTTATTTCAACATTTTCTTGGATTTTGTTAGTATCAATAATTACAGAGTAGTTTTATTATACTTAAAAACTACTACTAATTTTACCTTCTAAGGTGTTTCAGTTAATTAGCTATGTGAACTCAGCTAATCAACCAATGCTGTGATTGTTGACTATTGTTATCTGGTTATTTCAACAAAATTGTGTTAGTTGACAGCGCAACCATCATATTATTGATTGTGCTGACAGTGAAAATGAGTTAAATACAGCAGCATTAAAGCTAATAAGTCATTCGATGAGGTTATGGGAAAAGGTGGTTGAGGCTAGACAGAAGTATTTGTGAGAAGCAGTATGGCTTTATGCAGAGGAAGAGTACCACAGATGCAACGCTAGCGTTGAGGCTAGCAATGGAGAAGTACAGGGAAGGTCAGAAGGAGCTGCATTGTGTCTTTGTAGATCTAGAGAAAGCCTAGGACAGGGTGACGAGAGGAACTGTGGTACTGCATGAGGTACTGCGGTACTACATGAGGTACTGTGGTACTGCATGAGGAAGTCTGGAGTGGCAGAGAAGTATGTCAGAGTAGTTCAGGACATGTAGGACAGCAGTGAAGTGTGCAGTAGGAGTGAGAGGGGAGTTTACTGTAGAGGTGGGATGCACCAGGGATCAGCTCTGAGCCCCTTTTTGTTTGCCATGGTGATGGATAGAATAACGGATGAGGTGAGACAGGAAGCTCCCTGGAATGTGATGTTTGCAGACGACATTGTGATCTGCAGTGAGAGCAGGTAGAGGAGAATCTAGAGAAGTGGAGGTCTGCTCTAGAAAAGAGAGGAATGAAGGTGAGCAGGGGTAAAACAGAGTACATGTGTGTACATGAGAAGGTCCCAGGGGGGACAGTGAAGCTACAAGGAATAGACGTAAAGAAGGTAGAGGACTTCAGGTACCTCGGGTCAACAGAGCAGAGTGATGGAGAGAATATGGAAAGGAGGTGAAGAATCGTGTGCAGGCAGGCTGGAACGGGGGGAGGAAAGTATCAGTATTTAAATGTTTTTTAACTGAATGCTTACAGGAGCATCATATATTTGTGGAGCCAAGTGGTGACTCTGTTGATGGGGTGTAATCTACCTATTTGAGGAAAAGAGAGGTGATAAGTTCTTATGTTGCCGTTGCATCGTGCTTAACTACCACAGTGGTAACTGGTAATAGTCTAGAGAGGAAGAGGCTGGAAGTATGCCTGTGTTCCGAGACTGGGTTTTTCCATAAACCAAGTGAACCCTTATATTGTTTCCCGTTTTGAGTACAAATAGAGGTAGGTTTTCAAAAACAGAGGAAAGGTCAGGATCAGAGTTGAGGACATGTCAGTGTTTGTTTAAATACAGGTCTTATTTCAGTAGAATGGACTACTGTTATAGAACATTACATAGAAAAACATGTCAGAGAATCTTCATTTTTTTCTTACTTGCATTTCTTATCAATAAATGTCTCTTTATATTCATCCCCAATAGAATGACAGATCCTTATCAAATGAAAACATGTATTAATTGGAAGACCCGTTTTCACGATAAAGCCATTATTTAACATGACCCACTTGTCTGAAACTTGCTGTTTCTTTTCCATAGTCTGATGGAGAATGTTAAAGTGAGTTATTTCCTTCAGACGACAATCATATATCATTTTAAACAAATGTGCACTTGAAGGCAAAATTCCTTTCAAAACATCCAACAAATAAATTGGCAGAACTGGGTATACAGATAGTGTCTTTATTTAGTTTGAAACGTACAAATAAAAATTGTTTGCAGAGCTGAAGCAGGGTTATTTCGTGACATGTGACTTAATCAATGGCACGTTGCTTCTGGGATCTGGATGTGTTAAGCTCTTGTTAGCACCTTTATGGTTCGTGTAGAGATGAGAAAACATTATCTGGCAAACAGTTTCAATTTTGGGTCTGGTTTCTTGTGGTTGTGTTGAAAAAAAGAAGGGGGGGGGGGATTGCTTGGTGGACTTGTGTACCACTGTCGAATTCGAAGTTGCTTTCTGTGGCGGAATGATTGCAGCGGTATTGTATTTTTTCAGTCATAAAGCATTTGTCTCTTGTGTGTCTGCACGCTATTGTGTAGTTGCAGATGTCTGGGAACCTTCACTCAGCTTGCTTCAGTCGTCACTTGATCAATGGCAACAAGAAATAACTTTGAATTATGGAATCTTTTAGTTAGATTTTGTTAATACTTCCTGGAAATTAGTGCCTTTCTGAAAATGTATTTTGTTTTCTTTATTTTTTTAGGCTATTCATAAAAGAATAGCGAAAACAAACAGGAATTCAAAACTTTTAAGGCCCGTTCGAATCGCCCCGTGGAGCCCTGGCTTGAAAGAGCTACAGTGTTCTGATTGACAGCGCGGCGGGTGAATGGTGTGAACTGCAGTGTCGAGTCCCGGCCAATCAGATGGAACTCCCAGCATTCCTGGCTACCTTGTGTCTGCTTCTTTTCCGTCAGCCGTGTCGCTGTCATTTTGTCCCAGAGCATCACTCTGCTGGGCCAGGCTTTGAGCGGGGGCCACCTGGACTTCGTGTCCCATGTTGACGAGGGATATTGACATTACATCCATAAGGTGACGAGTGGAGAAATTCCGCTGGCTGTTGATATGAATATGTAGATAAGAGTAGAAAGTCGCCCTAGCCACGCTAATTTTGCTAGCTGCGATGCTAGTATGAGTGTGTTCCTGCTTCGGGTTTGTTCAGCTATAATATGTAATATTGGATATGCGTGCAAATCCTTATGGAAGGAAGGCTTGTTGTAAAGTGAGAGCGCTCCATCAACTTGCACACCAGATAATTAAGGCTTGTGTGATGTGTCTAGAGGCCATGTGTTGGTAAAGGGTCGATTTAAGGATCGAATCCAACTCTGGAGGAGCTTCCGATGAGCGAGGACACGTTCATCGGCGGAGAACGATCCCAGACATTCCAGTTAAATGGATGGAGAGCCATCCCAAAGAACCCTGAGAGAATAAATGTTGCTTCAATGGCTGCCATGGTTTATTTTTACTTAATCTGGAGGTTAGACTGGCTCGTAGCTACCTCGTATGTTCAGTATCAAGCTAAAAAAAAAGCTGTCAAAGAAGGCCACTGCTCCATTGTTCACTTTACTTTTCAAAAGCTTGTAAGCTACAATTTTCACTCATCTTAAATAAATGAAACACATTTTCTTACCAGATCTTTGATTCAATTTGTCCAGTATTGACAAACTGCCTGCCAGAGCCATATATGTATTTGATGCTTTCAGTTCAATTAATTGAATCCAAGTCAATGGAACACTCGTATTGTGAGATGAGTGTATCGCTACAGCCATAATTGTCTATAAATAATATTATTTTAATAATAATAACTTTCTGAGAATATAGTCTATTCACTGCTGAAATTTCGGAAGAATGTGAAACTGATTTTTGGGTATGCAGGCTAGCTACTTTAGCTTTGTATGTCCAGCAGCAGCACTAATATAGAGGTTGTAAGAACTCGGAGCTTCTTGTTATCCATCCTGCTATGTATTATTGTTATACGTCACCAGAATTAAAAGGACCATATTAATGTGGTAATAATGCAGTGTGGTGTAGTTCGTCCAGGATGGACAGTTCTCTGCAGATCGGACTGTGGAGATAACCTTGAGACAGGCCGGATATGGTTCTTGGCCCAGGCTGATGCTGGTACTGGTCACGGGACTCTGTCATCAGCCTTAAGGCCACTGACAGTCATCTGAGGCACTAAAGTACTAAGAATGGCCAGCATTGTCAGACAGCCCCAGCCCCTGAAGGGCTACAGAAACAGAGGGGCTAAGCGTGGATGAGTAGAGGATTCTTCTATGAAACAAGAAACAACGGAACTACGATGATGTGCGAGTTTGGAAGAAGAAATAAATGACCAGTAATCTTTGTTCAGTAAAGAGAGCGTGTTGCAGCCGATGCTTTGGTGTGTTTTGGGTTCGGGTTAGGGGAAAGTGATTTTTAGCATCACTCTGAAAGTCCTTAAAAAAACAACCAAACCAAAAAATAAATACATGCATATTTTCCACCTCAGTTTAATTCATTGTCTGTTATTTTAGCACAAATTCAAATCCTAACAATTATTACACGCTTTTACACAGTCGTGGTTGAAGTACTTAATTTCATTACTTGAGTAAAAGTACAGATACTACTACTGATAGTAGTGATTTTGGCAAATCAATCATTTGCTTAAGTAAAAGTAAAGAAGTATTTGCTGTAGAAAATACTTAAGGACTGAAAGTAAATCGTATTAAGCACTGAATCATTTTGCAACTTCAAAAACAAATGTGTGTATGTATGTATATATAACAATACTTCTGAAGATGCATAATGTATTTTAGACTGTTCCTGTTCAGTTCACCGTGGTTTAACTAATCCAGACATAAATGAAAAAAGAGGAGATTTATTTAGATCTTGTTCATCACCAACAGGTAAAGTCACAATCAGACTCAGCCCAACTCTAACCGTGTTCAACAAAATGCACGATGGATAAAAGGCCAGTAAAACCAGTGAAAAGTCCTTACCAATGGTAAATAAAACAATTCACCACCATAACAACGTGATACAATAATCAAAGACATGAATTATTTGCTTTATACCAGCTAAATGGGAAAGCAATAGTTGCTCAGTAATAAATAAACAGCATTATTTACCACTAACGTTGAACATATCTCAATTCAAGTTGAACTACATCCTAGCCTTATGTTCTGTGTATTTGCATGAACCCTGAGCAAATTCAAGTCCAAGGCAGAAGTTTAATATGACTTTGTTAAATGAGGGGGACATTAGGTCGGGCCGGGGGTGTTCTGACGGAGTGTCTGCTTCGTCCTCGATGGTGACGGAAGTCATCTTTGTGTCACGAAAGCTTCAGCTAATAGCCTACATCCATGAGTTGTAGCGGCTACAGCTAGTTCCTGAAATCGCTCGCCTGAGCCACACGGCACCACTTCCTGTTGACGATCCATGTCCCGGTGCCACCGACTGTTCCTGAGTGTGGATAATGGTGCATTTTGGTCGATTTTGAATGGAAAAAACGCGATGATATGCACTTTGCAGATGTAACGAGGGCCTTTTATTAAATGTAGTGGAGTAGAAAGTATTAGTAGTAGTGTATCTGATTTATTTGTCAAATGTAGTGGAGTAGAAGGTTCTAAGCATAAAATCTACTCGAGTAAAGTACCTGATCCTCAAAAACAATTAAGAACAGTACTTAAGTAACTTTACTTCGTTACTGACCACCTCTGCTTTTACACAACTTATACGCCTGAAGGGAAAAAATAAAAGCCTTTAAACTAGATTGATAAAATCAGATGAGCCTGCTGTCAGCTGACTGAGTAAAAGACAAAGAGGGCACTTTGGAAGTGCTTTCGTGTATGTGTGTTTATTAATGTATCTGAGTGTGTTAGTGTGTGTGTTAATGTATCTGAGTGTGTTAGTGTATCTGAGTGTGTGTTAATGTATCTGAGTGTGTTAATGTATCTGAGTGTGTTAGTGTATCTGAGTGTGTTAGTGTATCTGAGTGTGTTAATGTATCTGAGTGTGTTAGTGTGTGTGTTAATGTATCTGAGTGTGTTAGTGTATCTGAGTGTGTTAGTGTGTGTGTTAATGTATCTGAGTGTGTTAGTGTATCTGAGTGTGTGTTAATGTATCTGAGTGTGTTAATGTATCTGAGTGTGTTAGTGTATCTGAGTGTGTTAGTGTGTGTTAATGTATCTGAGTGTGTTAGTGTGTGTGTTAATGTATCTGAGTGTGTTAGTGTATCTGAGTGTGTTAATGTATCTGAGTGTGTTAGTGTATCTGAGTGTGTTAGTGTGTGTGTTAATGTATCTGAGTGTGTTAGTGTATCTGAGTGTGTGTTAATGTATCTGAGTGTGTTAATGTATCTGAGTGTGTTAGTGTATCTGAGTGTGTTAGTGTGTGTTAATGTATCTGAGTGTGTTAGTGTGTGTGTTAATGTATCTGAGTGTGTTAGTGTATCTGAGTGTGTTAATGTATCTGAGTGTGTTAGTGTATCTGAGTGTGTTGGTGTGTGTTAGTGTATCTGAGTGTGTTAGTGTGTGTTAGTGTATCTGAGTGTGTTAGTGTGTGTTAGTGTATCTGAGTGTGTGTTAATGTATCTGTGTGCGTTAGTGTGTGTGTGTTTATTAATGTATCTGTGTGCGTTAGTGTGTGTTAATGTGTGTGTGTTAGTGTATCTGAGTGTGTGTTAATGTATCTGTGTGCGTTAGTGTGTGTTAATGTGTGTGTGTTAATGTATCTGTGTGCGTTAGTGTGTGTTAATGTGTGTGTGTTAATGTATCTGTGTGCGTTAGTGTATGTTAGTGTGTGTGTGTTAATGTATCTGAGTGTGTTAATGTATCTGAGTGTGTGTTAATGTATCTGTGTGCGTTAGTGTGTGTTAATGTGTGTGTGTATGTTAGTGTGTGTGTTTATTAATGTATCTGAGTGTGTGTTAATGTATCTGTGTGCGTTAGTGTGTGTGTTAATGTATCTGTGTGCGTTAGTGTGTGTTAATGTGTGTGTGTTAATGTATCTGTGTGCGTTAGTGTGTGTTAATGTATCTGTGTGCATTAGTGTGTGTTAGTGTGTGTGTGTCTACAGACGAGGCATTGTCATTAAATGTCTTTGGGTTTATTGGTGATAGAGTAACTGTTAAAGGCTTTGTTTCCTGTTAGTTTGACAGAACTGTTGGATTTAAGTGTTGTCGATGTCGGATTCAGAAAACCTTCAGCCTGCAGTCGAGTGAGCCTGAAGCGTCCCGGCGCAGCGTCCTATCACAAGCTCAGCTACAAATGCCTTTAGTTTGTTGCTAAACACCGAGGCGCTCCGGCCCGTATTCAGTTTCATCACATCAGAAAGATATTCACTTTGAATTGTAAATGGTGAATGTTATTCACTTATATAGGCCTCACATTCACCCATTCACACACACATTCACCCTCCAGTGGGCGACTGCTGCCATGCAAGGTGCTGCCAGACCCACTGGGAGCAATTTGGGGCTCAGCGTCTTGCCCAAGGACACTTCGACATGCAGACAGTCAGAGCTGGGATTCGAACCACTGACCTTCTGATCACTGGACGACCCACTCTACCAACTGAGCCACAGCCGCCCCAACTGTCTGAGAATTGTCTGTCTCAAATTGATGTCAATCAATCAAACTGCAAGAAAAAAAAACAAAAAAACAATACACAATTGTATTTTTCTGTGGACGTGTTTTTATTACGTCTTAAATGAACAAACATGTTTCCTGCTTGCTTGTAGCTTGTTAATTGCTTCCTGTTTAATACGAGCTGGAAATAATCTCTATGCCTATAAATAGATTTTTATTTTTGGGTTAAAATGTGCCTCCGTTTTAAAGGACAGACACTCGGAATGAGGCTGGTGAATGGCAGATATCTGTGATTCTATTACTGTGCACTACACACACACACACACACACACACACACACACCTTGCTATTGATTAGGAGTGTATAGGCACAGGCTGCTACAGGACAATCTCTACTTGGAGATTGTGGGATGGTTGTCCATAGACCCCCCCCCCCCTCCCTCCTCTCCCTCTCTCTTCATCAAGGCCCCCCCCCCTCTCTCTCCCCATTCTGTCCCTCCCTTCCACCCCCACCCCCCTTAGAGCTTATGTAAACTAGCTGTGGAGCCAGGGCAAGCTGAGGCTATTTTTAGCAGCAGCACTGCAGAGCAGAAACTGGCGGAGGGTCACGTGTGCACAGGCGAATCAAAGGGAGTATCCCGGCAATGCGCTGTAAACAAAGGGAAGGTCAGTAGCAGAAGGTGAGACACAAAGCGCCTCGGTGTGTGTGTGTGTGTGTGTGTGAGAGCGCACCTGTCCATACCTTCTCTTGACGCCCTGACATACAATAAATCATTTCAAGTGACTGAATGATGAGTGCACCCATATGCCCCCCCATACTCTTACCACTGCTAGAGGAACAGAGAGGGAGTTGAACTGATCACAGCGGGGCTTGACACGTGGGGAGACGTTTCTCTGTCTAGTCATCCGGCCCGAGCCGGCCTGGCGCAGTGGGCAGAGGAAAAGCACATGCGTGCGTGTTTAGCCGTAGCATTGGCGTGTTCTGTGTCATGTGGGACTTGTCCAGAGTTTGACCTGGTTCTGCTCAGGTTGTGGGGCCTGCAGGTCTGGCTAACGGTTGGGCTTGTGTTCGGCTAATGTCCAGCCCCACCCAGGCAGGTCCTCCTGCACCTCAGCAACGAGGCGACTTTCACCTGCTGTGGAATGCGATCAGAAGAGGCTAGCAGCTCTTTTTGGAAGCCTTTATGCTTTTCTGTCACCGTGCTTTGTTTGCCGGGACACTTGGAGCTGTCGGCGGTTTCATCAGGCAGCTTGTTGGCTAACTTAAGTCAACATTTGACTTCAACGAGGGCAACAGATAGGCACGAGTGGATGATCTATTGTTGTAGGTATACCGAAGCTTCTCTGCACCGATCAGATGGACAAGAACGTGGCCTTACGCCATGACGGCGGAATAGATCATTCCTCTTTGTGTAAATCTGCTTCTCTTGAGTGATACTTAAATGAACAGAACAGCGACTTGTTGCACTAAACTTTGTGTCTTCTTACATTTTGTGAGCTAATTTACCTTTATTGTGTAGCAGCATTAACTCTGGAAACTCTATTAAAAATATTAAAGGTTAAGCAAAACTTGCTCTGGTTCCATTTTCTTGATTGGTAGTATTTGTTTTTATTTCTTATCTCCACTAAGGAGGTTATATTTTCGCCAGCATTGGTTTGTCTGTCTGTCTGTTAGCAACATAACTCAAAGAAGTATGGACGGCTCTGGATGAAAGACGTTTGGAATGTTACCAGGAACAGGTGATTACATTTTGGTGATGATCCAGAAGAGATCCTGGATTCTGGCCTCTATCTTACCACCCAATTTCATCTGGAGCAGATCCAGAATACGGATACTGTTGCGACCCGGATTTCACCCATTTACTCAAACTGGAAGCTTTCTCTAAAAATCATATCTTTGAAAATATGCATTCAATTCACTCACCAATCGGAGTCATAAAGGGGTCCGATACGCACCATCATGCAAAAAGTCTTCTGGATCTGATCCAGAATGAGGTCAGGAAACAAACCTTACATCCATCCCTCCATCTTCAACCGCTTATCGGGGACCGGGTCACGGGGGCAGCAGGCTAAGCAGGGAAGCCCAGACTTTCCTCTCGCCGGCCACAGCTCTTCCGGGGGATCCCGGGAATCTTATATTTTAACATTAAACTCCATCTGTGAGGGTTGCTATGGTGACTGTTGCTGCTGGTTGGTTTCTGCCCTGCACACCTGCAGGCATCGCTGAACTGAACGAGACGCACCTGTTCCACATCTCACCTGATCGGCTGCTGCCTCCTTGGACCCGACTCTCTGGACAGTTCTGCCAGAATGTCCTCTCTGTTTCCTCAGTATTTTCAGGCTCTCCCGTTCTATGTGTCGTCCTGTGTTCCCTCGTTCTATCTTTAATACCAGAGGAAGCAGATGACATGAAAGTTAATTGTATTTATTACAGTCAATATATAAAATATAATGTGCAGCATGCATGTGCATTCAACGACACGTCTCTTCATACTTCCAAAGAACGGTTTGCACGGGGCGCGGCTCGGCGCTGTCGATGTATCGGAGGGTCCGGGGATGGAAGGACGCAAGGACGGCTTGGTTTAGGAAGAGACTGGGGTCGAGAGAGAGATAATGGGAGGTAGAGGAGTGGTGTGGACTGGCTGAGGTTGCCATGGGAACCCAGCTGCTAAAAGCAGGCAGGGTCAGTGCTAGAGGAGCGCTGGGATGCCACCCAGAGACCAGTTTGTGAATTGCACAAATAGCACGGAGGCCTTGCCTCGCAGCATTCAGGGAATCCGCGTGTGTAGACCTGGATAAAGGATCCATGAGATTATCATGGATCCTTTATCCCCTCAGTGTGGATCTGGGTAATGTCTGATCACTTGCCTGGTTTAGCCAGCATGGCTCAGTTCAGGCTTATGTAATCGGCACTGATCCAGTAGGACCCCCCCCCCCCCCCCCTGTCTGATATTACTCATTGGTTATTGACTTTTGATTAGGGGAAACGAGGAAAGGCTAATTTTCACTGGGTCAGTGGTTGATTCTCAAGTGGAACAACTGATTGGACATGGAGGCCGTGGTCGTTTCCAGGCGAGGGAACTGAAACCTGCTCAATAGTGTTGATTCGGCTATTTTTACTTGGTCTCCTATTCTTGGTGCAGAGTAGTCCAGCAGCCGACAGATACGCATATCGATGTTGGCCATCCATGTTGCTTAGAGAACCTCACGCTGAACTGTATTTAGGGGTGCGATCCAGGCCTTGCCGGTCCTGTTTTCCCGCAGTGGCTTGCATTTCTGTGCCGAGTGTATTTTAAGCTGAGTTAATGCAATGGTCCACAGAGACATTGAGCAGAGACAAAATGGTGTTGCAATGTATTTTACATTTTTATACAACACCTTTCAGAACCTGGACTTGATGTGGCCCTGGAAAGTGAATCGAGATTTAGCAGGCACTTTTGCTTACACAAGATTTGGTTTGACTTTCAGGAGTGTCTCCGCTCCTGGGTCTGTATTTAGGAAGTACCTACTGAGCCCTTGATGGGTTTGTCTAGTTTCAGATCCATCTCCCAAACTGCCCAGTGTTCCTGTTTGGATGAATGAGCTGGACCTCGGGCTCAGATCTTTCCACCAGGTGACCGGGAATCATGCACAACAACTCCACCATGTCTTTGTCCTGCTCGTGGCTCTGGTGCTGCCTGAGTGTCCTTTGCATTGCTGTCGCTGGTTGTGGCAGAATAAACAAACGGTGTAGTTAATATATGGCACAGGAACATGCGTTGTCCCCAACCATGAAGCTTCGGCCGAAGCTCCACTCCGGAGCTGCAGCTGCGATTTGTAAAGTCCTCAGTCAGTCGGAGACTAAAGTGAAAGTCCATGAACGGGCCTGAGTGGCGCAAAATATGGAAACTATTGATCTGATCCTCTGCACTGCTAATTAAAGATGGTTCTCTATTAGTCAACCCAATCATCAAATGAGCGCATGAGGCAGGGCACTGCTGGTTGCCTGTCTTTTCAAGAGGACTTTTTTCCAGTCTGTTCCAGTGATGATGTCATTTGTCTCTCTGTTTTTAGACACGTGCTGTTTTGTTGTGCACGCTTTGTTGAGGCGTGAGATATTAAAGAATCTGTTGCAGTTTGGTTAACCTCCCTGCCACAGCAAATTTCCTCTGGTTGCAGCTTTGCTTGTATTGGTTGTTTTTAGGGCTGCACCGATTTTTAAAAAGTCCTGACCTGCTGATACGGATTTTTTTAACAACTGACAGCAACACCTTCAATGTTCCAATCTTATTTTATTGAACACAAACTAAACTTGTGCAACAGGTTGCCCTGCAGACCTGCTATGAGCCTCCCAACAAAAATTAAGTACACGGCAGTATTTGCTTTTACAAATAAAAAGGAAATGATCATTAATAAAATAATTATCTACAGGACAAACAAACAAACAAAGAAAACAACCTAAACCACCAATAAGGTGACCTGAGTTTTAGGTTGTCTTTCTTGCAGTGCAAAAAGAATAAATGCCCAAATGCAGCAGCTTTGTGACGATTTCAATGTTAAATTGACAATGTAAAACGAGCTTGCAGGACAAAAAGCTCCTAAAAGTCAAACATTCTACAAAGAATAGTGCAGCATGTTTAACATTCTCATAAGTCAACGGGTATTAACAAGAATTAACACGGCATAGATCATTTCTGCTATTGCAGATGAGTCTTTTCTCATCTGCATGTCCAGCCAAGCTAAACAGGCACTTTCAATGCAGCAGGGGGCGGAGCCATAGGCTCGGCAAGTAGGCGGGCCTGTCAGTGATTTAAAGATCCCCTACAGATGCTGCAGGACAGCGTCCCTCATTTCTGTCTCAAACAGATACTGCAGGACAGCGTCCCTCATTTCTGTCTCAAACAGATACTGCAGGACAGCGTCCCTCATTTCTGTCTCAAACAGATGCTGCAGGACAGCGTCCCTCATTTCTGTCTCAAACAGATACTGCAGGACAGCGTCCCTCATTTCTGTCTCTAACAGATGCTGCAGGACAGCGTCCCTCTTGTCTGTCTCAAACAGATGCTGCAGGACAGCGTCCCTCATTTCTGTCTCAAACAGATGCTGCAGGACAGCGTCCCTCGCCCCTCTTGTAATGAATGTGTGTGCACGTGCACACACATCTTGTGCATGTTTTCGTACTGGGACGTCACAGTAAGAGAGATTTCTTCCAGAAGCGTTTCTGTTCTTGATTTCAGAACTACATAAACTACAGGATTGACTGGATGGTTTATTTCTCTGTTTTTGGGCTGATAACGACCCAAAGCCTCCATCAGAGTCTAGAAACACGGGAGAGTGACTTTCTCAGCATGTCCTCCTGAGACCCAGCCGCTATCATGTCCTCTGTAGTGGACACTTGTCCATTATAGAGGACGCATGTCAGCGGACTGGAGGATATGGGACCTTTAACGGCAGAGCAGAAGGAGACAGTGGCTGACTTTCAGACCTTTGCGGCGGTAGATAAGATCGGTTTCATATGTAGAAATCGGGCAATCACGCAAAATGAAGGAAATTGTGAAGCCCTTTAATGCCCCCCCCCCCCCCCGCCCCCCAGCATCTTCTTTTTGCTCCCTTTTCTGCTCGGTTGATGGCAGCATTCAACCCGGCCTACGTTGAGGGCTGAGGCCCCCCCTGCTTCTAGCATCTGTCAACATATCAGGGAGTGTAGATGAGCATGTGTGTGTGTGTGTGTGTGTGTGTTTATGCTACCTGCTGTGTTTTATGAAAAAATGACAAGACACAGGTTGACCAGGACGAGTCCGGTGATTCTGGCCACAATAAAGCATCTATACATAGCAACAGACCGGCCCACAAGACGAGTACAGTTTGTTTTGGCTAAATACAGAAGCAAGGCAGCCCTGCAGACAGAGAGAGAGAGAGCGAGAGAGAGAGAGAGAGCAGTGGAGTGTCTTTTATTCATCCTGGGTGGAGAACAAATCACTGCTCCAATATTCTAGCTATAGTTTTAAATAGAATTGAAGCCTTGCAGTGAAATCCTTAACAAATAATAAATCATGTGTGCAGCAAACACTAACAGCAGTGGAAAAATGGTTTATTATCCCTCGAAGCTGCTAATCTGACCAAATGAGCTCATCACGAGAGTCGGGTCACTGTGATGCCGTGGAGAACCCTTCTGAGTCCAGTAAAAGCACGTATTTCATTGGTTCTGAAGCCCGGCTTGTCTCGCTAGTCCTCCAGCAGAACAGCTGTAGTCACTGAAAACTGCACACAAACCTGATAAGGCTCGACAGCCGCACTCTAATCAATGTTATCTTACTCAACATTTCTCCAACATGTGCCCCCCCCCCTTCTTCTTGCTAGGTACAGGGACTATATTTGGCTCTGCAGTCCTCTACCAATAGAGCTTCTGTCACATGGCAGTCAAAGTGCTCAGTAATTATAACCTTGCTTGGTTTTTCCAAGCAAGGCCGACTAAAAATGCTCCCACATTGTTGTGGTGACGGAGGACGAGATGGAGCTGTGTGTGTGTGTGTGTGTGTGTGTGTGTGTGTGTGTGTGCCTGCTCAGAGGAAAGCAGTGTTTGTGATGCACCATTTTGCTGGTTTTGTTGGTCTAGCAAAGTGCTAATTAACAAACGGCTCAAACAAACATGAGTGTTTTTCAGTGATTTCCACGTACGAGGCTCTACATCACATGTGTCAAACCTGTCCAGTGGGGGGCCGAGACACTCCAGGTTTTCTTTCCAACCATCTCTCCAGCAGCTGATCTCACTAATTAGTTCCTTCTCTCAAATCAGAGGTGTTGATAATTACAATCACCTGCTTTAGTAGCCGGCTGGAAGGAAAGCCTGGAGTGTCTCGGCCCTCCACCGGACGGGTTTGACACCACTGCTCTACATGATGATGCAGTAATACCTCGACATACGAGCCGGCCTGCAAGGAATATTTTGCTTTGAGATCCAAGCATAAATTTGAGATGCTAGCGCGCTTCCAGATGCTGGCGCTAGCTGGCCGAGCGCTGCGAGCGCTTCCAGATGCTGGCGCTAGCTGGCCGAGCGCTGCCAGCGTGCTTCCAGATGCTGGCGCTAGCTGGCCGAGCGCTGCCAGCGTGCTTCCAGATGCTGGCGCTAGCTGGCCGAGCGCTGCGAGCGCGCTTCCAGATGCTGGCGCTAGCTGGCCGAGCGCTGCGAGCGCGCTTCCAGATGCTGACGCTAGCTGGCCAAGCGCTGTGAGCGCTTCCAGATGCTGGCGCTAGCTGGCCGAGCGCTGCCAGCGCGCTTCCAGATGCTGACGCTAGCTGGCCGAGCGCTGCGAGCGCAATTCCAGATGCTGACGCTAGCTGGCCGAGCGTACTTCCAGATGCTGGCGCTAGCTGGCCGAGCGCTGCGAGCGCGCTTCCAGATGCTGGCGCTAGCTGGCCGAGCGCTGCGAGCGCGCTTCCAGATGCTGACGCTAGCTGGCCGAGCGCTGCGAGCGCAATTCCAGATGCTGACGCTAGCTGGCCGAGCGTACTTCCAGATGCTGGCGCTAGCTGGCCGAGCGCTGCGAGCGCGCTTCCAGATGCTGGCGCTAGCTGGCCGAGCGCGCTTCCAGATGCTGACGCTAGCTGGCCAAGCGCTGTGAGCGCTTCCAGATGCTGGCGCTAGCTGGCCGAGCGCTGCCAGATGCTGACGCTAGCTGGCCGAGCGCTGCCAGCGCGCTTCCAGATGCTGACGCTAGCTGGCCGAGCGCACTTCCAGATGCTGGCGCTAGCTGGCCGAGCGCTGCGAGCGCGCTTCCAGATGCTGCCGCTAGCTGGCCGAGCGCTGCGAGCGCGCTTCCAGATGCTGGCGCTAGCCGGCCGAGCGCTGCACGCTTCACTCGTTCAGTAGTTTTTTTTCACCGTATTTGTGAATGTTCTTTATGAGTGATGGGTCCAAAGAAGGCGAGTTGTGAGGATGGCAGTGAGAAGAAAAGACGCTTGATGACGACGAAGAGGAAGCATGAAATTATCGATAATAACTGTGGTGTCCGTAAGCGATTTGACACGAGAGGAAGTACATCAACGATATGTACAATCCTTGAACAGAAGGATGCTATCAAGAACACAAAGCCTTCCAGAGGCACAACTATCATGTCTAAGTTTATGTAAGTGTACGTGTAAAGTACAATTACTGTAAAAAGTGTTACGTGCCGTCCAAGCCTCCCTCCTCCTCCTCCGCACTGCACACCGCCTTTATCCAATATTGTTTCTCAAAGTTAAAACTTATAATAAAACCACATTTTATACTACAGTCATACTGTATATCATTCATTATATAATTGTGTGTGTCTCTATATAGCAATTAAAAATGTGTTTTTCCATCGTTATTAGCGTTGATTTTTGGTGAGAGGCTCAAAACAGGTCTGCAGTTCAACCTGCTGCACAAGTTTTGTTTGTGTTCAATAAATAAGATTGGAACATTGAATGTTTGCTGTCAGCAAATTTGAATTGGTATCGGCCAAAATTGTCAGATCAGGACTTTTTCAAAATCGGTGATGGGCCAGAAAATTGCAATCGGTGCACCGTGAGTATTATTGTACTTTGGTGTCGATTATACTGAATCAGAAGATTGATTCATTAAAAAAAATAAAAAATAGCAACAATCTGAACAATTTATTCCAGTTCCACCCTTTCAGCTGAGTATTGGCTGTCTCCTTTTTTTATATGTCGAGACAGATTACATTTTTAGTTGTTTGAATTAAGTGATTTGATAATGACTTGGGTTTTAGAAAACGTGGCGAGGAGCACAATGATTGTGCACACAGCGTCTCTGTGCCCTCCAGTTGGTGGCAGCTTCCCCTCTAAAATTAAGAGTTAAAGGTCCCATGTTCTACCCTTTTTCCACAAGTTATCGCAGTTCTCAGACATGAAACATCTGTCTTTGGTCATTTCTGTCTCAAACAGACGCTGCAGGACAGCGTCCCTCATTTCTGTCTCAAACAGATGCTGCAGGACAGCGTCCCTCTTGTCTCTCTCAAACAGGTGCTGCAGGACAGCGTCCCTCTTGTCTCTCTCAAACAGATGCTGCAGGACAGCGTCCCTCATTTCTGTCTCAAACAGATGCTGCAGGGCAGCGTCCCTCTTGTCTCTCTCAAACAGGTGCTGCAGGACAGCGTCCCTCTTGTCTCTCTCAAACAGATGCTGCAGGACAGCGTCCCTCATTTCTGTCTCAAACAGATGCTGCAGGGCAGCGTCCCTCTTGTCTGTCTCAAACAGATGCTGCAGGACAGCATCCCTCTTGTCTGTCTCAAACAGATGCTGCAGGACAGCGTCCCTCTTGTCTCTCTCAAACAGATGCTGCAGGGCAGCGTCCCTCTTGTCTGTCTCAAACAGATGCTGCAGGACGGGCTGGCCCCTCATAAACCTGCCGTCTCCGCATCATTCTTGCCAGCGGCCTCGCCAAAGAGATTCTTCCAATGAGATCAGTCGCACCGGTAACTTATAGTCCGGTGCAACTGATTTATGTTTTCTTTTTCATGATGCAATTTTGACGAATCAGAATCAGAATACTTTAATAATCCCATAGGGAAATTATATATATTGCGGTTTATCCTCCGGAGTGACCTATAGTCTGGAAAATACGCTACTTAAAGACATAGGGAATTTAGCCAAATGAATGCTGTGTCATGAAGATAGATAGATAGACATTGATGTTGATGCTTTTGGTTACGCTGAGAGGTATTTTTGAAAAACAGAATTTTCTTGATTATCAGTTCAGAAAATTCATATTCTTGCTTTGTTTGCGAAAAAGCTCGTTTCCTGTTTGTCACTTTGCTTGAGTGACGAGTGCCTTAAGACGTGGGCCTTCACACGATTTTATTATGTTCGCATAATGATAATAAAGTATCTTGAATCTCGGATCTTTGCTTGTCACAGACTGTGCGTCCTGAAATGTGACTGTTGCACACTGGCCACACTTTGATGATGAAGCTTTGTGCAACCCGCATATCATGATAAACCTTTTCCACAAGTTGACGTGGCGTTTGTAACTGAGCACTTGGCACTAATTTCATTGCATTATCCAGACCAGGTAGGGGTCTATGTGCACCTTGTTGCTGCTGCTGCACATGCTCTCCCAGGGAAGAGAGGCAACAGCACGATAACTACCTTATGTAATCACTCTAGCAAGAGACAGACCAAAATAGCCCAGACTGAGCAGGCCTGCCATCTGGTGGCAGTCGGGTGCCTCTGCACCAGCGCCCGGAGCCTGTTGCAGGGAGCGTCAGACATGGTGGATCCCGTTTGCAGCAGTTGAGTGGAAGATTGCATTTAATGGATCGAGTACTTGGTGATAATGGATTTCAGTGTTGCTTTGGTTCTCTAGTTTGTTTTTGACTTTTGTGGAGGCATGCGTTATTTCTCTACAAATTGTACTTCGTCTCTTTTACTATTTACTTTTGAAGTTCATATGCAGTGACATAAACTGTTTAGTCCTTAAGTCTTATTAACCTTTATGTCCCCCTAGCCTATAGAAAGGGAAACCTAAATCTCCTCGCTCCCTCTCTTTGCAGTTTCCTGGACAGAATCGACTCTGTAAGGCAGAACGACTACACACCAACAGACCAGGTCAGTGTTCGCTTTCAGTGACCCTGGGACAATCTTCTTCTGAAGCTCGCTCATAGTGAACTTTGCTGAAATGGAGACATCTTCATCTTCTAGGACCTGCTACGCTGCCGAGTGTTAACTTCAGGGATTTTCGAGACAAGGTTCCAAGTAGATAAAGTGAACTTTCAGTAAGTCCTGCGCAGCTTTCACGGAACAATCACGATAAAGACATGACCTCGTTTAGTTGGTGTATTAGTTTATTCCTTATTGATATAACCGTGGTGGAACGCAGTACGAGAGGAGTACGTCGACTATGTACAATCCTCAAACACAGCACGAAGCTGTTATGTTTCAGTCTATGTAAGTAGGTGTATGGTACAATTACTCCCTCCTCCTCCTCCTCCTCCGCACTGCACACCGCCTTAGCCGCTATCGTCTGGCTCAAAGGTAGCTCATAATAAAACCACATTTTATTTTATAATTTTATATTACAGCAATATATCATTTATCATATCAGTGTGTGTGTCTATATTACAGGGTTTTTTCCATTGTTATTAGCATTGAGTTCTGTGTTTTTAGAAGGCCGTAACGGATAAAAACGTTTTCAGTTATTTAATATGGAAAAAATGTAAATTGAGAAAAGAGCAAATTGAGTTACGAGCTCGGAGACGGGAGCGAATTATACTCGTATCTCAAGGTATTACTGGAGTTGGTTGTTGATTTGTTCATGAGAGTATTGTTTAGTTTTGGAGAGACTGTGTGGATTTAGTTTCTTTTGCGGGGGGGGGGGGGGGGTCACAATAGGTAAATCACATACATGAAAGAAAACACATTTAAAATAGATTTAAAATACAGGCATTCCCCTGTGCCGAGCAGTTATTTTGTACGGTACAGTACGTACCTGAGAAATGCTGACGGTGCATTTTTGTTACTGACGAATGGGTTTTGTCTCATTTTAGCATGTTTGATGTTGGAGGACAGAGAGATGAAAGGAGAAAATGGATCCAGTGCTTTAACGGTGAGACTTGGAGCTTGATCCCGACACCAACAGCATCGTATCTCGTCTGCCTGCTAACGATATTGTTGCTTCACGCGTGTGATGCTGCCCTAAAGTCCGCCTCATCTCCTTCTAGATGTCACTGCCATCATCTTCGTGGTGGCCAGCAGCAGCTACAACATGGTAATAAGGGAAGACAACAACACCAACCGACTACGGGAAGCTCTGGACCTCTTCCGCAGTATTTGGAACAACCGGTGGGTCGTCACAATTCAGATGAACTTCAACTATTGAACTTTGAACTAAGTTAACAGTCTTAAAAATAAAATGCTGTTTGGTCCCCCTCCTCCTCCTCTTCTATGAGGGAAAGGGAATCAGAGCCTGTGTCACAAACTGATTGAATAACTGTAGACTCCTTGCAATCACACACAGAGATGAGCCCTAACCTCCGGCAGCAGGAAAGACATCTCAAGACAAAGCCATATAAGGACACGCTAACCATTTAGCAACATGTAGCATGCCCACCGAATGGGAAGAAATGTGGCTAGTAGCCATGGGGGCTATTTTTAACCACAATGAAACACATAGAAAAAAAGCCAAGAAGCCTGGGCCTGTCCAACGATCCGCGTTAACGCTCTGCAAGCACAACCCCCCGAAGAAGAGGGAATGGCTGCGGCAGAGTCTTTTTAAATACCCTTCATTGTAATATTTTACTCACCAACACAAACTGATGAAAAGGAGTCTCAAATATAGACGTATATATTTGTCCGTCATTCGTATCTAAATGTTCTGTGCAACATAACTCAGGATTTGTTCATGTGAATCAGGCCAGAGAGGTTTAGCGACATGGAAGAACTCTTCATGTGGTCTTTGTGAACTTGTTTTCCAGGTGGTTACGCACGATATCTGTCATATTGTTCCTCAACAAGCAAGACATGCTGGCTGAGAAAGTATTAGCTGGAAAATCCAAAATCGAAGACTACTTCCCCGAATACGCTCGCTATACCATACCAAATGAAGGTCAGTGCCACACGAACGCCAAAGAACCTTTGAAGGTCCCCCATGCTGAGAAAGTCACTCTCCCGTGTTTCTAGACTCTGATGGAGGCTTTGGGTCGTTATCAGCCCAAAAACAGAGAAATAAACCATCCAGTCAATCCTGTAGTTTATGTAGTTCTGAAATCAAGAACAGAAACGCTTCTGGAAGAAATCTCTCTTACTGTGACGTCCCAGTACGAAAACATGCACAAGATGTGTGCACGTGCACACACACTCATTACAATGCATTTAGTTTCAGTTTCGTTTTCAGAGGCTTTTCTGACAGAGCTGTTTGAGAGAGACAAGAGGGACGCTGTCCTGCAGCATCTGTTTGAGACAGACAAGAGGGACGCTGTCCTGCAGCATCTGTGAGACAGAAAAGAGGGACGCTGTCCTGCAGCATCTGTTTGAGACAGACAAGAGGGACGCTGTCCTGCAGCATCTGTTTGAGACAGAAATGAGGGCCGCTGTCCTGCGGCATCTGTTTGAGACAGACAAGAGGGACGCTGTCCTGCAGCATCTGTTTGAGACAGACAAGAGGGACGCTGTCCTGCAGCATCTGTTTGAGGCAGAAATGAGGGACGCTGTCCTGCAGCATCTGTTTGAGACAGACAAGAGGGACGCTGTCCTGCAGCATCTGTGAGACAGAAAAGAGGGACGCTGTCCTGCAGCATCTGTTTGAGACAGAAATGAGGGACGCTGTCCTGCAGCATCTGTTTGAGACAGAAATGAGGGACGCTGTCCTGCAGCATCTGTTTGAGACAGAAATGAGGGACGCTGTCCTGCAGCATCTGTTTGAGACAGAAATGAGGGACGCTGTCCTGCAGCACCTGTTTGAGACAGAAATGAGGGACGCTGTCCTGCAGCATCTGTTTCAGACAGAAATGAGGGACGCTGTCCTGCAGCATCTGTTTGAGACAGACATGAGGGACACTGTCCTGCAGCATCTGTTTGAGACAGAAATGAGGGACGCTGTCCTGCAGCATCTGTTTGAGACAGAAATGAGGGACACTGTCCTGCAGCATCTGTTTGAGACAGAAATGAGGGACGCTGTCCTGCAGCATCTGTTTGAGACAGAAATGAGGGACGCTGTCCTGCAGCATCTGTTTGAGACAGACATGAGGGACGCTGTCCTGCAGCATCTGTTTGAGACAGACAAGATTGACGCTGTCCTGCAGCATCTGTTTGAGACAGACAAGAGGGACGCTGTCCTGCAGCATCTGTTTGAGACAGAAATGAGGGACGCTGTCCTGCAGCATCTGTTTGAGACAGAAATGAGGGACGCTGTCCTGCAGCATCTGTTTGAGACAGAAATGAGGGACGCTGTCCTGCAGCATCTGTTTCAGACAGAAATGAGGGACGCTGTCCTGCAGCATCTGTTTGAGACAGAAATGAGGGACGCTGTCCTGCAGCATCTGTTTGAGACAGACAAGATTGACGCTGTCCTGCAGCATCTGTTTGAGACAGACAAGAGGGACGCTGTCCTGCAGCATCTGTTTGAGACAGAAATGAGGGACGCTGTCCTGCAGCACCTGTTTGTTATTTTGACCAAACACTGTCTCAGATAGTTCACATTTGTCTCTGGGGACTCCGTTAACTCGTGGGAACAGGAGAATACGGGACCTTTAACAGCAGCGTTGCGCCGTCCTTGTTGATGAGAGCCGACTGTTCTTTCAGCAACACCGGAACCTGGTGAAGACCCGAGAGTGACGAGAGCCAAATTCTTCATCCGAGACGAGTTCCTTGTAAGTGTGCCGCTGAATGTCTGTCTGACTGAAACGTTGATGAACGTCCAGCATGGCCTCCTCGTTCGTCATCTTCATTCCTGTGTTGCTTTGAACCCAATGGAAACGTGCGCTAACAGTCGTGTTGCTCTTCATCCAGTAGAAAGTCCAGACGAGACACGAGGACTTTGCTCCGGAGTCACTCGTGGGCCCCCCCAGGAGAGGACGGGGCGTCTCTGTCCTCAGACAGATTGTGTCTGGAGACAAAAATCACAACTAAAATAATAATAGTAATGATGATAATGCGTTATTCATTCACTCCATACGTGGTGGTGGTGAAGCTACTACTGTAGCCACAGCTGCCCCGGGGTAAATACAGCTGCCCCGGGGTAGATGCAGCTGCCCCGGGGTAAATACAGCTGCCCCGGGGTAGATGCAGCCGCCCCAGGGTAAATACAGCTGCCCCGGGGTAAATACAGCTGTCCTGGGGTAGATGCAGCTGCCCCGGGGTAAATACAGCTGCCCCGGGGCAGACTGACAGGAGCGAGGCTGCTAATTTGCATTCACACAGGCAACGACAGCCGGAGCCGGGAATCGAACCGCCAACCTCTCGATCATAGGACGACCCTCTCAGCGACCGTCTGTTAGGGGACAAGTATGTTTAGGGACCAGGAATTGCTGTTACGACGAGCGGCCTGCGCTGGCTCCTCCCCTTCCTGCCAAGAAGGGGACGTTGCTTCTCCAGTCCTCGTAGACGCTGCGCCGCGCCCAAACAGAGTATCAGGAAAAGACGAAGGTCCAAACGGCCGGCTGAGGACGCTCCTCATCGTCTCTCAGCTGGGCTGTGTTCTCTGACGGTACCGTCGTCATGCGTCAGCTATCGGGGGGCGGGGCGGGGCGGGGCGGGGCGGGGCAGGGCGGCGCCGTCCGTGCAGCGACTGACAGGGAAAAATAGCTGCCAAGTCATTTATTATATTTGGCTTTGTGGGTCACTTGAGCCAAGAAGAACCCGGAGAAAACCCAAAGACCCGCACAGATGGGATTGGAACCCAGTGCCTCCTCGCTGTGAGGCGAGAGCACTCATCCCTCCGCCACTGCGCCACCCCCAACACAATATGTGCTCTCTCTCTCTCTCTCTGTGTACACACGCACACACACACGCACCAGGATCACGATGGTATAAATGGCCGATACATTTGTAAATGTACATCTTTTTTGACGTCGCCAGGTCGTCGCTTAACGGGTTTCGTTTGACGATGACATCGTTTAGGGGCGGGGTCTTTTGAACGTAACGCCGTCGTTATATAATCAGTCAGCCGACGTGTTTCAGCGCCCGTCGGTACGACCCGAGCTGGGCCAACCACGTGGGGGGGGGGGGACAGGAAGTGGCCCGACGTGAGCCTTACTGCGCCTTCTGGTCTCTCCTCAGCGGATCAGCACTGCGAGCGGCGACGGCAGACACTACTGCTACCCCCACTTCACCTGCGCCGTGGACACGGAGAACATCCGGCGGGTGTTTAACGACTGCCGGGACATCATCCAGAGAATGCACCTGCGGCAGTACGAGCTCTTGTGATGGGAGAGCGCCTCTGTCAGCCTTCGGTGTTCTTCTCCACCATCCTGCATCCTCTCCCCCCCCCCCCCCCCCCCCCCGCCTGGCCGCTCCTCCTGTCGAGGACCATGAAGTACTACTGAAGTGTCAAATCCTCTTCCTCTTCCTAACTTAGCTTTTCGCCCCCCCCCCTCTCTGAGAACGACTCATCCCCATTTCACCACGGCGATAGGACGGTCGGGGTTACATTTGTTGTGCCGCTTGTTTGTCTTTCTTTTCTCTGCTTCCTTCTGAACGCCTCGAGTCCCGTTCATCCACGAAGCCTCGGCCGACCTCCTTCTGTGTCCTTCTGTTTGGCTTTGCCATCGGACCTGACTGGTGGGTGCGTAAACTACGCCCATGACCCCTGTGTGTGTGTGTCACCTGCCAGTTAAGGCTGGCATCCCCACCTTGACCTATGTCCCTTTCTTTTGCCCCCCCCCCGCCCCCGAGCTGCTGCTCCTCCCTGCGTGGCAGACTACTTGACTCCCAAACTAGACTAGAGAGGGATGGAGTCAACAGAGAGGAACCGAGTGGATGAAGAGATGAATGCACTTTGCCCCCCCCGCCCCCCCCCCCCAGAAGAAGCATACACACAATGTAGCATCACAATATTTATTACCCTGTCACAATGTTAGTTTGCTGAGCTACAGGGTGGACAGGGCAGCTGAGTGAAAGATTGAAGTTGGGGGGGGGGGGGTTATGAAGGATTTAAATGAAGGAAAAGGGGCGGAGCTCTCTGCACCTTCGCCCTGCTGCCTCCGCAGACCTGGACCTGCCTCCTTTCTACACACAAATCATCATTTTAGCTTCGACATGCTGACGGGAGGCGACGGGGGTGTCGTGGGGGGGGCAGGGCGGCAGAGAAAATGTATTCTTTTTTTTTTGTTAACTTGTACGCTGTACAAGGTTGGATTATCCTGTACAGACTGTAAAATGTAATATTATTTTGTACAACTTAATTGAAAGAAAAACAAATCTACTTGTAGATCTTTGTGCCTTGATTATGGCTGTACCTGTAAATGGGCTCAGATGTGAGGATGTTTTCCACTGCGCTGTACAGCTTGATGTCAATCTCCATCAGCAGCAGAAGACTGCAGATCGGGGACTTTCTCTCTAGAGTTTAGTTTTTTCTGGTTTATAAAAAAAAAGAGGAAATGCTGTTTAGTAAAAAATAAAAAAAATAGGGGAAAAAAAATCCTAAAAACCTGTATACATTATGCAAATTAACCACTTACCTGCAGTGAAGACCAGATGCAGTGCCATGCCTTTGTTTTCTTTCGTTGGTATTATTTTCCTCATTATTATTATGATTATTTCACAGCTTTAAAAAAAACATTGGAAATTCACTGAAAGTGTCCAAATTGCAACCTGGTGTTGTTTTAATAGGAACCAACATTTTTTTCCATATGAAGCGTGTCTGAAGTCTGTACTGATGTGTGTGGGTGTGCGCAAGTGTACATAAAACAGACATCGACTCACGGGCGCATCGTGTGTGTGTGCGTGCATGTGTCGTGTGAGGGCGAGTGTGCGTTGTGTGTAAAATTTTTCTAAATGTATGTACATGTAAATTTATAGGTCTATATAAATATATATGTACAATTATACATGTTTAATTATGTGTGTGCCTAGGTGTACATACTTATGTATGTATACAGTAAATATGTATACAAACACACATAGGAAAGCATGTTTAGAGTGGAGATGAATAAATGAGCGTGCAATATTAGTGATTCTTTGGTCCTTTGGAGCCACGGCCACTGGCACAGGCACTATGAATGTGTGAGCAGCACCGACGGGACGAGCTCTTCTCCTTGTACAAACAGCGTCAGCCTTTTAGCCTTTTCTTCTGCTACAGAACATGTTGATCCCCGAAAGTGTGTGAACTGACTGGAGGTGTGAAAGCCTTGTTGGGCCTGGGAAGATGACTAAATTACATTTTTATTTTCTTTAAATAAAGAGGCACATTAGAGGACTTTGCTTTATTTCCATTCTGGTGTCCAGATTTGTTGCACCAGGTTTTTGCTATTGTTGTTGTTCTGTTTGGATGCTGCAGGTAAGTGAGCGCTCTGCAGCAGGGTTGTTTGTGGTATTTATGCACACCTAACTTCAGCATCTCGTGGAAAAAGCCTTCTGTTTCATCGATTGATGAGCGGAAAAATATTTGAGTTCAAATGAGAGGGTTTTGCCTTTTGATGTAAATTTACTGCCGATCACTTCAAATCAATTTAGAATTTAAATTTACCCTTAGAATTTCCCCACATATATTTTAGCATTTTGTTTTTCAATCTTAATGAAATATTTTAATTATTATGGATATGTAAACTGAAAATTAAATCCTGCCAGTGATGAACACCTGATACTTTGAAGTATTTGTTTAGAATGACTAATATAAAAATCAAGCCCGAACAGAGACCTGATTTTAAACGGTAAGAAAGGCTCACATGTGACTCATGCAGTATCAGGAAGTGAATATATTTTGTATTTCTTTTAATGCATTTTATATTCGACATGACTTCGCGTTCATTTCACTTTGATCCTCGCGCGTCTGCAGCTTGTCTCCTTCCTCGGCTTTCCTTTTTGAGGCTTCAACAGAGCTCTCTAAAAAAACACTTTTGAGATTCAGATTTATTCACGTACAGATAATCAATTTTTTTTTGGGGGGGGGGGGGCAGTGTGGCAAAAACAATCACAAACATTTGGCACAGAATGTCAGTAATAAAGCAAACTCCGATGCGTCATGAAGACCAGATCCACGGATCCCTGGTCAGAGTGAGGCGTGACATGAGCTAACAGAGTGAAGAGACGTGAACAAATAACTTCGCCTTAAATCATTCCAGTATTACTATTTACACACATCCTGTCTGAGTACTTAATGACCCGGATGCTCGTACCTGCACCGGCACCACAGGCTGCGACAAGGTCAACGTCATCATCAGTGGACTCAAGTCCTTTAAAAACATTTAAAATATATATATATATATATATACTCGTGTCCTTCACAGTGGTGCAAAACATTTGGACAAACAATTGAGGTTGTATAAATGGATGTTTCTTCCCCTTCAGAGGAGGAACGGCACGTTTGCAGATCCTCACACAGGTGCACCCTGGGTGCTGTAGTTCACAGAGACTTGTGCTTCCCCAGAAGGCAGAGGCTGAGGCACTGGAGCAAGCCTTTCATCCACAGACAGTGGGCCAGGAGCAGCAGCAGCAGGCCGGCCCCCGCCGAACAGTAGACCCCGATCACCGTGCTCTCCTCCGGCAGGAAACACTTGGACAGAGCGAAACTACTGGGCGTCACTGATGCCTGGGCGGGGAGGGGGGTTAGAAGTCAGAGTTCACAGTGACAGAGGGGGGGGGCTGCCTCTAGAAAGTCAACCTTTATGTACCGGTAGGTCCGACTCCTAACTGCCTCTTTTAGTCCAAACAAGCCCTGCTTTTGTTGGAGCCCCACGTAAATGAATTAAACGGGGTTATTCTAATAATGTGAGGAGGAGGTTTGGCTGCATGTCTCACTACGACGGTTATTCCATCGCGTTTGTTGCTATATATACTGAATGTTGGACAGGATGTCTCCAGAACTCCTAAACTCATCTTAGAATTACTGTTCTTGCATTTGTTTCCCCAAATATCACTGAAATGTAAATATATTCTAGGATTGTTGTGACTAAATTGTTTCTTGGCCAGTGGGCTTCTTTTACTCACCAGAATGAAACTGGGATTATTTCTGTTCCTCCAGCTGAAGGATGGCACGCTGACTTCTGGGTACTTGTTGTCATGGAGAACCTCGCATCCACTGTGGGTGTGTCCACTCAGGATGAGGCGGGGCTTAAACCACTGCAGCAGCTAAATGGAGAACCAGTTGCTGCTCATTGACATCATCAGTTTCATCAGCTGTTTGTACAGTGAAGCATTCCTGTGTTTTCATTGGATGACAGCTCTTCAGAAGCAGAGGAGCTGTGCTCTGGCTGCAGATTCCTCCCTCACCTTCTGTGACGCGTCCTTTGACAGCACGTCATACTTCTCTCTGAACAGCAGGTGGCGCTCTTCAGGTGGCGCAGCATCCAATCCTGTGCAGGCGGCATCGCTCAGTCTGTACAGAGGATAGTGCTGGAGAGCAGGAAGAATATGATCGTCATCATTTACAGGTCGGGTGACCTTTAGGAAACGTCCTGAGAGTTCAGACGGACGGATGGATGGCATTCGTTTGTTCATTACTGAGTAATGAATGACCCTGAAAGGTCATTCTGTAGCTGTACTGTAATATAGTGAATTACATGCTTCACCACCCCACGCCACCAGAGGGCGTGGTGGACGAAGGGGACGCGTTTGGAATGCAGGAAGCCGAAAGCAATGACGTAGTGAGCAACTGTCCTGTCCAGAGCAGTGACGAATAAACCAACCCGACCTGAATATCATGGAGTGATTCCTTCATTTATGACGTTACCACATGTACTATGGTGTACTATGGTGTACTACACTACTCACAAGTGCTGACGGGATTAGATTTACCCAACAACCTGCTGAACAATTCGTTATAGAATTAGGTTTCAGATCTTTATCAAATATTCACAACGCTACACATTATGGCTGGTTACTAAACTCATGATTTAATGAGAAGAAATATTCAGAACCTTTAATGCAGTATATCTACTAGTACCACGCTAAAATACTCAATTCAAAGTGAAAATCTTTCTTCAGCAAAAGTGCAACTACTCAGAATCATGTGCTGTACACACATAACCATTCCCATAAAAGCAGAATACTGCAGTGAATACGTTATTATTATTGTACTGCAGGTACATCTGTTAAACCAGGGGATTATGTTATGTTATCAATATCTCTATATCGAAAGTTGAATTTGTACATTTATTCAGGTTTCTGTTTCTCATGTATACAATTACCTATTAGTAAATTGTAATGAAATAAAAAGCACAAAACCTATGGTGTAGTAGAGTTAGAAAGTGCAAGTAGACTGGAGAAGGAAAGAGTGCGGATGGTATTAAGTAAAGGGGAGTACGGGTCTGTATTTGGGACAACAGACACAGAAACCGTGCTTTCACGAGAGAATGGCAGCTCCAGACGTTCCAGCAGAGATGCAGATGCTAAAGCAGACCTTGTCGACAAACAAAAGCATGCAGAGGCAGTGAAAAGAGTGCATGCACAACAAGCGAAGGTTCATGAACTGGAGTGTGAATGGAAGCTCAAGGAAGCACAAATGAAGGCAGAAATCAAACAGGAAGAGGATGAGATTAAAGCGAGGCTGGCACAAGAAAAAACAATTTTACATCAGCTTGAAGTACACGAAGAGGGGTCTGATGGCGTTTTGAGTTATCCTGACCGCCATAACCCACAAGCAACGCCATTCCAGCCTCGCCCTGCACCTCCTGAAACGCCAATTGTTCAGGGTGCCAGCCTGGCACAAGCAATCGCAAGCGCATTAATATTGAGCCGCTTGCCTGTCCCAGAACCAGCAATATTTTCTGGTGACCCTTTAAAATTCATAGATTGGAAGGTATCCTTCAACGCCCTTATTGACCAGAAACCCCTCCCACTTAGTGAGAAAATGTTTTATTTAAAGAATTATCTTGCGGGCGAGGCACGGAAATCTGTGGAGGGATTTTTCTACCGCAACTCCAGTGCTGCATATCAGGGCGCCTGGGCAGTTCTAGAAGACAGGTATGGAAGTCCTTTTGTTGTCCAAAGGGCCTTCAGAGAGAAGCTCACGAAGTGGCCGAAGATACCGGCTAATGAACCGAGAGCAATCAGAGAGTTTGCTGATTTTCTTCAAGGGTGTGCTGAAGCCATTCCCCATGTTAAAGGACTGTCCATCCTGAACGACTGTGAGGAGAACCATAAACTCCTTAAGAAACTGCCTGAGTGGATGGTGCGCAGGTGGAGCCGTAGTGTTGTAGACGAGCTAGATAGATTCGGTGAATATCCCAGCTTTATACAGTTCACAGAGTTCATGCAGAAGGAAGCTCGAATAGCATGTAATCCCATTTCCTCCCCCCTCTTACTGAACATCAAACTAACAGATGAAAGGTTTCAGAGGAAAGCTAAAGCATTTAACACAGGGACTCAATTGAATAATCCTCCCCCAGAATCATTAGGATATTCACATCCTCTTCCTTTGGTGGGTGGATGGGCAGTTGGAAACAGAACCTAAGGAGTGTAGGATGAGAGTACATCTCTTCGGTGCTGCCTCATCTCCTGGTTGTGCCAACTTTGGCCTCAAGTGTTTAGCACAGCAGCATAAGGCCAGTCACCCTTTAGCTTCAGCCTTTGTGGAGAAGAATTTCTACGTGGATGATGGGTTAATTAGTGTTCCAACGGTGAAAGAGGCGCAGCAACTAATCATTGAGGCACAACAGCTTTGCAGGGTTGCGGGCCTGCGTCTACATAGATTTGACTCGAATAGAAAGGAAGTGCTCTCGTGTGTGGCGCCTTCCGAAAGAGCAGTGACAAGAGGCCCCCTTCACCTTAATCCAACTCCTGATAGTCGCACACTTGGCATCCAGTGGTCTCTAGAGAAGGACACCTTCACTTTCAGCATTGAGGCAAAAGACCACCCCCCTACACGCCGTGGCCTCCTGTCAGTTGTAGCTTCTCTGTATGATCCACTGGGGTTTGTAGCTCCCTTTACCCTGAGTGGTAAACGCATTCTGCAGGGATTGTGTCGAAGAGGTATTGGATGGGATGATCCAATTCCTGACGACTTGCGCTTACGGTGGGAGAAGTGGAAGGAGGGTCTCAAACAGTTAAAAGGTATCACAATACCCAAATGTTACCATCCTCAACATTTTGGTAACATAGTCAGGGTGGAACTGCACCACTTCGCAGATGCCAGCACTGCAGGATATGGCACATGCTCCTACCTAAGATATATGAATGATAAGAACAAAGTCCACTGCACTCTGGTGATGGCAAAAGCGAGGGTTGCACCCTCAAAGATCACAAGCGTCCCAAGATTGGAACTAGCAGCTGCAGTTACCTTAGCCAGAATGAGTGCCATGCTAAAGGTAGAACTCGAGATGAAGATTGACCAAGAATTCTTCTGGATTGACTCACGAGTAGTGCTAGCCTACATCAACAATGAGGCACGCAGGTTTCATGTTTTCGTTTCACACCGTGTTCAACTGATAAGGGAATGTACAGACCTGAATCAGTGGCACTATGTTGATACAAAGCAAAACCCAGCTGACCATGCTTCCAGAGGTCTTCATGCAGAAGACATCTCCTCAACAACCTGGCTGTCTGGACCCAAGTTCATATGGGAACAAGAGGTGCTCACACCACCTCAGTCCTCGACCGAGCTGCTCGTTGGGGATCCCGAGGTTAAAACCATCCAAGTACTAGCAACCCAGGTTGATGAGACGAACGATATGCTGAACCGTTTGAGCCGGTTCTCAACCTGGAAAACGCTTGTTAGAGTAGTTGCCAGAATCAAGAGACTAGGATCTAAGATGGACCCTCAGGGTGACGTTGTAACTGTTGATGAGCGTAGGAGTGCTACAGCGGTGTTGCTTAAGCTCGCCCAAAAACGAGCCTTTTCCCAAGAACTGCGGAAACTTCAAGACAGTCGTAAAGACGTAGCTCTTACAAGATCTAGTCCCCTCTTCCGTCTTGATCCAATTCTGGTTGGTGGACTTCTTTGTGTTGGTGGAAGACTGAAAGATTCAACCCTCAGTCAGGAAGTAAAGCATCCCATTATTCTTCCTAAGGCCAGCCATATCACCAAATTGATTATGTCTCACTACCATGCTCAGACCTGCCATCAGGGCCGGGGCCAGACGCTGATGGAACTTCGGGCAAATGGTTATTGGGCCATTGGAGGGAGCAAGACAGTTGCCAGATTAATACACACATGTGTTAAGTGTAGGAAGCTCAGACGACCAGCTGAGGAACAAAAAATGTCCGAGCTACCCAGAGAACGTTGTGACGCCTCAGCTTCCTTCACGTTCTGCGGTATGGACTGTTTTGGCCCGTTTCTCGTCAAGCGGGGCCGTAAGGAATGCAAAAGATACGGACTAATTTTCACATGCTTGTACTCTCGAGCGGTCCATATCGAAATGTTAGAGGATCTGTCCACAGATGCATTCATCAATGCGTTGAGGTGTTTTATTAGCCTTAGAGGAGCTGTTTACCAACTACGTTGCGACCAAGGCACGAACTTTGTAGGAGCCAAGAATGAGTTCAGGGAAGCCCTCAAGCAATGTGACACACAAGCGCTGGAAGCCTTTCTAGCAGATAATCAGTGCGAATTCGTCCTTAACGCTCCATCGGCAAGTCATGCTGGCGGTGTCTGGGAGCGACAGATCCGGACAATTCGGAATGTGTTGAATGTGTCCATCGCCCAATGCCCTGGTAGGCTGGATGATGCCTCGCTTAGAACACTGTTTTATGAAGCTATGGCCATTGTAAACAGTCGTCCACTGAATGTCGATGGAATCAACGATCCTAGATCACTGGAACCCTTGACCCCAAACCACCTAATTTTAATGAAATCTAAAGCTGCACTACCACCCCCGGGAAAGTTTGGGAAGGAGGAACTGTACGCTGCAAAAAGGTGGCGCAGGGTCCAGTATCTGGTTGAACAGTTCTGGAGCCGATGGAAAAAGGAGTACACCCTAAACATCTCCTTAAGGCAGAAGTGGCATCTACCCCGGCGCAACCTGAAAGTTGATGACATAGTCATCATCAAGGAAGATGCACTACCTAGGAACGAGTGGCACCTTGGACGTGTAGTGGAAACCACAAAGGGAACCGATGGCTTAGTCCGTCGGGTCAAGGTACGAGTAGGGGAACGGAAATTAACAGGGAGAAGAGACCGTCCCTCTAAATATTCAATCATTGAACGGCCTGTCCAAAAACTTGTACTTCTCCTCGAAAATTAATTTATTTTGCTGTCGTTTTGACGAAACACTGACCTCAGACATGTTGTTTATTTGTATGCATTGATGTGATTTTTCTTTATCGTTTTGCAAATCATGTATGATTCCTTCTTGTTTAACTGACGTTTACCTGAGTTCATTATAGCATGATTTGGTGGGAGTGTAAGTGTCCGTCTATGACGCATGACGTGTCACGTGACTGGGGCGACGCTGCAAGCCCCGGAACATGTATGGAACCGCGTATAAAGCCGGAAGAGTTCCGCCGGCGGGCGCGTGACGAACAGCTGGTCTCTGCAAACGCCGAGACAGGGACATGGTGCGCTAATAACCCGACGCCAAAGAAGAGCGCCAAACGATATTTTACGAGTTTGCACCCTTGGTATGCAGAGCGAGGTATGTCCGATACAATATGCTGTACCCTGCAATCTGACCGTTATGTCGAAACGCAGTATGCACTGACGAGTGGTTATGTTTTTTGTTTGATTATTTAGTTTCACGGTGTTTGAAGGTGCTTGAAGGTGCTTGAATAAAGTACGCAAAGCAACTACACCCGTCGGTGACTCTCTGCACTTATTTCGACGCCGGGGGCTGCAACAAGAAGTAAAAGTAAAAGTATATGAACCTTAAAGTCACACAACTTGAGAAAATCCACTTTAATATAATATTCCATTGGCTTTAGCAATGTGGACTAAGTTTAAAAAGTTATTGGTACTTTTAAATTCCCTCTTTCCCTAGTTTTCAAAGCTCAGCAAAAAAAGAAAAGAAAAAGGTGATCCGGGTGAGAAGTGATGTTTAACCTGCAACATGATGGGGCTTGTGGGAGGATACACCTGCGATCCGTCACACCCGTCCTTCAGTCCGTCACCAGGCTCAGAGTTCTGCAGAAAAAAGGTCCAGAGAATTCATCTGGTGTAAGAAACTCAGTGACAGATAACTATTCAGGCTAAATAAACACCATTGGAGGCAAAATTCTTATTGGCTGGATGAAGGAACAAAGTGCTAATCAAAAGGAGGTCCGTGGTTAATTTATGTCACGTCCCGGCAGCAGCAGAGCGTCTGCGAGTCGAGGGCGCCGTGAGACTCTGCTGCTGACTTCCAGAGACTTCTTCCCACCTGAAGAGAGCAGTTGATGTCTCGGGAGAGCCTGATCAGGGTCTTCTCCACCGACTGACAGATGGGGCACCCGTCTCCATGCAGGGCCACGCTGTTGACCAGCAGGAAGCTGAGGACAGTGGGACAAGTGTCAGTGACTGCAGCGTGAACGACAGAAGAAGCTGCACAGACAAAGGGACATTTATTATCATTTATATATTTGGTTTGATTTCATTTTAAATATTTCTATGTGAATAAAAATATTTATCCACATAAATCTTAGTTTTTTTTTCTTTTTTGGGTTGTTTAGGAAAGAAAACACAAATGTATAGACTTTTGGCAGATTTTCTGTGACTTACTGGACACTGAACCTCCACCGACACCACGGAAACGGAACAAAGGGGAAATCATCCCAATGTAGAATGAAGCTCTGTAACAATTCTAACAGCGTAAAAAAACCTGCCACAGACACGACGGTAACCCAGCAACCGCCACTGACTCAGTGAGCTGTCACCTCCGGTCCCTATTCTGGGGTACCCCCCCCCCCCCCCCCCCCCCCCACACACACACACACACACACCTGGCAAAACAAAATCCGGTTGTCAGAGGTGATGGCTTGGAGAGAGGGAGGGAGGGGGGATTCTGTAGCTAAAGATAAATGCAGTGTCTCCCTCCCTCCTCCTCCCTGTGTCCCCCCCTGCCTCCCTCCTCCTCTGAGCTTTTATTTACATTTTTAGAGCTTTGCATTTGGTCCTGTCTGACAACCTCTACATATTTGAGATCTCTGGCATCATCTCATTTTAAAGCCCTTTTCTTCGTCACCGACCGAGTCAGAGGATTCAACCTGCGATAGTTCAGAGCCACGTTCCTGCGGCTTCCTCCTGTCACTCACTTTGCTCCCTTTTTGGTGATAATTCTGGTGGAAGAGGCGTTGAAGACCTTCTCAAAGCGCTGCAGCTTGAACCAGTCCATCCTGCGGGGACACACCACAACCAGACTGTCACACGGCTTTATGCATCTCCCCCGATCAGCTATCGCTGCTTCTGTTCGGGGGATAAAACATGTTTCAGTGCACATTCAACGGCTCTTTCTTTATTTGGCACATTTCATATGAACGTGCATTCCAATATTATTTAATTTCCTTTCAAAAATATTACGAGAAACAGCAAGTTTCACAATTTAGGGGCATAAAAATAGAAAGCAGTCTCATTTCATGGAGCACATGAGAAACACGAAAACAAAAGGCTGGGAGGAATCCGATTGGTGCAAGAAATGAAATAAAATCACGAGGGGAGGGTTGAGTGATAAAGCATCCTAAACAAGGAAACAAGGAAACAAAGAATGCAGCCGGCGAGGTCCCGTAATGAAATGTAACTTCCTTCTGGCTGCTGTCGCAACTTTCTTATTGAGCTTTTGGGCAAAGCAGTGAACCAGGAGCTGCAGTAATCAATCAATCAATCAATCAATCAATCAATCAATCTATCTATCTATCTATCTATCTATCTATCCATCCATCCATCCATCCATCCATCCATCCATCCATCCATCCATCCATCCATCCATCCATCCATCCATCCATCCATCCATCCATCAATCAATCTATCTATCAGTATTAGATGAAGATGAGAAAAGTGGAAATTTAGTGGGAATTCAAATGTAAATTAGTTTTTTGTTTGTGACATTAGTTTAAATCTGTTTTATTTTGATGTTGTTGTTGTTGTTGTTGTTATTTTGGATGAAAACAGTTGGAGATCAAAGTTATATTTTGTATATCTCATTTACAGTTTTTCTCAGTCACTTTGGTACTTTTCTCAGATCAGAATGAAAATGGTCTTTGTCATGTTTTCATGAGGATACTTTATTCTCTCAGTGTTTTCCAATACAAAAAAAGGTCAGAACTCGGTGCCACGACCTGAAAATGCTCCAGACAGCAATATACACTACTATAGCCATTTGACAACTACAGTAGAGTAACACATTGCTGTAGTTGGGGGAGTACGTGAGTACAAGACACTAAACCCGTACGCTTCACATACTGTATATGTTCATCGCCGCTCTACAGCGTCGTGCAAAAGACAAATACACGACAGTCACTGATTTAGAACAAACATAAGAAACACCCTTTTGGTAGAGCTGTGCACAAAACGGACATACAGTAGGTAAATCATTCTGGCACATCCAGATGTTCCATCTGTCTGGACACATGTTCTCATCTCCATCACAACGGTTATCATCCTCTGCAATGCAACGAGGAAAGAGTCTCCTGGAGTGGCGCCTCCACGCTCTGCATGACGCTGCTGTGACGTCATCACGAGCTGATCCAGGGCCATTTGATAGGAATTGATAACTAGTGCAATAATCTTGTATGTAATGACTCAAGCAATGGAATTAAGACTATTAGTTTAATTGGGAACGACTATTCAGCATCCATAAGTATAGTTCGTTTTGACATAAGCAACTGATGATGTTATGACAGCGACTGATGCATGGAAGGAGAAATTGCTGCTATGATGAGCACAAATGACTAAATGTTGAGGAGGTTGAACTAATAGTTCTGAAAACTTTCATAGTGATCTGAGAAAAGCGCCAAAGCGACTGAGAAAAACTGTAAAAGCAAAATTTCTTCAATTCAAAACAACAACAAACAAATCCACAGTAGTGTTCTATGTCGGACTGGTTTATATTTTAAATGTCCTTCTTACACAACTGAAGCCTTTTTTTGTGACTTTCTTAATTTATCTGAAATTCTGGCTTTCAATATCATGTAAAAATGTCTTTCTAATAATTCAGTTGACGATACATTTTGGGACTTAATCATTAAACATTCATGCACACAATAAGAGGATCAGATCAGATCGGCTACTCCTCAATCTGGGGCACATGACCCACCTTCTTCCTGGACATTTTGCTAGCCTAAAATGGCTCAGGGTAGAAGACAGGGTTAAACAACTCAAAATGGGATTGGCATTTAAAATAGTCAATGCAGCTCTGCCCTCAGTCCCCTCAATCCCCGCATACCTGAATAAACACCTCCACAGATTTAGTGACACCCACAGCCACAACACTAGAGGGAGCTCAAACAACAACCTGGTTACACCCTCCTATAGGACTAACATGGGTAAATCATCTTTCTACAATACTGCCCCCCAAGGGTGGAACTGTTTGACTCCTGCCCTCAAAACATGCACCTCTTTGGCCTCATTCAAAACGGCCCTAAAAATACACCTGTCAGGGGACAGAAACGGAGATAGTCATCACGACTCTCTCCGGATCAACCCCCCCCACCACCCCCTTTTTTGTCCACCTACGTTGCACATATTAATTGCCTTAGTAATTTATTGTAATTTATGTAATCTATTGTCATTCGTTGTCATTTTGCATCAGTGGTGTAATTTATTTTTGATTTATTGTTAGTTTGCATCGGCGGTGTAAAATCATTTTATTTTTATTTTTCTAATGTTACTTTGCATCAATTGAGTTATTGAATATTGGTTTTATTTTTATTTGTATTGTTAAATTTGTATTGTTAATTGTGGATGATTTATGTACGAAGGACTTTCAACGGAAACAAGACCGCAGGGGCTTTTTAGAAATGCTCCTCTTAGACAGGATGTTTGACTGTACTTGTACTGTAATACATGCTACTGTGTGACTGTACTTGTACTCTAACATTCTATCTAATAAATATATTCATTCATTCATTCATGCCTGCAGCTCAATCCACGAGTTCCTGCTCACCTCTCAACAGGTGTTCTACTTCAATCGCTCCTTTATTCAGGGCTCTAAATGTAACTCAAATGAAATTACATTTGTGGGGAATAATTGTCAACATTGAATGAATGCATGCTTGATGCTGTAATTCAGCAGTTCACAATGATTTCCATGTTACCCCCCCCCTCCCCCCTCTGGCCTGACGTCTAACACCATGACTCAGTCGGTCGTCCCTAAATTGTTGTGCCATTTGGAGAAGGTTCTGCGAGGTGAGCCTTTTATTGGCATTTATGGCCGCTGTAGCTGCGTAATCAGAACCAAGCGAAGGGTCGGGCTGAAGGTCGCTAACAAACAGCAAAGCGTCTCACTCATAGTGGAAGCCGACGTCATGGTTCCCAACCAGAACAACCAGTTCTGTGTCAGCGGAGTGTTTGAACATCCTGTGGAAGCGTCGCACGTCGTCCTCCCAGTGCTGCAGAAGAGACGGACGACATTCAGAGCAGGTTCCCACCCAGCAGCGCCCGGAGCCGATGAGCCAGGCAGCGTCGACTCGCACTTCAGATTCAATTTAGCATCTGCAGGGGCAAGAACTGCACAAAGGAGCCCTTTAATGGCATCAGTTTGAATCCCGCGTTAAACACTGGCGTGTCTGTCCCACTGAAACACGGAAACACTGAAACTCTGAAACTCTGAAACACTGAAACACGGAAACACTGAAACACTGAAACACGGAAACACTGAAACACGGAAACACTGAAACACTGAAACACGGAAACACTGAAACACTGAAACACTGAAACGCGGAAACACTGAAACACTGAAACACGGAAACACTGAAACACGGAAACACTGAAACACGGAAACACTGAAACACGGAAACACGGAAACACGGAAATACTGAAACACTGAAACACGGAAACACGGAAACACTGAAACACTGAAACACAGAAACACGGAAACACTGAAACACTGGCGTGTCTGTCCCACTGAAACACTGAAACACGGAAACACTGAAACACGGAAACACTGAAACACGGAAACACGGAAACACGGAAATACTGAAACACTGAAACACGGAAACACGGAAACTCTGAAACACTGAAACACGGAAACACTGAAACACTGAAACACTGAAACACGGAAACACTGAAACACTGAAACACGGAAACACTGAAACACGGAAACACTGAAACACGGAAACACGGAAACACGGAAATACTGAAACACTGAAACACGGAAACACGGAAACACTGAAACACAGAAACACGGAAACACTGAAACACCGAAACACGGAAACACTGAAACACTGAAACACGGAAACACGGAAACACGGAAACACTGAAACACTGAAACACTGAAACACTGAAACACGGAAACACGGAAACACTGAAACACCGAAACACCGAAACACCGAAAC
The DNA here is from genome assembly GCF_040956055.1 of Brachionichthys hirsutus. Lineage (NCBI taxonomy): Eukaryota > Metazoa > Chordata > Actinopteri > Lophiiformes > Brachionichthyidae > Brachionichthys > Brachionichthys hirsutus. Next base: position 1,033,428 of record NC_090911.1, on the reverse strand, counting down.
ACGGAAACACTGAAACACGGAAACACTGAAACACGGAAACACTGAAACACGGAAACACGGAAACACTGAAACACTGAAACACGGAAACACTGAAACACAGAAACACTGAAACACGGAAACACTGAAACACGGAAACACTGAAACACGGAAACACGGAAACACTGAAACACGGAAACACTGAAACACGGAAACACGGAAACACGGAAACACTGAAACACGGAAACACGGAAACACTGAAACACTGAAACACTGAAACACTGAAACACGGAAACACGGAAACACTGAAACACTGAAACACGGAAACACTGAAACACAGAAACACTGAAACACGGAAACACTGAAACACTGAAACACTGAAACACTGAAACACTGAAACACTGAAACACGGAAACACTGAAACACAGAAACACTGAAACACGGAAACACTGAAACACGGAAACACTGAAACACTGGCGTGATTGTCGGGGGTTCGCTTCCACCGCTCTGATTTTTGTCATAATGTGGGAAACCAGATCTAAATTCTGCAAGAGAACGCAGCAGCATGAAACGCAGCATCAATCACCATTATCATACAAACAACAAACTGATCGATCAAAGTGATTCCTTCCTCTGTCAGAGTGTCAAACAAACAGCTTCCAGATCCGTGTGAATAAGGAGGAAGCCGTCTCCTCTTCATCGAGCTGCTCTTCCTCCCTTGTCTTTCTCCTGAAGCAGGCTCGGAAGGGGGGGGGGGTTAGCAGGGGGGGGGGGGGGGGGCTCTACGTTACCTTCTGCGAGCTCCACTTGCCTTCGTCGAAGATGTCCCCCAGGATGAAGACCATTTCAGGCCTGAGCAGCCACAGCGCGGTCTGGAACGCTCTCTCCATCTGCCATTCTCTGCGCGTTCGGAGACAAGCACGCGTTAATGTGTTGCTTCTGTTTCCAGGTGACGCACGCAGAGCGCGCGCCAGGTGCGCGCGTAAAGGTAAGGACGCTACCTCCTCAGCTTATCGAACCAATGCCCCCCGACGGCTCCGAGGAGGTGGGTGTCCGACAGCACCATGGCGCGGATCGGTGAGCCCGCCGCTTCGCCCCGTGCGTGGCTGACCTTCGGCCACGCGCACTGGAGGATGGTCGGGAAATATATGAGATACTCGCAGAAGAAGAAAGCGCCGCCGAGGACGAGGATCATCAGCGCGGCCGCCGCCCCCCCGGCACCGATCCGCTCCATGTCTGTGTGAGCCGCTGTTCGGCGCGCTGGTGCTGATGGAGCGGTCCAAACGGCATCTTCTCCCCCGTCCAGGGCCGTCAGGTCTCCGCCCGGATGGGCCTCATGGCAGGGGGCGCGATCAAAGACATAACGACACAATGAGACCGAAAGTTCCACCGACGCGCTGCTGCAGATCAGCGTCTCTGATCGCAGCTCCTCTCCGGTGTCAAGTTAGAACAGAGTCCGGTGAGATTTTCAAAATAAAACAGGAAAATGTGTTTTACTCAAACTCACAAGCCCAGCTCGGGGCAAGATCTATTGTTATTGATTTGTTTTTAGAGAGAGGGGGGGTGTAAAATGCATCAAAACGTCAAGCGTTTATCAGGCGAACTGAATTAAAACAATAGATCTGCAACTTCCTGTGCTAGCCTGGCTAACTCCTGCTAGCTTGACGCGTGCGTGAGCCACTCGTCTAACCGGCTGGTCGGTTTGTTCAGCCGACACAGAAGGAGGGAAAGCTGACGTGTGCAACTTTATGTCAGGAACAGCAGATTTCACACTGAGTATATCACCGGTCCCCAACCGTTTTCCTGCCACGGACCGGTACCGGGCCGCAGCCCGGTGGTTGGGGACCAAACTGCTGCTGTCGGGGACACTTTAGTAGGTGTTCTAAGGATATGTGGCTATAACAAACAAACAAACAAACAAACAAACAAACAAACTTGAAAATCCTAAAACTGGCCTCTGCTTTGTAACTATGGTTACCGCGGCTGAGGGTTATGTAAATACCAGCGTTGGTTTGTCTGTCTGGCTGTTAGCAACATAACTCCAAAAGTTCTGGACAGATCTGAATTAAATTTTCAGGAAATGTTGGGAATTTTACCAGGAACAGGTGATAAGATTTGATGATGGCGATGATGATCCAGAAAAGATCCTAAATTATGGATCCGTTTGAAACTTTCGGTAACATTGCAGTCAGTGGAGCATCAAAATCTGTTCCTCCATATTTTGGTTAATTATTGATAATCTTTTCTGGAATTTGGCACAATCATGTTGGATTGGATCCAGAATAACATCAGGAATTTACATTTGAACATTGAAACCCCTTTTACAGATTAAAAAACAGTTAAAGATTCCCTATTCTACCCTTTCTCCACAAGTTAACGCGGTTCCCAAATATCTGTGACAGTCTTTGGTCAGCTTCCTCCGTGGGGGGGCTGGGCTCTCCCTTAGAGACCGGGTGAGAAGCTCAGTCATCCGGGAGGAGCTCGGAGTAGAGCCGCTGCTCCTCCGCGTTGAGAGGAGCCAGATGAGGTGGCTCGGGCATCGATTCAGGATGCCTCCTGAACGCCTCCCTGGTGAGGTGTTCAGGACACGTCCCACCGGGAGGAGACCATGGGGAAGACCCAGGACACGCTGGAGAGACTATGTCTCTCGCCTGGCCTGGGAACGCCTCGGGATCCCCCCGGAAGAGCTAGAGGAAGTGGCCGGGGAGAGGGAAGTCTGGGGTTCCCTGCTTAGGCTGCTGCCCCCGCGACCCCCCCGGATAAGCGGATGACGATGGATGGATGAAGTCTCAAAACAGCAAACCGACACAGCAGGACAGGGTCCCTCTTGTCTGTCTCAAACAGATGCTGCAGGACACGTCCCTCATTTCTGTCTCAAACAGATGCTGCAGGACAGCGTCCCTCTTGTCTGTCTCAAACAGATGCTGCAGGACACGTCCCTCATTTCTGTCTCAAACAGATGCTGCAGGACAGCGTCCCTCATGTCTGTCTCAAACAGATGCTGCAGGACAGCGTCCCTCTTGTCTGTCTCAAACAGATGCTGCAGGACTGCGTCCCTCATTTCTGTCTTAAACAGATGCTGCAGGACAGCGTCCCTCATTCCTGTCTCAAACAGATGCTGCAGGACAGCGTCCCTCATTTCTGTCTCAAACAGATGCTGCAGGACAGCGTCCCTCTTGTCTGTCTCAAACAGGTGCTGCAGGACAGCGTCCCTCATTTCTGTCTCAAACAGATGCTGCAGGACAGCGTCCCTCATGTCTGTCTCAAACAGATGCTGCAGGACAGCGTCCCTCATTTCTGTCTCAAACAGATGCTGCAGGACAGTGTCCCTCATGTCTGTCTCAAACAGATGCTGCAGGACAGCGTTCCTCATTTCTGTCTCAAACAGATGCTGCAGGACACGTCCCTCATTTCTGTCTCAAACAGATGCTGCAGGACAGCGTCCCTCTTGTCTGTCTCAAACAGGTGCTGCAGGACAGCGTCCCTCATTTCTGTCTCAAACAGATGCTGCAGGACAGCGTCCCTCATTTCTGTCTCAAACAGATGCTGCAGGACAGCGTCCCTCATGTCTGTCTCAAACAGATGCTGCAGGACAGCGTCCCTCATGTCTGTCTCAAACAGATGCTGCAGGAAAGCGTCCCTCATTTCTGTCTCAAACAGATGCTGCAGGACAGCGTCCCTCATGTCTGTCTCAAACAGATGCTGCAGGACAGCGTTCCTCATTTCTGTCTCAAACAGATGCTGCAGGACAGCGTCCCTCATTTCTGTCTCAAACAGATGCTGCAGGACAGTGTCCCTCATTTCTGTCTCAAACAGATGCTGCAGGACAGCGTCCCTCATTTCTGTCTCAATCAGATGCTGCAGGACAGCGTCCCTCATTTCTGTCTCAAACAGATGCTGCAGGACAGCGTCCCTCATTTCTGTCTCAAACAGATGCTGCAGGACAGCGTCCCTCATTTGTCATTTGTCATTTTGCATCTGTGGTGTAATTTATTTTAGATTAATTGTTAGTTTGCATCGGCAGTGTAAAATCATTTTATTTTTATTTTTCTAATGTTACGTTGCATCAATTGAGTTATTGAATATTGGTTTTATTTTTATTTGTATTGTTAATTGTGGATGATTTATATATGAAGGACTTTCAACGGAAACAAGACCGCAAGGGCTTTTTAGAAATGCTCCTCTTAGACAGGATGTTTGACTGTATTTGTACTGTAATACATGCTACTGTTTGACTGTACTTGTACTGTAATACATGCTACTGTGTGACTGTACTTGTACTGTAATACATACTACTGTTTGACTGTACTTGTACTGTAATACATGCTACTGTGTGACTGTACTTGTACTCTAACATTCTATCTAATAAATATATTCATTCATTCATTCATTTCTGTCTCAATCCGATGCTGCAGGACAGCGTCCCTCATTTCTGTCTCAAACAGATGCTGCAGGACAGCGTCCCTCTTTTATGTCTCCCTGTTAAAAGACAGAAATGACGGACACTGTCCTGCAGCATTAACTCCTGGATGACCGAGAACTTCCTGTTATTAAATCTAAATAAAACTGAGGTTCTGGTTCTTGGGCCAAAGCATCTCAGAAATGTTTGTTCTAGTGTTGTAGTTGAACTAGATGGCGTCTCAGTGTCCACCAGCACCACTGCCAAGAATCTGGGGGTAATCTTTGATCAGGACCTGTCCTTTCAGTCCCAGATAAAGCATATTTCAAGGACTGCGTTCTTTCACCTTCGGAATATTTCAAAGGTCAGGCACCTACTAACCCGAAAAGATGCAGAAGAAATAGTCCATGCTTTTGTGACTTCCAGACTGGACTACTGCAACTCCTTCCTGTCCGGCTGCCCAAAAAGGTCTATTAAACATCTCCAGCTAATCGAGAATGCAGCAGCTCGTGTTCTAACAGGAACCAGACTGAGAGAACACATTTCCCCTGTTCTGGCGTCTCTGCATTGGCTTCCTGTTAGAGAACGAATTGAATATAAAATCCTTCTACTCACTTTTAAAGCCCTCACTGGCCAGGCCCCTCCTTACCTTACAGAGTTGATTATGCCACATTGCCCCACTAGAACCCTGCGTACGTAAATGCAGGCGTGAACAGGATGGGATTGGCTACTCCAACATGTGTGCTTAATTCCAGGTTGATTGGGATGTATGAAGGGAATGTGCTTGGGTTCATTCGTACACACGGTTTCATACATCTGGATTTTTTTTGGCGTACGTTTTCTGGATTTGAGCGTACGCCATGCTTCTGTAGAAAATCCACGGAAGTCTTAGTACATGAGGCCCCAGATATTTGTTTCTGGCTGTACATGCGATCATTAATCAATTAATGAGACCAAGCCAAATGTGTTCTGGTACTATAATTGGAGCTGCAAATTAAAGCTGATATTTCCAGTTGTATTTTAACTCGCAGAACAAAAGGTGATTGTTTAGTCAATGTATTAAAAATGGAACTCATGAATACAGTAATCAACACCACTAGTACTCGACACGCTAGTAGATGGCCATCCACCATGAGCCTAGGTTCTGTCCAAGGTTTCTGCCTGTTAAAGGGAAGTTTTTCCTTGCCTCCGTTGCAAAAGTTCTTGCTCTTGTCAAGTTGGGTTCTGTCTTTCCCTGCTAATCCTGTAAAGTGCCTTGAAATGACTTTATGTTGTGATCTGGCGCTATATAATTTTTTTTAATTGAATGGAATTTAATTGTATTCAAGAAAAAATCTTTGCATGGATGAAAATATGTGATCTAATTGAACTTGAACTCAAAGAAAAAATAGATGATTTCTCGTTTCTTCATCAATTCCGTTAACATTTGGGAATTTTAGTCATTTATTTGCCCAATTGATTGTAAACTGCGTATTTTACCATGAACAACAGAAACTGAACTGTTGCATGAAAGGGATCTTCTGCATTTAGTTAAATCATGAACACAATATATTTTTTCATCAAATCTTTCAACTCCACTGGTCCTCGCCAGTGTTGGAAGATTTTCTGTAATGTTTCCCACATTCAATTAATTTAAGGCTTTTGTGTGGGTTCTCATGTGGACTGTCAGATAACCACTATGCCTGAAATCTTTCCCACATGTTTTACACTTGTAAGGCTTCTCATCTGTGTGAATTCTCATGTGCTCTATACAGTCACCATTTCTTGTGAAAGCTTTGCTACATGTTGTGCAAACATATTGTTTCCCTTTGGTCTTTCCGCTGTGCGGTTGAAGTGTGGGCTGAAATTCTACACCCTCTTCAGATGTCTCACGTCTCTTATCATGGCTTCCAGATGCATGACAGCTGTTAGAGAACAGCAGCTGGTCAATGTCTGCTGCTCCTACCACAGAGGTAATAACTGGCATATTAACTAAAGACTCATCCAATGCTGCATCTTCCTCAGATTTCAGGAACAGAATCTGATCTTTGCTGTGGTCTTTTTCTCCACAAGTCGGACTCAACATGAAGGTTTCAGTCTCCTGCTTCAGTCCAAGCCGCTCTCTCTCCTGACTGGTGGGGATTTCTTCCTGCTCCTCTTTCACATGTGGAGGCTCTGGCTCCTCTTTGTCCATAATGGAGTTAATCTCCTCCTTAAAGAGCTGCTGATCAGCAGGAACCTCCTCCTCCTCCTCCTTACAGACATGTTGCTGTGGACAATCTGGAGGACAGAGGACAGAAGAAATTGGACGCTGCTGTGATGAACACTTGTCGACATGGGAGGACATACATACATACTTATTCTGTGTGATTTCATTTTGGGTCTCCAGGTGATATCTAGCAGTCTTCACTGATGATCGATCTTCACTCAGTGTTTGTCACTCATTCCTTTGCAGGAAAACGTTGGTTGGTTTTTAAACTCTTAATCATCAACTGAAGGCATCCTGTTCAGCTGAAATACCTGCAGATGAAACAAAGTGAGTTTATTTTATCTTCTGCTACAACTGATTGTACCTTAACTTAAGACTTGTGTTTAAATCAATAAAAAAGGAGAATCACCTCCCTTAATTCCTCTAGAAACGACAAATATCAGTTAAAGAACAGGAATACCAATGGAAAAATACATTTAAAGGAAAAATGAAATATACATATATTCATAAAAAATATATACAGTATTTTTCGCACCATAAGGCGCACTTAAAAGCCTTTAATTTTCCCAAAACTTGACCGTGCACCTTTTATGTGGTGCACGGTGCTCAAAAATCACGACCGGAGAAAGCTGCAGCTGTGTTGCTAAACTACAACCGGAGAAAGCTGCAGCTGTGTTGCTAAAACTACAACCGGAGAAAGCTGCAGCTATGTTGCTAAACTACAACCAGACAAAGCTGCAGCTGTGTTGCTAAAACTACAACCGGACAAAGCTGCAGCTGTGTTGCTATACTACAACCGGAGAAAGCTGCAGCTGTGTTGCTAAACTACAACCGGAGAAAGCTGCAGCTGTGTTGCTAAAACTACAACCGCAGAAAGCTGCAGCTGTGTTGCTAAACTACAACCGGAGAAAGCTGCAGCTGTGTTGCTAAAACTACAACCGGAGAAAGCTGCAGCTGTGTTGCTAAACTACAACCGGAGAAAGCTGCAGCTGTGTTGCTAAACTACAACCGGAGAAAGCTGCAGCTGTGTTGCTAAAACTACAACCGGAGAAAGCTGCAGCTGTGTTGCTAAACTACAACCGGAGAAAGCTGCAGCTCTGTTGCTAAACTACAACCGGAGAAAGCTGCAGCTGTGTTGCTAAAACTACAACCGGACAAAGCCGCAGCTGTGTTGCTAAACTACAACCGGAGAAAGCTGCAGCTGTGTTGCTAAACTACAACCGGAGAAAGCTGCAGCTGTGTTGCTAAACTACAACCGGAGAAAGCTGCAGCTGTGTTGCTAAACTACAACCGGACAAAGCTGCAGCTGTGTTGCAGCTGGGCTCCATTACGTGCTGGAGCCTGACGGGCCCCACAGAAGCCTTCAGCTGAGGCCGAAAGAGGGAGATTCCCCGCGGCCTACTTTCAGGAGGAGGTGGGTGTCCTCCGTAAGGCCTCGGGAGCAGGGCCGCTCCTCTAGAACGGCAAACCGTTTTTAATCTAGCCGGATTTCTAGCCCACTATCAGGAAGAGGAGAGCGGCCTCTCGGCCTATGGAGGACATGTCTGCGATACTTTACCTTTGTGAAGCAGCGTCGTTCGGCGCAATGATCCGGGGCATGTGTCAAATGATGCTGATCACGTGTTTGATGACGTTTGGTCGATCCACGGTTCAGACGTCACTCACCTGGTTGAACACCTTCTCTTTATTCTCTTTAAAAAGCGACGTTTCCTGACCGGTTCTGTTGCCCTGCCTGAATCAAGTTCGTTGCTCTTTACTGGAGAGGAGGGTCAAACCTCGGATTCAGGAGGACCAATGTGGTTTTCCTCCTGGCCGTGGAGCTGTGGACCAGCTCTACACCCTCGGCAGGGTCAGTCGATCTTCGTTCCTATGATTGGGCTTTCTACAGTACACACAGATATTTGATATACGTGTTTGGGAACTGCATTAACTTTAAAGGAATGTTAAACTTCTCATTATTCTGAAATCTGTACTGCTTTGAATGGCTGATCACTCTGGGACTTCAGGGCCAGTTTCAGCATTATCATGCAGGTTGAGGCTACAGGCGTAGTCATTTCAGGAGAAACTTCTACATACAGGTGCTGCGGAGGTATACAGTACTCCAACCTGTCGGTGTCGTTCCTGAGAGGAGCCTCCAAAGACACAGAGACAAGTATTTCAAAACCTACTGATACTTTACCTCTTAACTTTTTGAAGTTTGCTTTGATTGGGCTTTCTAAAGTGAAATAAAACAATGTTTACAAAATGTTAGGAGGTAGTTTTGACATGTTTCCATAAATAAGGAATCACAATGTGAATCATTAGCAGCGGCTCCAGGAGATGGTTCAGAACCAGATCTGTGTTTCTGAGGCGTCTCCTCCACGCTGCTGTGGTCATCCTCATCCTCACTATCTGAGTGATGATGGCGAGATGAGCCATGCAGCGTGTCGGCAGGTCACCAAACTGTGTCGGTACTGTGCCGCTCAATGCTGCCACCTGCTGGATCCTGGAAATGATTACAAGCAAGCCAATGACAGACTCAACTGACGTACTGATTTAATGATCTAGTATAGGCTTCACAATAATATAATTTAAGGTATTTTATTTTAGATTGTATTACTTCATATAAATATAAATCTTAAATAAAAGTTTACATATCTTTGATATCTTTCAATAAATAATGTGAACTTGTCCTTCAAAACGGCCCTAAAAATACACCTTTCAGGGGGGCAGAAACGGAGATAGTCATCACGACTCTCTCCGGATCAATCCCCCCCCCCACCCCCCTTTTTTTTTTGTTCACCTACGTTGTACATATTATGTGTCTTTGTAATTTATTGTTATTTTGCATCTGTGGAGTAATTTATTTTAAATTTATTGTTATTTCGCATCAATTGAGTAATTTAATATTGGTTTTATTTTTATTTTTATTGGTATTGTTAAATGTCGATGATTTATGTACGAAGGACTTTCAACGGAAACAAGACCGCAAGGGCTTTTTAGAAATGCTCCTCTTAGACAGGATGTTTGACTGTACTTGTACTGTAATACATGCTACCGTTTGACTGTACTTGTACTGTAATACATGCTACTGTGTGACTGTACTTGTCCTGTAATACATGCTACTGTGTGACTGTACTTGTACTGTAATACATACCACTGTTTGACTGTACTTGTACTGTAATACATGCTACTGTGTGACTGTACTTGTCCTGTAATACATGCTACTGTGTGACTGTACTTGTACTGTAATACATACCACTGTTTGACTGTACTTGTACTGTAATACATGATACTGTGTGACTGTACTTGTACTCTAACATCCTATCTAATAAATATATTCATCATCATCATCATCAACCAATAACTGAGGTCAACATGTGAACGAGCAGGTTTGCGTTTGATTGTTTTGGCAGACGCGCATCCCGTTTGTCGCGCCCACGCGTGACGGGCGATACTGCCACGGTATCGGTCACGTGACCGTCTTAAAGCGATACAGACACAGCGCTCCGCTCTGAGCTCGACACGCAGTTCACACGAAGACAGAAGAAGAGTGATGAGGGACACGTGGACACGTGGACACGTCTGGAGGACAAAGGATTCGATTGAACACAAACGTCACGTGATGGTGGTGGACTTTTTAGAGGCAGCCCGATCCACAGCCCGGATCAGCAGGAGGCGGAAGACACGGCGTTCTCGTTCAGGCAGTCCCGGGGCGGATCTCAACGCAGCACAAAGGTCAGGTTCCTGATCCAGTCTGCTCTTGCTAGTCAGGTTTTCAACCCTTTTATTTTCATTTCTAGATTATTGTGTTTTTACGAGACTTTTAACCCGCTTAAATCCTTTTCAAGCGCGGAGAAGGGCTGCCGAAGGTCCGTGAAGCGCCGCAGGTCCGTGTCCGTCTGTCGAATGCGTGAAAGTTTAAATGACGTTTCGTTTGACTGTCTGTCGTTAAATGAATTGTGTATTAGCTGCATAGCTCCGAATGATAAAACATGAAGACATTACTTCTCAAAGTGACCAGTAACGACGACATCGTCTATTGATTCTTACTTCCGCAATCTCTCTGTCTGCAGTAAAATGACTCGAACCATTCACGACGGATCCGGATGAAAGTTTCAGAATATTTGGGGAATGTTACCAGGAACAGTTGAGTCAATTTTGGTGGTGATCCAGAAGAAATCCTAGATTCTGGATCACTTTGACATTTTCGTTAACATTGCAGACAATAAAGCTTCAAACTTTGTTCCTCAATATCTCTGATTATTGACAAATGTTTACAGAATTTGGCAAAGTCATGTAGGGTGGGGACAGGATGAGGAAAATGAGAGAGAACGAAGGATGGTAGAGGCACCTGTTGTTGATCAGGAAGTGACAAAGATTAGCGACTGTGAAGTTAGAAAGGCGATGAAGAACGGGAAGGCAGTTGGACCGGACGAGGTACCTGTACAGGTTCACGGTTACTTCATTTGCTGTGAGATGAGATAAAACATAAAACACCTTATATCCATTCAAACCATCAAACATACATATAAAACGTATACAACCGGTCAAAGTGCTCAAAGAACATTTCATCAGCCCCAGTAACCAAGATGTCATAAAAAGGTTTGCTAACCACAATAATAAGGAATAACAACACAAGATTATGATTAAAAAGACGAAGGATTAAAATACATGAGGAACTGCAGAATAGTGCTGAGTCAGCAGACTCGCCGCAGTCGAGACGAGGCTATTTTTGTACCTCTGAGTTCGGCACCTTGGCACTAAAAACCTCCGCCCAGTGGCGTCGTTAGGCCTATTTTAGGGGGGCTTCAGCCTAAAATATTCTTGAGCCCCCCTAAATAATTTTGGGTTGTTTTATAAAAAAAAAATATATATATTTTTTTGTTCAGTGACCAAAAAATGCCGAAATATTCTATTAAAACCGCCAGAATATATGTTTAAAAACATGTAACCTGTCATTATTGACTTAAATCTGATCATTAATCTGTTTCCCCTCACTTCATGATGTAAGGTAGAGAACCCGTTCCACCTGTTCTTATAGAGAATGCCCACATCACTGAAACTCCAGTCCACGTTTTCCTAGTGACCGCGCTAATTGTCGGTACCTGCAGCGTGTTTGACGCACACAGAGCATAATAGAAGAGCTTTAGGAGAAGAACGTGAACGGATAGATGAAGAATGGATATAAGAAAGTTTTTCAAGAAAGTAAGTTTATCACTGCTGGTAGTAACATTTAGTTATTGTGTGACACACTTAAGGGCAAACGCACAGATGCATTAGCCATGGAGCTGTATGGGAGAACCACAGCCCTGAGCCACGCCCACAGTCTCCCTGAATCTGGTGCAGAGACCTGCAGAACCTGGAGGAACCTGCAGGACCTGGAGGAACCTGCAGAACCTGGAGGAACCTGCAGGTTCACGCACTGAATGGAACTCAGACACAGTGAAAAGAGAGTTACTTTTCCCTTGCGTGGGTAGGATGATAGCTTGAGTTCAGATCCTGCAGTAGATGCAGAGCTACTAAAAGGGATCCAGCATGCAGGCCTGAATGTGAGAACCTCCTGAGTGGATCACAATTGAACGAACTTGCAAAACACTCCAGCCTGAAAACAGAGGAGGTTCTGGTGGCCAGAAAACAGAGGCTGGATGTTCTCCCAAAGATATATTGTCTGTTCACAACCTCCTTGATTCAGACATGTTTCCCTCTCTGAAGGTTCTACCCAAGTTGCCCTAACAGTGCCTGTAAGGAGGTGCTCGTGTGAAAGGTCCTTTAGAGCACTGCGTCGGTTGCACTGCGTCGGTTGCATTCCTGGCTGCGTCAAACAACGGGTCATAAAATACTTTACAGTCTTGCAGTCATTGAAAAAGACGAGCTTCAGAATCACAACAGAATAATTGACTCTTAGAAACAGACGGCATTCTTTGATGCTTCCTTCCACCAAAAAACTTGTAATTTTAGCCATTTTATTTCTTGTTAATGCTGTAAACATCCTGTTACTGTCTAAAACTGTTTGTTGTTGTTTAAAACAGACAGCAATAATAATAATGTATAATCTCTCAGACATCCCGGATCTCAGCCTTCTCTCTCTTCAACACAGATTTATACGTGGGCACTAAATGAACACAATTATGGTCTGAAGAGCCATGGGGAGGAATGCATTCTTTATGGATCCATAGCAGAGATCTGGCGTCTTTTTCTGCCTGGTTGGGCAGGACACATACTGATGAAGGTTTCTCAGCCTTTTCAGAGTCACACGATTAAAGCCTCAGTCCTGCATCAAAGACAGAGCTGCCAGCGGACTCTACGTCTGCTTTTGGGTGAATGTACACAGAAACAGTTGTGGGAACTCACGGGGAAGGTAGAAAGGGTGCATCGACACTGAGTAGTTCCACGTCTGGCGTACATATACTCCCAGATCGTGACAGATTTACAGAATCGTTCATTAATATAATAATAATAATGCATTTATTTTATAGAGCGCTTTTCTAGGTACTCAAAGACGCTTTACATTGTATGTGCATTATTCATTCACTCCATACTTGGTAAGGTGACGGGGCGAGGCTGCCAATCTGAGCCATCAGTCCTCCTGACCCCTACCGACATTCACTCGGTCACTACATTCACACAGGCAATGTGGGTGTCTTGCCTAAGGACACAACGACATGTGGACAGTCAGAGCTGGGATTCGAACCACCTATTTACTGATCACTGGACGGCCCACTCTACCAACTGTGCCACAACCGATGGATGGATGGATTACATGAATATATGTATACTTCATTTTTCCTTTAAATGTATTTTTCCATTGGTATTCCTGTTCTTTAACTGATATTTGTCGTTTCTAGAGGAATTAAGGGAGGTGATTCTCCTTTTTTATTGATTTAAACACAAGTCTTAAGTTAAGGTACAATCAGTTGTAGCAGAAGATAAAATAAACTCACTTTGTTTCATCTGCAGGTATTTCAGCTGAACAGGATGCCTTCAGTTGATGATTAAGAGTTTAAAAACCAACCAACGTTTTCCTGCAAAGGAATGAGTGACAAACACTGAGTGAAGATCGATCATCAGTGAAGACTGCTAGATATCACCTGGAGACCCAAAATGAAATCACACAGAATAAGTATGTATGTATGTCCTCCCATGTCGACAAGTGTTCATCACAGCAGCGTCCAATTTCTTCTGTCCTCTGTCCTCCAGATTGTCCACAGCAACATGTCTGTAAGGAGGAGGAGGAGGAGGTTCCTGCTGATCAGCAGCTCTTTAAGGAGGAGATTAACTCCATTATGGACAAAGAGGAGCCAGAGCCTCCACATGTGAAAGAGGAGCAGGAAGAAATCCCCACCAGTCAGGAGAGAGAGCGGCTTGGACTGAAGCAGGAGACTGGAACCTTCATGTTGAGTCCGACTTGTGGAGAAAAAGACCGCAGCAAAGATCAGACTCTGTTCCTGAAACCTGATGAAGATGCAGATGAAGAGTCTGGAGTTCTCATGCCAGTTATTACCTCTGTGGTAGGAGCAGCAGACATTGACCAGCTGCTGTTCTCTAACAGCTGTCATGCATCTGGAAGCCATGATAAGAGACGTGAGACATCTGAAGAGGGTGTAGAATTTCAGCCCACACTTCAACCGCACAGCGGAAAGACCAAAGGGAAACCATATGTTTGCACAACATGTAGCAAAGCTTTCACCAGAAATGGTGACTGTATAGAGCACATGAGAATTCACACAGATGAGAAGCCTTACGAGTGTAAAACATGTGGGAAGCATTTCAGACAGAGTAGTCAGTTGGCAGTCCACATGAGAACCCACACAGATGAGAAGCCTTACAAGTGTAAAACATGTGGGAAAGATTTCAGACATAGTGGTTATCTGACAGTCCACATGAGAACCCACACAGATGAGAAGCCTTTCAGATGTAAAACATGTGGGAAACATTTCAGACATAGTAGTCAGTTAACACTCCACACGAGAACCCACACAGGTGAGAAGCCTTACATGTGTAAATCATGTGGGAAACATTTCACACATGGTGGTTATCTGACAGTCCACATGAGAACCCACACAGATGAGAAGCCTTACAGCTGTGAAACATGTGGGAAACATTTCAGACATAGTAGTCAGTTGACAGTCCACATGAGAACCCACACGGACGAGAAGCCTTACGAGTGTAAAACATGTGGGAAACATTTCAGACATAGTGGTGGCCTGACAGTCCACATGAGAACCCACACAGATGAGAAGCCTTACAGTTGTAGAACATGTGGGAAACATTTCAGACAGTGTGGTAATCTGAGAGCCCACATGAGAACCCACACAGAAGTCTTAAATTAGTCAACTGTGGGAAAACGTTGCAAGTGGCAAGCTTTTTCGTGGATTCAAAGAGCCACGAAACATGGTACGCTAGACATTTAACAAGAGTTGTTAATTACGTCAGTTACCCCAAATATAACATTACATCCTGCAATTCAGTACCAAAAACACATTATGTAGCTACAAATCAATGTTTTGAAGCAGTTAAACTCAAAACATTAAGATTTTGCCCTCATCACATCATTCATTATATTTAGTAAACAATTTAGTTTTGTATTTATATTTGAATTGTTTTATATTCACACATGTTTTTATATCTCACATGTTATTCCACAGTCTTGCACCACAATAAGAAATGCAATTTTTTTCCCTTTTTTTCCCTAATTTGTCGGATGTTACATTGGTCCCTCACTGGGGTCCCCCATCTCTATTTTGAAATACTTTCTGTTTGTTGGCAACATGTTTATTTTTATAACAATGTGTTTATTGATTTTATACATGAACTTAGTACATACAGTTGTGTGCCAGCATTACAATTCACATATTAGAAAAACGGGTACGTATACACTGTACACACAGAAACAAACAAACAGTGCAAATAAACAAAATATATAGAAAAAAAAGACGAAAACAAACAGAATAAAATAAAAGGTTAACCTCTACAAACATACAACACCTTGATTTAATGTTTGCCAAACAGTTAAGAAAATGATAAAAGAAAAGAACTCTCCCATCGTACTATAATTATAAAGATTTACAGCAATATTATGTAACTTAGTCATCTTCTGTGTTTTCTGTTAAGTTTGGCAACATGTTTTTACTAGCCTTATACATGATTTGAGCTGTTAAAAATCCTACAATATTGGGAAATTAAATTTGTTTTGATTTAATAAACAAAGGATGTGTATGTTCCATTTTTGCATTGCCCGGTTTTGGAGTATGCATAAATAACTTTCAATTCATCGTAACACTAAATCTCTTGTTCTATATCTTTCAAGTTTTTGCAAAATCATTTTATGATTAACTCTATCAAATCTTGATATCGATAAATATTCCCTTCACCTTTTTCTTCTGTTCAAGTCCTTTTGTGATATCTTCTACCATTTAATTATAGCTAAAGACGTTGACATATTTGATCTGAAACCATATCAACTATGTGTAAGCTATGCTTTGTTATGAATTCATCCAGTCTGTTGCAAAAATGTTTTTCGAATATTTTGGGAACTTGAGGAAGTGACAAGGCAAGTCTGTAATTGTTAAAATGATGTTTGTTGCCAGCTTTGTACAAAATAACAACTTTTGCTATTTTTGTCATATTTGGAAACACACCATTTTAAAATATCACATTGTATATATAGTTTAAAGGTTTTAAAATTGTTTAAATGACCTTTTATTTTTAAAATGCCAATATTATTATCATTTGTTGACATCTTATTTTTTAATTTAGTTAAAGTATATAACATTTAGGATTAGGATAGAAAGTAGGGACTCTGAATGTTGGGACGATGCCGGGGAAAGCTAGAGATCTGCTGTAGTCTTGCGTGCCATCTAAAATAACATATATTCTTTCTTGTAGTTTGTGCATATACAAAGTATGAAATGGTGTATAAAGTATTTTGCATAATTGATTACACAGTTTTTAAAGTGATATAAGCCAAATAAATGCATTTATAACACTAACATTGTCATTTCCATCACAACACGTCCATCACAGCAAATAAAGTAATGGAAATGACAATGTTTGGCATTTCTTTTGAAAGCTCATTATTATTATATTATCATGTTAATCTCTGTTTAGAGGTAGCATAAAATACACTCAAAATACACAATACAAAATGGTATTGTTCTCATTATTTGTACATTCAAATTAAATAAATAAATGTTTGGAAATGATGACCAATAAACATACTCTTGGTTTTGCAAAGCTTTGACTCGATTTTTTTCTTGTTTCCCTTCCTTCCATGGAGCTAACACTGCTAGCCTGCCACGCGCTCTCCTGTCACATGACAACTGATGTGTTGCAAGTCGACAAAGGTTTAAAAAGAAGTTACAAGTTACATTTTGTGGTGGGTAGTGGAAATGAGAGTGATCCTGAGGCATAGGTGTTATTTTTTATAAAAAAGAAATAAAATACTAATATATCTTTCAAGCACATTATATTTTTCATTAAAACAAGTAATTTCTATGCAATTTGTCAATAAAGTTACTGTTGAATCAAATTTTATTTCAGTCTTATGAGAGTCCAAAACCTGACCAAGGGACAAAGGACATATGGCAAAAAAACTCAATATAAAACCATATTTTATATCATAAAAATAGTAATTTATCTATCTTAATTTGTTTTGTAGGTTCATCTTTGTGTCTAGAAGGTGCAGGATGAATAAGAAAATGACAAACGTTTTTTGTTTTTCTTATTTCTGCCTGGGACACAAATTCTTTGATAGTTGGAGAATCACCCTTATGTGACCTTGACATGGATGAAGGTCACAAAGGCCACGTTAAAGGGCTCCTTTTGTGTTTACGTGTCATTTTGTTTATTCATAGACTTGATTTGCTCATAGAGCAGCCTGAGTTCTTGTTTTGAAACTGCAAAGTGCACTTTATTGTACATACTTTGTAAAATATACAATTATGTACATTTTGTTAAATAAACTATTTTAATATATTCTGAATACATTGCGTTAAAATTTTTAATTATTATTATTTTGTATAAAGTTTCTAACATTAGTTGTGATGTTCAGTTCACGATAGTAAAAACAAATACAGACATTTTTCCTTTATTCATGATCAGTGTGAGGAAAGAGGAGAAAGAGGAGGTAATGGAAGATGATGATTTGCTGTGGCAACCCCCAACATGAAAAGGCAGATGTAATGATGTATTTGTATTTGTCATTCGTAAGATTGAATAATTGGTATCATTTTGATGATATTATAATGTTTTATACACTTGTAGTTAATTGTCTTTGATGTATTTTCCACATTGCTTTCCTATGAGGTGATCAATACATAAATTACATCCAAATTTAAATGAGTGCTAGAACAGAGCAGATTTTGCAGGCTCAGCGAGAAACTTATATAACGTACTCACTTCCCAATTTTGCGATCACATTAGCGCTAATGCACGCTCTGATGTTTAGCTAGCGGTTTCATGCTAACACACAGCATTTAACAAGGTTGTTGTTACACAGGGTGGACTCAGCTTCAATAATGAGTTTTTGAAAGCATTGTTTGTGCTTTTAATGATTAAAACTAGAATCAGATTTGCTCTGCATTAGGCAGCCAAGGAGGCCTCACCAGGAACAGATAAATCACTCGCCAGGCATTTGTTGTGCGATCCATCTTCTGATTATTCTGATGAATGTAAAAGCTGTTGAGCAGTAAGAGAAAGGATGTTCACGATGATGTCAGTTGGAGAAGTTAACGCTAGATGGCTCTTTCTGGTATGACGGCAAATAAGAACTCAAATCAATGATAATATGGTTTAATTTCAAACATGTCAAACTTAAAATCGTTATTGGGAACTGAATTTACACACATCTAAAGAGAACAATGTGCTGAAATACACTGGCAAATGTAACTATATCTACTCAAGTATTGTACTTGATTCACAATTTTCACATAATTATAATTTGCTTACTTTGTTTATATAATCCGTATATATTTATATATTATTATTTTGTTCATTACTATAAACAGAAGAGAATAATGCATTTGTTTTAATCCCCTACAGTAAACTGACTGATTTGGGTGATTACGACATTTATTTATTTTACATTACAAAGCAAACAAAATGAGGAGAGTCTAAATTATATTTAGTCATATGTTTTTTTTATTTTTTTTATTATATATATATACAAGTGCAAGTTTCACTTTTTGAAAGTCATTACTGAAATAAATAAACGTTTTCATGTTATTCTAATTTAATGACCAGCACCTGTATAGACATATCCTTCTTTTCTCCCCTTTGAACTTCCACCTTTGGAGGAGTTTGAGTGCCCGAATGATCCCAGGGGCTGCTATGTTGTCGGGAGCTTGTTCTACTGGTAGCGTCTCCCATGGCAAACAGGTCCTGGGTGACGGCTCACATTAAGAGCAGTTCAAAAGCCCTATGACAGAAGTAAGAGCAAGGACCGTGATGTCACCCGGGATGGCACAACGGGGGCCCCACCCTGGAGCCAAGCCCGGTGGCCGGGTCTCTGCCCACGGGGCTCGGCCGGGCTCAGCCCGAAAGGTTGCCGCGGGCCCGACCTCCGGTGGACTCACCATCCGACGAGGGAATCACAGGGGACGGGTGCATTGTGGATTGGGTGGGAGTCGACAACAGGGGGCTGAACAACCTGATCCGCAGACACAGAGACTAGCTCTTGGGACATGGAATGTCACCTCGCTGGGGGGGATGGAGCCGGAGCTTGTGCTGGAGGTTGAGAAGTACCGTCTAGATGTAGTGGGGGTCACCTCCACCCACAGCTTGGCCTCTGGAACCCAACTACTCAAGAGAGGCTTGACTCTGCATTTCTCTGGCTTTGCCCATGGTGAGAGGCGAAGAGCTTCTTTGCAAAGGGAAACAGCCCAACTGAGGAGAGTCAAAAGAAAGCTAATATCGCGAATGCTACTACGGTGAAGGCGGATTATAACCTTGCGCTGCCTCTGATTGATTGGATTGGTTGAGTTGATTAGGTGTAGCCAATAAGAGTGATCAGAATCAGCCAATCAAATGTAGCGGAGGGCGGGTCTTCGTGTCGCCATAGTAAACTCCCGTTGGTGTTTTTGTCCTCCATCCTCCGTTTAGTCGCTAACAAGCTCGGATCGAGTCCTCCGCTACTTCACTTTCCTTTTTTTAGATCTGAAACTGGTAGTCAACGACTGTATACTTTATTTAGCCTCTTAACGTAGTGTTAGAATACGAAACGTAAAATAATAGTAATTATATATAAAAGAAAGGAACAGCAGTCTTCAAGTTCCAACAATTTCTTCGAGAAACTGTTGGTTAAGGTAGGTCTCTAAAATGTAGCGTTCAGTGAAATAGCTAAATTGTGTATTTATGTTTTGTCCGGTAGCGCATGCGCAGTTACGCGTTGATATTCTGAGAACAGCCACTAGTTTTCTGGTCCGAGTAGAAATGTGGGAAAAACGCAAAAGTGTTTTCGCTGAAGGTAGTTAGCATGCTAATGCTAATGCTAATGCTGGCCGATGTTTAGCGCTAGTTATAACAGTACAAGTACAACGTTATATATCGTTATATTTGCACCTTTTCAGTGGATGGGACACATTAAGTCTCAATTACTGACCCCGTTACCCTGTTACCCCGTTACCCTGACCCCGTTACCCTGACCCCGTTACCCTGTTACCCCGTTACCCTGACCCCGTTACCCTGACCCTGTTACCCTGTTACCCTGACCCCGTTACCCTGACCCCGTTACCCCGTTACCCTGACCCCGTTACCCTGACCCCGTTACCCTGTTACCCCGTTACCCTGACGCTGTTACCCTGACGCTGTTACCCTGACCCCGTTACCCTGTTACCCCGTTACCCTGACCCCGTTACCCTGACCCTGTTACCCTGTTACCCTGACGCTGTTACCCTGACCCCGTTACCCTGACCCTGTTACCCTGTTACCCTGACGCTGTTACCCTGACCCTGTTACCCTGACCCTGTTACCCTGACCCTGTTACCCTGACGCTGTTACCCTGTTACCCTGACCCTGTTACCCTGTTACCCTGACCCTGTTACCCTGACGCTGTTACCCTGTTACCCTGACCCTGTTACCCTGTTACCCTGACCCTGTTACCCTGACGCTGTTACCCTGACCCTGTTACCCCGACGCTGTTACCCTGTTACCCTGACGCGCCCCCCCGCCCTAAATATTGTCTCTGACCAAGTGCATCCTTTAGCAGTGGACTCCTGCAGCAGGGAAGGTCCAGAAATGGTTCAAAGAGAACCACTTTGAGGTGTTGCCCCCCCCCCCCCCCCCCAACGGAGCATACGTGGGCTGTACTGGACGAACTAGTCCGATCCGTGGCGGGTCTTAAAGGATCTGCTGCTGACGTCTTGGTGCCGGATCCCACAGCACCCCTTCAGGGTTCTGCTGGAGTCCGTGCCGCAAAGGGTCAGTGCAGTTATGGTGGCAGAAGGGGGGGGGGGGGGGGGTACATAACAGGCAGGCGGCTGATTGGTGCATATCTAGCATATCTTCAACCAGCACGGATCCGTCTACGTGCTGCGTGGTCCATTCTCTCCGGCCCTCTCGGGTAGAACGACTGGCCCCCGGTGACAGCTCGATGTGGGGGCGATGTCGGTTAACGGCGCCGGATGGAGGTCGGAGTTCTGGATGCTGATGGGCAGCGTTTGTTGGTGCCTTCATGTCTGATCTCCTCATTGCTCTGCTGCTGTGTGTAACTGTGTTTGTAACCCTTTCAGTGCCACCTGGAGTGTGTTCTTTGTTCCTTTCTTAGGTGTGAACCCGTTCGCTTGGCCCCTGGTGGGATTCTCTGGATGTGGATCCCTTGGAAACACAACGGGAGAAGATTTTTTCCTTTTCTCTTCGACGGCTGAGAATCTGTAGAAGCTCCGATGTCGGCTTCACTCCAAAGCAACGTGTGCCGTTTGCCTCCGAGCCCGAGAAGAAGCCGAAGATATTTATCACCTACTTTCCCCCTTTTCTGCTATTTTTGCCATATTTTGTTCTTTTGATCGTTTTTTCTAGTCTGGCTGATAATATTCTATTTATTTCATTGATTACAGCCATTAATAAACAATAATAAAAACAGAAGTCTTCAAAGGGGCGGCTCGGTGGCGCAGTGGTAAGCACTGTTGCCTCACAGCGAGATGGTCGCAGGTTCGTCTCCGGCTTGTGGCCATTCTGTGAGGAGTTTGCATGTTCTCCCCGTGTCTGCGTGGGTTCTCTCCGGGTTCTCCGGCTTCCTCCCACTAGGCTGATTGGTGACGCTAAATTGTCCGTAGGTGTGAGTGTGTGTGTGGCTGGTTGTCTGTCTCTGTGTTGCCCTGCGATGAACTGGCGGCTCGTCCAGGGTGTCCCCTGCCTCTCGCCCATTGACTGCTGGGATTGGCTCCAAGCTTGGCCCGTGACCCGATAGCGGAATAAGCGGTTAGAGAATGTAATGAAAAGTCTTCAAAGGACGCTCCCAGCAGCGCTTTACCTCTGATCTCACGGATCAAGTGTTCCTTCAGGACCAAACCGCCTCCAGAACCGCCTCCAGCACCGCCCCCCAGCACCACCAGAACCGCCCCAGCACCGCCCCCAGCACCGCCTCCAGAACCGCCTCCAGAACCGCCCCCAGCACCTCCAGAACTGCCTCCAGCACCTCCAGCACCTCCAGAACCGCCTCCAGCACCGCCCCCAGCACCACTGTGGATTCCTTTGATGAGTTCATCAACGAATTCACAGATGAACATCTGCAGGACGTCGAGGTGGACCTTGATGCCGGAGAGGACGACCTGCTCCGGGAGCTGTCGGAGATGCTCGAGGGCTGAGAGCCCAGGAGCTGCTCTGCAGGGCGGACTTGTGATTAAATACCTTTGTGATCATTGATCATTGATCATTGATTGAGAGAACTCACGCTGCCCTGTGGTCGTGTTCCTGGGGAAACCAAAAATCTTTGAAATGTGTCCCTTGTCATTTTAATATTTCTTTTATTCAGTAAACTATCCTGTGGTCTTTTCTATCTTGTACATTTGTGTCTTAAAGTGTGTTTCTGTTTTTCAATGTGGGGGGGGGGTGATATTTGGTCTGTGTTCTCACCCCACCCGGAAGCCTTCCCACAAATGTATTGTTCAGAGTGACTTGTACAGATTACCGTGTAAATAAAATACTTTTAATGACCAACGTCGGCTGTTGACTGCTTTGGAACGGCACCGGACTGACTTAAGCTACGCAGTGTTGCTGCAGATGTTACAGCAAGCCAGCCCGTTCGGAGCTAACATATTTATTCTTGTGTTAAAGTTACCTAAAGTCATCATGGAAATTGTATTTACAGCCCTATTTAAGGATTTAGCATACGGTACTATATATGGAACAAAATAATACTTTTCTCAAACCGTTTTTAGAAACAAACTCTTGTTTTTGTATTAAATATCAGAGTTGTTCCAAATACAGTAGCTTTGAGGAGATTTTTTATTTTTTTATTTTAAGGAATTAATTACTACTGATGTGTATTAAATATGATACGTTTTGCAATAAAGGGTTAAGGAAATGTGAGTCCCCGGGGAAGTGCAGGTCGCTGAGAGCGGCTGATGCAAAGTATGCGCGAAGAAAAACAAACAGCAGTTCATCACAGAGCAAACTCTGAAGATCAGAAAATGCTGATCGATGTGACAGTGAGGACGGGGGGGTTGTTCCCAGAAGGAGTCGCTGACCTCACACCATTTATTAGTCTGCAGATGAAGCTACTGGAACGTTTAGATAACAAACATAACCTTCACTGCTGGATGGAAATGTAAGACTATACTAAAATAAAAGGCTCCATCGTTGGGCTGAATAATCGCTCATTAGCTAAACGTGTCTTTGATCACAGACAACGTTCCACCTCATTGAGTCAATCTGTCTCAAAGACCCGATGACCTTTCACCCTCTGTTTAAACTAAACTCTTCTCTGCCTTTCATAATACACCGTTTGAGCACTATTCAATCTGAATGCTTTAAATCCTGCAGGCTGTAATGTGAGGTTAAGAAAGGCCACAGAGGTGATAGAAAACAATCTCTCAACATATCTCATCATGTTTTATGATGAGGCCAACATCCTGGATATATGCATTATGCTGCATGTGCATTAGTAATGAGCGTCTGCTTGCCTGCTAATACTCAGGAGATATGAGTTCTGATGACACCAAGAAGCACACCCTTCAATCAGCAGTTAATGAATGCTATTATCTTTTCTCATTCTGAAATGCAAAATTGCTCGTCAGGCTCGCATCTCACATCCTGATAGGTAACAAGTCGATCATGCAATCAATGCGGATCAAACGTCAGATGGGACCGTATCTGCATTGTGCAGAGTGCTCAGAGTGCTGCGTAAACAGGAACTACTGCAGGATTAATACGCACTGCATCCAGGGTAGACATGGTTTCAACCATCCCCTAAATGTCTCCTGTGAAATATGACATCATGCCAAACATCTGCACAGACAGATGTTGAATCACACTGATGTGAGAATCCACTGAGGCTGACATTTGAGTGAACTAATCAGCTCCTGGTTCTTCTTCTTCTGTCGTATGCCCTTAGACCTTCAGCTCTGTTGCAGCAAGCCAGTCATTGTGTCATTGTCCAAATCAATTAAGCCCTGATCACCATTTGGTGGGCGGTATATGGGGCAGCTGGTCAGCACGTGGTCTACAGTCTGTGATGGGTCCCCACTTCTGCATTGTTGCAGCAAAGCGTCCAACTCCTGTCCGCAGCCGGTTGAGGGTATTCCGCTCCTTGCGGGGCAGGTCCTGGCCAGGGACATCTGTTGGATCCTCAATGCAGCGGTGGAGCCTGGATGGTACTGCCACCTTCCACTGGTCCCTCCATCTGGCCTTCGCCCAGGATTCCTTAGATATGTCAGCTGGTGTCGTGTGAAGCAGTTCTTGGGCCTGTGTGGCAAAAGGGCGACGGGACTTGAGGCGGGTGTGATGTGGTGTCTCCATGACAACCTTGTGGAGAAGGTGGGATTCGCTCAGATGTGCCTTCCGAGCGATAGCTAGTATGGATGCCTCTCGCCTGATCTCTGCCGGGGCGAATCCAGCGAGGACCGGCAGCTGGTTGGTTGGAGTGGAACGTAGGCATCCGGAGACAGTCCGCAGTGCGCTATTAAGAGCAGCGTCCAGCTTTTGGACATGGGTGCTACGGCTCCAGACCGGGGCACAGTACTCAGCAGCAGGCAGGACCAGGGCCTCGGTGGAGATACGCAGCGTCTTTGTGGAGGCGAAACGCCGATTGGTTCGTGGGGCAGACCTCTGCCAAGCAGCTCATTTCCCTCCTCTGGATCATCACCAAAAGGTTCTACATTGTTCTTGGTATCTTTATACACCAACCGTGAAAAGTAAATGTGAATCCGAGTTGAATCCATAAAGGTCTTATTCCTAGCATCATTCTAGATCTAATCCAAATGAAATTTGTTGGTGAGATCGAGCCCCCCCCCCCCTCCCCCCCACATGACTGTGTCAAATTCCATAAACATCAGCCAATAACCGAGATATTGAGGAAATAATTGTGAAGCTCCATTGACTGCAATGTTACCGAAGATTCCAAACTGATCCATAATCCAGGGTCTCTTCTGGATCATTGCCTAAATGTAATCATTTGTTTCTGGTAACATTCCCAACATTTCCTGAAAAGTTCACCCAGAATCCGTCCAGAACCGGACGGCCGGACGGACAAACGCCGGCGATTACATCACCTCTGCCTCGCCTCGGCGGAGGCAATAAGCACGTTCCTATCAACCTCAATGATATTAGTAAGATCCTAATGGTAATCAGCTAATGCATTAGCATATTATATTGGCTGTTGGGAGCGTGAAATATTTAGTATTTTGTATTTAGCATAACAACCAGTCAACAGCGATAGATCAAATAAAACCCAGTGTTTCATACGACTGCAGTTATTAACAATGTACCTGTCTAAATTCTAAAAGAGACAATCTGCCCGCAGCCACCAAAAAAAACAAAAACACTTAAAAAGCCACTTAAGCAGAGGCACCTTTAAAGTGCATGGAAAGTGCATCCATGTAAATATTGAGTACACACAGTTTGGATTTCACTCGTGGATCAATAGTGAAGCAATGAACGCTAATCTCATTTGCACTCGTGCTCCCTTCTTGGCAGAAGCTGTTGCTGACTGGCAGCGCGGGCGAACACAACAAATTCAGTATTTACCACAAGTTTCAGGATATTCACATGAATATTTTGGGCCAGCCGTGTTCTTGGTGCTGTAATCAATACTCTATTTAGATTCACAATGATTCTACTATTGCAGGTCTATTGTGATAAAGAGACTTGATAGAGAAGAGCATTTCTGGAACAGGAAACTCAATCTGTTGTCGAGGCTGTGGTACAGCGGCTTGGCGTATTTGTCAGCTGTTTCCTAATGACCCGATGAGAGCGACGCCCCATCATAGAAACATCTAACAAACATCCAGACTTTAAAGCCATGAGATTGTTCAACAGCGGGATGGATTCTGCCACAAGATGTATGCCCAAGAGTGACATGCAAAAACAAAAACTACTATATATACTGAGGATTTTAATATACAGTATTTGCTGGGTCGTGGGCAATTTTGGTGTGGTTGAATTAAAAGCAAAGATCCAGGATACTCACTTTCTTCCACAGAGTACAATAGTGCATATTTGGCATTTCTTTCATGCTTTATTAAAAGCAAAAAGGCAAGTAAAGGTAGGGGGTTGTACACTTAGCTTACCATGTTCTTGTGTTTTGTGTTGGATTTGAATTAGACTTTATGAGTGTTGTTGGGCCTTTGTGGAGGTTTGAGCGCTGGGGGGGGGGGGGGGGGGGGGGCTACTGTAGCTTTGCTAAGCTTTGGTGTGACAGTTGACAGTTTGGAATTACTCTTCATACTTCGTCAGCACTTTTAATCACACGGAAATGACATCAGGTTTTAAGCCACATCGCCAATTTGAAGGTCACCAAAGACAATGGAAAGTCGCTCAACCAACTCGTGCAGTTCTAATCATGCTAATGGGTCGGTCCGGATCGACTGCCGTTCCCCTCCACCGGGTAAAACGGTCGCGGCCATTTGGCTTGGAAGCTGATCATTGACTCCTCCTGGATCAGATGAATAATGGCTCAAAGACAAACGTTATTTAAGAGTCACATCCATCTGAGGCATTCGATCAGCAGGCCCCAACGCCAAACAGCAGAAACAATGTTTGGGGGGGTTGGCTATTGATTATGGCTGGCTGCGGTTCAGGGCCTCTTGGGCGGCTCTCTGACTGCTCCCACATGGCGGTCGAGGCAGAATCCAGCTGGTCTGGATCTCCATGGAAACGTGGCCCTGCAGGGCAGAGGTGGGCGTAATGTTGCTGAGCTCTCAAAGCCAGCGTTTCCCTTTTTCTTACTTTCATAACCTGAATCCAAGCAATGATTCATCTCACCCCATGCAGGACCTTTGCTGCTTTAAGTGCCCCGTGTTTCAGACGTGGAGACTGGGGGGGTCATTTGGCTCCGTCCTGATGACTCCATTCACATTTCACTCTATTCCTGCCTAATGGACTTAAAAAAGAGGAATAGCATCGGAATCATTCTCTTATAGAGTCACTAAATGTATCAAAACGCACGTGATTGATTGGTTTCAGTCGTGCAGTATATTAATATGAAATTGGCTCCTCCTCCTTCTGCTATTAAAACAAGTAAACATGAGGTCAGCGCTCCCTGACTAGTTCATCGATGCCGTTTCTGGTTGTAATTAAAGATCACATTCAGTTTGATTACTGTTTCAGGGAAATAAGAACAGAAACCACATTTCAACATTCATCAGTTTCTTTTTGTACATTTAAATACAACAATTATTATATTCTAAAAGGGATGAGGAAAATCAAAAGCATACATTTGTCTTAGATGAGATTAAATTAAATTAATCCCAGTCGATTTCACTAACTACAATAAAATCAAGTTAGTGTATTAATCCCATCATATGTCTTCATATTTTGTCGCATGTTATAACTGGCATCAACATTTAAAGAAATGAACAGTATTTAGTTGTATAGCAAAGTCTATATAAAAAGCAACCTGGCGTGCCTGCTGGCATCATTTATCAT